>NW_004443965.1:18795372-18850066 GCF_000243295.1 Trichechus manatus latirostris
TGGGACCAATTGATGCATCTTAGATGGCCGCTTGCGAGCTTTTAAGACCCCAGATGCCACTCACCAAAGTAGGATGCAGAACATGTTCTTAATAAGCTTTGTTATGCCAGTTGACCTAGATGTCCCCTGAAAGTATGGTCCCCAGACCTCTACCCCTGCTACTCTGTCCCTCAAAGTGTTTGATTATATTCAAGAAACTTCTTAGCTTTGGTTTAGTCCAGTTGTGCTAACTTCCCCTGTAGTGAGTGCTGTCCTTCCCTTCATCTAAGATAACTCTTATCTACTATCTAGTTAGTAAATAACACTCACCCTCCCTCCTCACCATCATAACCATCAAAGAATGTTTTCTTCTGTGTTTAAACCTTTTCTTGAGTTCTTATAATAGTGGTCTCATACAATACTTGCCCTTCTGTGACTGACTAAATGCAATAAATTGACTGAATTCACTAAATTCACTCAGCATACTGACCTCCAGCTTCCTCCACAGTATGTTTCACGCTTTATCGTTGTTCTTTATCGTTATGTAGTATTCCATTGTGTGGATATACCATAATTTATCAATTCATCCATTGATAGGCACTAGGTTGTTTCCATCTTTTTGCTATTGTGAACAATGCTGCAGTGAACATGGGTGTGCATATATCTATTTGCGTGACGGCTCTTATTTCTCTAGGATATAGTCCAAGGAGCAGGACAGCTGGATCATATGGTCCTTCTATTTCTAGTTTTTTAAGGAAACGCCAAATTGATTTCCAAAGTGGTTGTACCATTTTAAATTCCCACCAACCGTGAATAAGTATTCCAGTCTCTCCACAACCTCTCCAACATTTATTATTTTGTGTTTTTTAATTAGGTTGTCTTTTTTTCTTGAGATTTTACACTATCTTGTAGATTTTAGAGATTAGATGCTGATTAGATTTGTCATAGTCAAATTTTTTTTCCCCGTCTATAGGTTGCCTTTTCACTCTTTTGGCGAAGTCTCTGGATGAGCATAAGTGTTTGATTTTTAGGTGCTCCCATTTATCTAGTCTATCTTATGGTGCTTGTGCACTGTTACTTATGGTTTGTATTGTGTTTATGCCAGGTATTACAGCTACTAGCGTTGTCCCTATTTTTCCTTCCATGGTCTTTATTGTTTTCAATTTTATATTTAAGTCTTTGATCCACTTTGAATTAGTTTTTGTGCATGGTGTGAGGTATGGGTCTTCCTTAAGTTTTATGCAGGTGGATATCCAATTATGCCAGCGTCCTTTGTTAAAGAGACTGTCTTTTCCTCAATTAATGAATTTTGAGACTTTGTCAAATATCAGCTGCTCAGAGGTGGATGAATTTATGTCTGGATTCTCAATTCCGTTCCATTGGTCTATGTATCTGTTGTACCAGTACCAGGCTGTTTTAACTACCATGGTGGTATAATAGGTTCTAAAATCAGGTAGTGTGAGGCCTCCCACTTTGTTCTTCTTCTTCAGTAATGGTTTACTTATCCTGCCTCTTCTCCTTCCATATGAAGCTGGTGATTGTTTCTCCATCTCATTAAAAAATGCTGGTGAAATTTGGAACGAGATTGCACTGTATCTGCAGATCGCTTTAGGTAGAATTGACATTTTCACTACGTTGAGTCTACCTATCCATGAGCAAGGTATGTTTTTTCACTTATGGAGGTCTCTTTTGATTTCTTTCAGTAGTGTCTTGTAGTTTTCATTGTATAGGTCTTTTACATCTCTAGTTAGATTTATTCTTAAGTATTTTATCTTCCTGGGGCTTATTGTAAATGGTACTGATTTGATTTCCCCTTTGAGGTTCTCTTCATTGGTGTAAAGGAATTCAACCAATTTTTGTATGTTTATCTTGTATCCTGAAACTTTGCTGAAATTTTCTATTAGTTCCAGTAGTTTTCTTGTGCATCCTTTCGGGTTTTCTGTGTATAACATCATATCATCTGCAAACAGAGATACTTTGACTTCTTCCCTACCGATTTGGATGCCCTTTATTTCTTTTTCTAGCCTAATTGTGCTGGCTAGGACCTCCAGCACAATGCTGAGTAAGAGTGGTGATAAGGGCATCCTTGTCTGGTTCCCGTTCTCAAGTGGAATGCTTTCAAATTCTCTCCATTTAGGATGATGTTGGCTGTTGGCTTTGTATAAATATCCTTAATTATACTGAGGAATTTCCCTTCTATTCATATTTTGCTGAGAGTTTTTATCATGAATGGGTGTTGGACTTTGTCAAACGCCTTTTCTGCGTCAATTGACAAGATCATGTGGTTCTTGTCTTCTGTTTTATTTATGTGACGGATTACATTGATTGTTTTTCTAATGTTGAACCATCCCTGCATACCTGGTACAAATCCCACTTGATCATGGTGAATTATTTTTTTGATATGTTGCTGAATTCTATTGGCTAGAATTTTGTTGACGATTTTTGCGTCAGTGATCATGAGGGATATTGGTCTGTAATTTTCTTTTTCTGTGGTGTCTTTACCTGGTTTTGGCATCAGGGTTATGCTGGCTTCATGGAATCAGTTTGGGAGTATTCCATCCTTTTGTATGCTCTGAAATACCTTTAGTAGAAGTCGTGTTAACTCTTCTCTGAAAGTTGGTAGAATTCTCCAATACAGCCATCCAGGCCAGGGCTTTTTTTTGTTGGGAGTTTTTTTAATTACCTTTTCAATCTCTTCGTTTGTTATGGGTTTATTTAGTTGTTCTACGTCTGTTTGTGTTAGTTTAGGTAGGTAGTGAGTTTCTAGAAATTTGTCCATTTCCTCTAGGTTTTCAAATTTGTTAGAGTACAATTTTTCATAGTAATCTGTTATGATTCTTTTAATTTCAGTTGCGTCTCTTGTGATATCACCCATCTCATTTCTTATATGGGTTATCTGCTTCCTCTCCTGTATTTCTTTTGTCAGTTTGGCCAATGGTTTATCAATTTTGTTGTTCTTTCCAGAGAACCAGCTTTTGGACTTGTTAACTCTTTCAATTGTTTTTCTATTCTCTATTTCATTTAATTCTGCTCTAATTCCTTTCTTTTGATGCCTGAGGGCTTCTTTTGCTGCTCTCCTTCTACTTGTTGCAGTTGTAGGGTTAATGTTTTGATTATGGCCCTTTCTTCTTTTTGGATGTGTGCATTTATTCCTATAAATTGACCTCTGAGCACTGCTTTGCTGTGTCCCAAACGTTCTGGTAGGATGTGTTTTCATTCTCATTTGAGTCTATGAATTTCTTTCTTCCATCCTTAATTTCTTCTATAAATGGGCAGTTTTTGAGCAAGGTGTTGTTCAGTTTCCATGTGTTTCATTTTTTTTATCTTGCCTTTTCTGTTGTTGGTTTCTACTTTTATAGCTTTATGGTCAGAAAAGATGCTTTCTAATATTTCAATTCTTTGGATTTTGTTAAGGTTTGCTTTATGGCATAATATTCTGGAGAATGTTCCATGTGTGTTGGAAAAGAAAGTAAACTTGGCTGCTGTTGGGTAAAGTGTTTGGTACATGTCTATGAGATCAAGTTGGTTGATTGTAGCATTTAGCTCTTCCGTGTCTTTGTTGAGCTTCTTTCTGGATGTTCTGTCCTTCACCAAAAGTGGTGTGTTGAAGTCTCCTACTACTATTGTGGAACTGTCTCTCTTTTCAGTGCTGTTAGAGTTTGTTATATGTAAGAGCCCTGTAGTTGGGTGTGTAAATATTTATTATAGTTATGTCCTCCTGGTGTATTGACTCTTTAATCATTATATAGTGTCCTTCCTTATCCTTTGTGGTGGATTTTCATTCAAAGGCTATTTTGTCAGAGATTAACATTGCCACTCCTGCTCTTTTTTGAGTGTTGTTTGCTTGATATATTTTTTCCATCCTTTGAGTTTTAGTTAGTTTGTTGTCTTTAAGTCTAAGGTGTGTCTCTTGTAGGCAGCATATAGATGGATCGTGTTTTTTCTATCCAACCTGCCACTCTGTCTCTTTATTGGTGCATTTAGTCCATTTACATTTAGTATAATTATTGATAGGTATGAGTTTAGTGCTGCCATTTTGATGTCTTTTTTTGTGTTTTTCACAGTTTCTTTGTGCCACTTGATTTTCCATGCTGAATAGTTTTTCTTTATGTACTTTCTTTGCATCTTTTTCACTGTTGTTGATTTTGTATTTGCTGATTCTTTATATTTTTCTAGTTTTTTATTTTGACTTGTAAAATTGTTAGCTTCCTTTGTGGTTACCTTAATATTTACCCCTATTTTTCTAAGTTTATACCAGTCTTTTATTTCTTTATTTCGCCTTGACTTCCTCTCCATATGAAAAATCTATGTCTGTTTTTTAAGTCCCTCTTTTTTGTTTTAATGTTGTTATCTTTTACATATTGGCATTAGTTTCCCTATTTTCAGTGTTTTAGCTTTGATTTACTTTCGCGACTTCTCTATCTGGGTTGACATCTGGTTGCTCTGTCCTGTGTTCTAGTCTTGGGTTGTTATCTGATGTTACTGATTTTCTAGTTGGAGGACTCCCTTTAGTATTTCTTGTAATTTTGGGTTGGTTTTTGCAAATTCCCTAAACTTCTGTTTATCTGGAAATGCCATAATTTTGCCATCATGTTTGAGAGACAATTTTGTTGGATATATAATTCCTGGCTGGCAGTTTCTTTCCTTCAAGGTTTTATATATGCCATCCCATTGCCTTCTTGACTGCATGGTTTCTGGTGAGTAGTCTGAGCTTACTCTTATTGACTCTCTTTGTAGATGACTTTTCATTCATTCCTAGCTGCTCTTAAAATTCTCTTCATCTTTGGTTTTGGCAAGTTTGATTATAATATGTCTTGGTGACTTTCTTTTGGGATCTACCTTATGAGGGGTTTGATGAGCATCTTGGATAGATATCTTGTCATCTTTCATGATATTAGGGAAGTTTTCTGCCAACAAATCTTCAACAATTCTCTCTGTATTTTCTGTTATCACCCCGTTCTTGTACTCCAATCATGCGTAGGTTATTCCTCTTGATAGAATCCCACATAATTCTTAGGGTTTCTTCATTTTCTTTAATCCTTTTATCTTATTTTTCCTCAAAGAAGTTGGTGTCAAGTGCTTTATCTTCAGTCTCACTAATTCTGACTTCCATTGTCTCAACTGTGCTCCTATGACTTTCTATTGAGTTGCCGAATTCTGAAGTTTTATTGTTAATCCACTTGATCTCTGATTCCTGTCTCTCTATGGATTCTTTCAGCCTGTTAAATTCGTCATTATGCTCTTCTCTAATCTTTTTAATTTCCTGTATTGCATGTTCCACATTTTGCTTAATTTCCTTCCTAATTTCTTGAAGAGTTCTGTACATTAATCTTTTGCATTCTGCCTCCAGTAATTCCAAGAAATTTTCCTCCTCTGGAAAATTTCTAGATTCTTTATTTTGGGAGCTTGCTGAAGCCATCATGGATTGCCTTTTTAAGTGATTTGATATTGACTATTGTCGCTGAGCCATCAATAAGTTGTTATATTTATTTATTTTATGTTTGCTTAATGTGTCCTAGCTTCTTGTTTTGTTTTTGAGATGCCCAAATAGGCTGCTCATATGAGCTAGTTTGATTATTGGCAACTTTGGAGCTCAAATGTCCTGTCACCAGGTGCTTAGATCTGTTACTGGGTATGTGAGCTCAGGAGTCTGCCCACTCCTCCTGTACGGATTCAGCTCAGGTGCCCAGCTAGAAAGCCACCAAGTGTGTGGTGTAGGCTCTCACCTACAGTCCTAGATAGGCACTGGTGATTGGTGTTGGCACAGACATCTAGCTTCAGCAGTGGGACACACTCTGAGCAAGATGGGGCTGACAGCCACCCCTGAGTGTCCAGAAGGAAGATGTGTCCCTGTTCCCTAGAGCATATAGGTGGGTGGGTTTTGTAGCCAGACTATGAGCAGCTAATGCTGTTGGCTGTCAGGAATAGGGGGTACCTCTTATTCATGGACCCCTATTGCAGGTGGCGAGGTGGTGTGGATGGAACCACCAGTCCTCAGGCCCCCGATGTGGGTAGGTGACGACCCTGCTTAATGGGCAGTGTCAAATGTCATGAACCTGCCACTTCACAGCTCAAACAGTTGAAGTTAGAGTTCTGGTATATACCCTGTTGTACCGCAGTAATGAGGGCCTACGTTGTTCAGATGGGCCTACATAAGTCTATGCAGGGAGAAAGGCACTCAAAGTCCATGGATCCCTTAGGCCCGTGCCTAGGCAAATGAGCTGTACCTACCCTGGGTTCCTGGCTTAGGGGAGCCGCCTGTTTATTGTTTCCCATTTGTTAATTTGTTCACTCTCGAAGGCAGAAAGAATTGCTCTGGGCATGTGAGGGATCCTACTTCCAGCCCAGGGTGCTCAGCAGTTGCTGAAGCCAGTCTGGGACCCAGTGCAGAGTAGGGAGCGGGGAGGTAAATGGGAGAGATTTTTCCCTAAGGGGTATGTTTTTTAATCCACATGGTAAGCTGTACGCAAGTACTTATCTTTTGTCGAGGGCTGCTTCTCACTGGTTCTTGGTGGCCGAGCAGACTCTCAGCAGCTGGTCTCTCCTGGTGCAGAATATGCCTCCTGAGCACCAATGCTTTCCTGCCTCACCGCTCACCCCCAAGATGACCAGGCCTGAAGGGGTCAGGCTCTTGCCGCTTCAGGTCTGGCAACTCCTCGCTGCTTCCGAACCATCTCTCCCGCCCCCTGCCACTCAGTCTGGTTCCTCAACTCTGCCTTTGATGTTCAGGGCTCCCAGATTACCATATATAATCGAATCACTTGTTTTTTCAGGTCTTTGTTGTAAGAGGGTCCACTGGAAGTGTGTGACTACTCCGCCATCTTGGCCCCATCTTCCAGGCTCACTCTTAATTTAATATTTCAATTACCATAGTTAGAGAACCCAGCCAAAAATACTTATCAGAAATATATGAGAGGGGCAGCAGAGATAACTTCTTTAGGACCTTTCTGGAACTAGGTATGACAGTAATAATATAAAAATGTAAAGTAGGCTGAGCCAGATGACAGAATCAAGAATAAAAAATAAAATCTCAATAGGCCCTCAAGTTGAAAAGAAGGTGGAATTTACCAGAGATAAATGTATATCCCATATTTGAGACTCCAAAAAGGACTGCACACGTAGAAAGTAAATGAAACTTAGCTAAAAGCAATTACTGTAAAAAGACCTAGGGATTTTAACTCACTAAAAGTTCAATATGTGACATGATTGTTTAAAAAGTGAATGAAACTTCAACTGTAAAACAGCAATACAGTGTGGTTTTACATGCAAACCACTGTACGTAATATTTTATGTTCCACATTTGCAGCTACACTGGGGGACACAAACCAGAATTGTTCATAGAAATACTGAGGGTGGCATGAGTTCTTAAAACTACCTCATATGAAGTATGGTAAAAAGATTGAGAATAGTCATTCAAAACAAAATATTAAGAGGAGACAAGACAGACAAACTCACTGATTTTTATGAGAAATACAGATTTCTTTGGTGTGATTCTCATGATGTAGAAATGAATGGCTATCATGGGAAGACAGATCATGACTAAAATAGCTTATTAAAAGTGACACCTCTTCATCAACCAAAGGGAAATGAACACAGCATAATGTGCTCACTCTTGTACGCAGTATATTCACCATGGGACAAACATTCATCTTGTTTCCTAACCAAATACTCTGGGACTTAGAAATAATTTGATGGAAGTTGTATATATTAATTCATTTCATCAATATAAAACCTCTATGAATTAGGCACTATTATTATCATCATTTTTCAGATCACAGGAAACAGAAACACAGACACTTGCTCAAACTACTATTAGTGAAGCTGGGATTTTAACCCATCTAGTCTGGTTCCACAACAACACTCTTAATCCCCACTTAAAATACTCTAGACAAACAATAAATGTCCTGTAAGAATTAAACCTTATTATAATAACAATGTAACCTAAAAGAAAAAGGCAGATTTAAACAGGAGTTTACAAGGGAGTTAGAAACAGGAAGGCACATTATCACAATCAGTAAAAGAATATAATAAAAGCCCAGTTGCATTGGCCCCAAGAAAATTATCCTACAAAGTTAACCAAACTCAATCTCTCAGGCCCCTATTCTAGTTTACGGAAACAATAAACTGAGAAAAAATACAAAGCAAACAAGATTTTTAAATGATAGATTGAGTGAAGTCACAGAAAAGCAGAGACGGAAGTTTAAAGGTTTGGTCACTCCAATACAGCAACTATTGAGCTGAAAAGTGGGAATGGAATCAAATTATAGTCATGCACTGCTTAATATCCACAATACGTTCTGTGAAACAGTATGTTATGTGATTTGGACGTTGTGCAAACACCATATTACATACCTAGCAAACGAAAACTCATAGCGATCCTCTAGAAAAGAGCAGAACTAACCCACACAGTTTCCAAGGAGTGGTGGATTTGAACTGTCGACGTTTTTGGTCAGCAGCTGAACTCTTAACCACTGCACCACCACGGCTCCAACACACATGCCTAAACTGCAAGCAATAGCATTCACTGATTTTCCACCTTTGTGTTGTTTAATAACCTTTAGCTTCATTTCAAAATTGATACTTCTCTTTTGCCTTTTGCTGCTACTGTCACTAGCACTGGTATTGCTGCGTTTAGGAGCCATGATGGAATTCACAGTAGTATTTTCAAAAGAAAATTAAACAGAGAGATAACACTACAACACTCGAAATGCACAATGCATGAGACTGGATGCTACTGCCTAGAAGTCGAAGCATACACTGTAATACAGTAAAATTTTTATTTGTTTAAGTAGAGAAGGTTCGCATAGAAATAACAATAGAAAGAACAGTACAGTACATACATAAGCCAGTAACATAGGCATTTATTATGACTATCGAGACACATGTATTATAGATTATCCATGTACTATACCATTATACGCCTGGCAGTGCAATCACTTTTTTTTACAAGAGACGTGAGGTACTTGTGGCAACACACAACAAGGAATGAACACTTTGCAAAATGGTTTGGAACAGTTACAAATAAACAGCTCTAGCCCACAATATGCAAAAATCATCAATCCCTGAGGAGTTCTAGAACCAGATCTCCAGAGTTACCACTTAAAAATACTCAGAATGTCCAGTTCTCAGAAAACAAAAAATTTAAAATGTACTGAAAAAAAAAGTATGTCCCATTCACAGTAAAAAAAGAATTTGAGAGAAACCATCCCCAAAGAAGCCCAGACAATGGAATTCTATTCGAAGACATTAAATCAACTGTCTTAATTTGCTCAATGAGCCAAAAGAATTTATGGATAAAGAACTAAAGAAAATAAGCAAAATCATGTATGAATAAAATGAGAATATTTGAACAGGCAGAAGAAAGAATCAACAAACTTGAAGACAGAACAATTGAAATCAGTAGTCTGAGACTAAGCAAAAAAAAAAAAAAAAAAAGAAGAAAAGGGAACAGACACTGAGGGACTTGTGGAACATCAACAAGGGGACCAACAAACGCATTATGAGAGTCCCAGGAGAACAGAAAGAAAAAAAGAACAGCTGAAAAAATAATAGTCAAAAACTTCCCAAATCTGATGAAAAATATAAATTCACACATTGAAGAAGATCAACAAACTCCATGCAGGATGAACTCAAATTGATCCACATTAACATACATTATATTCAAACTGTCAAAACCCAAAGACAAAGAATCTTGAAAGCAGTAAAAGAGAAGACTAACAGTTTATTTCTCATCAGAAATCATAGGGGCCAGAAGGCAGTGGTGTGACATATTTAAAAACAACAAGGAAAACCCAAACTAGTTGCCATCAAGTAGGTTCCAACTCATGGCAATTTCATGTGTGCAGAGTAGAACTTCACTCCATAGGGTTTTCAAGGCTATGACCTTTAGGAAGCAGATTGCCATGCCTTTCTTTTGAGGTGCCTCTGGGTAGGCTTGAACCACCAACCTCTTGGTAAAGTCGAAAGTCAGAGAAAAAGAGGAAGACCCTCAACGAGATGGACTGACACAGTGGCTGCTACAATGGGCTCAAACATAACAATTGTTATGGGACCTGGGTAGGGGGCACGGTTGGCAAATGAACATGGATGCTGTGCACTATTTGCATAAAAATACAGTATATATTGTTGTTTGTTGCATGGAGTTGACTCTGCTCATGGTGACCTCATGTATAACAGAATGAAACATTGTCTGGTCCTGTGCAGTCTTCATGGCTGTTACTACGCTTCAGTCCATTGTTGAGGCTATTGTGTAGTACCTTGCAACCTAGGCGGCTCATCTTTCAGCACTATATAAGACAATATTCTGCTGTAATCTATAAGGTTTTCATTGGCTAATTTTCTGAAGTAGATCAACAGGCTTTTCTTCCTAGTCTTAGTCTGGAATCTCCAATGAAACCTGTTGACCATGGGTATTTGCTGCTGGTATTTGATAAACGGTTGGCAAAGCTTCAGCATCATAGCAACATGCAAGCCACCACAATACGACAAATGGATGGTAGGAACGGTACACTGTATGGTTATATTCTATAGTATGTGTTGTTGTTGTTAGGTGCTGTCAAGTTGATTTCAACTCATAGTGACACTATGTACAAAAGAACAAAGCACTTCCCGGTCCTGCAGCATCCTCACAATCATTGTTATGCTTCAGTCCATTGCTGCAGCCACTGTGTCAATTCAACTTTTTGAGGGTCTTCCTCTTTTTTGCTGACTTTCTACTTTACCAAACATGATGTCCTTTGCCAGGGTCTGGTCCCTCCTGATAACATGTCAAAAGCACGTGAGATGAAGCCTCACCATCCTTGTTTCTAGGGAGCACTCTGGCTATAGTTCTTGCAAACAGATTTGCTCATTCTTCTAGCAGTCCGTGGTATCTTCAATATTTTTCACCAACACCATAATTCAAAGGTGTCAACTCTTCTTGGTCTTCCTTATTCATTGTCCAGCTTTCTCATGCATATGAGGTGATTGAAAATTCCATGGCTTGGGAGGTGGGGCCAAGATGGCAGAATAATCAGACGCTTCCTGTGGTCTCTCTTAGAACAAAGACCTGTAAAATCAAGTGAATTGATTATATATGACAATCTAGGAGCCCTGATCATCAAAGACAAAGTTCAGGAGTTGGACTGAGCAGCAGGCGAGGGAGAGGCAGTTCAGAAGCAGTGAAGAAGTGCCAGTCTTCAGGTAGCCAGCACCCTGTCAGCTGGGTCAGCCGGTGCACACAGGCTGAGGCAAGCAGTAGCACTTGGGAAACATTTCACCACGTCGGGAGAGACCGGGTGATGGAGAGTCTGCACAAGCCTCTGGAGCCAGAGGAAGCAGCACCGGATCTGTGAAAGTTAAGGGCAAGCATCTAACCTACCATGCAGGATCAAAATAACCCCTCCCACTCTGGGGATTTTGCAGTGGAGAAATGTCACTTTCACTTCACGCCCCCCCCCCCGCTCTGACACAGTCCTGCATTATTCAACAATTGCCATGCCCCCTAAGCTAGAACTAAAAGCTATCATGCCTAAGTAAGTGTCGCAGATTTAGGAAAAAACAACAAAACGAAACTGCCAGGTCTCCTAAGCTGGGAACTCAGGACTAATGGTGCCCAAACCAGTCTCATGGCTTCAAAAAATCACCACGCTCCCTAAGCCGGAACTCAGGGCAGGCACTGGCTCTTTGCCTAGGCACTGGCATAAAGGAACCGCGGACTTGTAACGTCCTTCATCCCTGCCTAGACCTCTGCGGGTCGATTCAACACCACAGGCCCTCATTAATGCCAAGCCCCCTGAACCGGGGACTCAGGACAGGCACTGCCCCTTTGCCTAGGCACCAGGCATAAGGGGTCCATGGACTTCAAATGTCCTTCACCCCTGCCTAGACTTGTGTGGGCTGATTCAACAGCATAGGCCCTCATTAGTACAAGAACAAGGGGGTAAATACCTGAATCCTATTTTCAACTGCAGCAGTGAAGGGGGAGTTGCAGATTTGTGACATTTGACACCATCCTACCCATTAACCAGAGTCCTCACCTACCCACATCAGGGGCCTGAGGGCTAGCAGTTTCCCCCATTCCACCTAGCCACCCACGACAGGGGTCCGAGAATAAGTGGTGCCTCCCAGTCCTTACAGTCAACAGCATGGGGTGCCAAAAGTCCAGATGCAAAACCTACCAGCAACGCACTCTAAGGGACAGGAACACCCCTTCCACCCAGGCACTCAGGGGCAGCTGTCAGCCCCATACCTTGTTCAACACATAGCCCCCTACTGCAGCCAGATATCCGTTGCCTGCTCCAGTCACCCCTACACAGCCCTGCCCATCTAGGACTGTAGGTGAGAGTCCACACTACAAACTCGGTGACCAACGACCTGGGCACCAGAGCTGAATCCGTACAAAACAAGTGAACAGACTCCTGGGCTGACACACCTAGTAGCAGCTCTAACCACCTGGTGACAGGACATGAGAGCTTCAAAGACCCCAATAATCAAAGCAGCTCACATGCCCAGCCTACTTGGGCATATCAAAACAAAACAAAAAGCTAGGATACAGGAAGCAAACATACAATAAATAAATATAACAATTTATTCATAGCTCAGAGACAACAGTCAACATCAAATCACATAAAGAAGCAGGTCAAGATGGCTCCAGCAAGCAACCTAAACAAAGAGCTAGGAAACCTTCCAGAGGAAAAGAAAGTCTTGGAATTACTGGAGTTGGAATACAAAAGATTAATACACAGAGTGTTTCAAAAGATCAGGAAGGATTATCAGCCAAAACTCAGACCAAGCCAAGGAACACGCAGACAAAGCAGTAGAGGAATTAAGGAAAACAATACAAGAACAGAATGACAAATTTAACAGGCTACTAGAAACCATAGGGAGACAGCATATAGAAATCCAAAGGTTAACAATAAAATTTCATAACTAGACAACTCAACAGAAGGTCATATAAGCAGAATTGAGGCAATGGAAATCAGAATTAGTGAGACTGAAGATAAAGCCCTTGACACAATTTATTTGAGGAAAAATCAGATGAAAGAATAAAAAAAAAGAAGAAACTAAGAATTATATGGGACACTATCAACAAGAAAAACCTACAAGTGATTGGAGCACCAGAATGGGGGATAACAGAAAACACAGAGAAATTGTTGAAGATTTACTGGCAGAAAACTTCCCTGATATTGTGAAAGAAAAGAAAATATCTATCTAAGAAGCTCATCAAACTCCACAATGGGTAGATCCCAAAAGAAAGTCACCAAGACATACTATAATCAAACTTGCCAGAATCAAAGACAAAGACAGAATTTTAAGAGTGGCTAGGGATAAAAGAAAACTCACCTACAAAGGAGAGTCAATAAGAGTAAGCTCTGACTACTCACCAGAAACCATGCAGGCAAGAAAGCAATGGGATGACATATATAAAGCCTTGAAAGAAGAATACTGCCAGCCAAGAAGTATATATCCAGCAAAACTGTCTCTCAAATATGATGGCAAAATTAGAGCATTTCCAGATAAACAGAAGTTAAGGGAATTTGTAAAAACCAAACCAAAATACAAGAAATATTAAAGGGAGTCCTTCGGCTAGAGAACCAACAATATCAGACAACAACCCAAGACTAGAACAAAGGACAGAACAACCAGATATCAGCCTAGATAGGGAAGTTGCTAAAATTAGTCAAAGCTAAAAGAATGAAAATTGCGAAACAGAAATATCGATATGCAAATGATGACAACATTAAAACAAAAAAGAGAGACTAAATAGTGTAGTCATAGAACTTTCATATGAAGAGGAAGTTAAGGCGATATCAAGAAATAAAAGATTGGTTTAAATGTAGAAAAACAGAGGAAAATTTTAAGGTAACCACAAGGAAAACTAACAAATCTACCCATCAAAATAAAAAAGAAGAAAAACAAAGATGCAGGAACCACAAAATCAACAATAATGAAAAAGATGAAAAGAAAATACATAAAGAAAAATCACTCAGTAAAGAAAATTAAGTAGAACAAAGAAATGTCAACACCACACACACACAAAAATACATCAAAATGACAGCAGTAAACTCATACCTATCAATAATTACACAGAATGTAAATAGACTAAATACACCAATAAAGAGAGAGAGAGTGGCAAAATTGATTAAAACAACATGATCCATCTATATGCTGCCTACAAAAGACACACCTTAGACTTAAACACAAACTAAAACTCAAAGGATGGAAAGATATATATCAAGCAAAGAACAACCAAAAAAGAGCACGAGTGGTAATATTAATCTCTGACCACACAGACTGTAAAACAAAATCCACCACAAAGGATAAGGAAGGAAACTATATAATGATTAAAGGGTCAACACACCAGGAGGATATAATCATATGCACCCAATGAGAGGGCTGCAAAATACATGAAACAAATGCTAATAGCACTGAAAAGAGAAATAACTCCACAATAATAGTAGGAGACTTCACTTCAATACACTTCTGGTGAAAGACAGAACACCTAGAAAGAAACTCAATAAACACAAAGAAGATCTAAATGCCACAGTCAACCAACTGGACCTCACAGACATATAGAGAACACTCCAAATAAAAGCAGCCAAGTACAGATTCTTTTCTAATGCACATGGAACATTCTCCAGAATAGACCACATATTAGGCCACAAAAAAAGGCTTAACAGAAAGCAAAAACATCGGCATATTACTTTTATGACCATAACCATAAAAGTAGAAATCAGTAACATAAAAAGCAAAGGAAACAACTGAATACATGGAAACTGAATAACACCTTGCTCAAAAACTACTGGGTTACAGAAGAAATCAAGGACAGAATAAAGAAATTCATAGAATCAAATGAGAATGAAAACACATCTTACCAGAACCTTTGGGACACAGCAGAAGCAGTGCTCAGAGGTCAATTTATAGCAATAAATGAACACATCCAAAAAGAAGGGCCAAAATCAAAACATTAACCCTTCACCAGGAACAAACAGAAAGAGAGCAGCAAAAGAAGCCTTTAGGCATCAGAAGAAAGGAAATAATAAAGAGCAGAAGTAAATGAAATAGAGAACAGAAAAACAACTGAAAGAGTCAACAAGATCAAAAGTTGGTTACTTGAAAAGATCGACAGTTCATAAACCATTGGCCAAACTGACAAAAGAAAAACAGGAGGGGATGCAGATAACCCGAATTAGAAATGAGATGAGCGATATCACAACAGACATAACTGAAATTAAAAGGATCATAACAGAATCCATGAAAAATTGTAATCCAACAAATTTGAAAACCTAGAGGAAACAAATTTCTAGAAACACTACCTACCTAAACTAACATAAAGTGAGGCAGAAAAACTAAATAAAACTATAACAAAAGAAGAGATTGAAGAGGTAATAAAAAAAACTCCCCCCACCAAAAAAGCCCTGGCCCTGATGGCTTTACCGGAGAATGCTACCGAAGTTTCAGAGATGAGTTAACACCAGTACTGCTAAAGGTATTTCAGAGATTAGAAAATTAGAACAAGTCCAGGAAAACCAAAGAATTACCTTGAGTATATCCCACCTAAAATTAGAGACCATCTCAAGAATACATTTGACACACTGAACACTAATGACCAGACAAGTTGTGGAATGACATCAAGGACATCATACATGAAGAAAGCAAGAGTTAATTAAAAAGACAGGAGAGAAAGAAAAGACCTAAATGGATGTTAGAACAGATTCTGAAGCTGCTCTTGAGCAGCGAGTATGAAGAAGTAAAAGAGCTGAACAGAAGATTCAAAGGACGGTTCGAGAAGACGAAGGAAAGAATTACAATGACATATGCAAAGACCAGCAGATACAAAACCGAAAGGGAAGAACACGATTGGCATTTCTCAAGCTGAAAGAACTGAAGAAAAAATTCAAGCCTCAAGTTGCAATACTGAACAATTCTATGGGGAAAGTATAAAACAACTCAGAAGCATCAAAAGAAGACAGAAGGAATTCACGGAGTCACTATATCAAAAAGAATTGGTCGACCCTCAATCATTTCAGGAGGTAACATATAATCAGGAACTGATGGTACTGAAGGAAGAAGTACAAGCTGCACTGAAGGCAGTGGCCAAAAACAACACTCCTGGAATTGACGGAATACCAATCGAGATGTTTCAAAAAACACATGCAGCACTGAAAGTGGTCACTCATCTATGCCAAGAAATTTGGAAGACAGCTACCTGGCTAACCGACTGGAAGAGACCCATATTTATGTCTATTCCCAAGACAGGCGATCCAACCGAATGCGGAAACTATTGAACAATATCATTAATATCACGTGCAAGCAAAATTTTGCTGAAGATAATTCAAAACCAGCTACAGTAGGATATCAACAGGAAACTTCCAGAAATTCAAGCCAGATTTAGAAGAGGACATGGAACCTGGGATATCACTGTTGATGTCAGATGGATCCTGGCTGAAAGTAGAGAATACCAGAAAGATGTTTACCTGTGTTTACTGACTATGCTATAAGGCACTGGACTGTGTGGATCATAAGAAATTATCGATAACACTGTGGAGAACGAGAAATCCGGAACACTTGATTGTGCTCATGAGAAATCTGTACATGGATCAAGAGGCAGTAGTTTGAACAGAACAAGGGGATACTGCATGGTTTAAAGTCTGGAAAGGTGTGCATCAGGGTTGTCTCCTTTCACCAAACCTATTCAGTCTGTACGCTGAGCAAATAATCCGAGTAGCTGGACTATATGAAGAATGGGGTATCAGGATTGGAGGAAGATTCTTTAACAACCTGCGTTATGCTGATAACACATACTTGCTTGCTGAAAGTGAAGGGGACTTGAAGCACTTACTTATGAACATCAAAGACCACAGCCTTCAGTATGGATTACACCTCAACATAAAGAAAACAAAAATCCTCACAATCAGATCAATAAGCGACATCATGATTAACGGAGAAAAGATTGAGGTTGTCAAGGATTTTATTTTACTTGGATCCACAATCGATATCCATGGAAGCAGCAGTGAAGAAACCAAAAGATGCACTGCATTGGGCAAATAGCTGCAAAATACCTCTTTAAAGAGTTAAAAAGCAAAGATGTCACCTTGAAGACTAAGGTGCGCCTGACCCAAGCCATGGTGTTTTCAATTGCCTCATATGCATGCAGAAGCTGGACGATGAATAAAGAAGATCGAAAAATTGACATCGTTGAATTGTGGTGTTCGGGAAGAATATTGAACGTACCACGGACTGCCAAAAGAATGAACAAATCTGTCTTGGAAGAAGTACAACCAGAGTGCTCCTTAGAAGCAAGGATGGCGAGACTACGTCTCACATACTGTGGACATGTTATCAGGAGGGATCAGTCCCTGGAGAAGGACATCATGCTTGGTAAAGTAGAGGGTTAGCGAAGGAGAGGAAGACGCTCAATGAGATGGACTGACACAGTGGCTGCAACAATGGGCTCAAGCACAAACGATTGTGAGGTGGTGCAGGACTGGGCAGTGTTTCATTCTTTTGTGCACAGGGTCACTATGAGTCGGAACTGACTCGACGGCACCTAACAACAACAACAGAATAGGATGGATTACTCCCAAACTCATTCTATGAAGCCAGCATAACCCTTATACCAAAGCTAGGTAAAGGCACCACCGAAGAAAATTACAGAGCAATATCCCTCATAAACACTGACACAAAAATCCTCAACAAAATTCTAGGTAATAGAATTCAAGAACGTATCAAAAAAATAATTCATCGTGACCAAGTGGAACCAGGTATGCAGGGATTGTTCAACATTAGAAAAACAATCAGTGTAATCCATCACATTAATAAAACAAACTGTAAGAACCACATGATCTTATAAACTGATGCAGAAAAGGCATTTGGCAAAGTCCAACACTCATGCCTGATAAAAACTCTCATCAAAATAGGAATAGAAGGGAAATTCTTCAACATAATAAAAGGCATTTATACAAAGCCAAAAGCCAACATCATCCTAAACAGAAAAAGTCTGAAAGCATTCCCCTTGAGAATGGGAACCGGACAAGGATGCCCTTTATCACCACTCTTATTCAACAATGTGCTGGAGGTCCCAGCCAGGGCAATAAGGCAAGAAAATAAAGAGCATTCGAATTGATAAGGAATAAATAAAAGTAGCCCCATTTGCACGTGATATGATCTTATACACAGAAAACCCCGAAAAAATCCACAAGAAAACTACTGGAACTAATAGATTTCAGCAAAGTATCAGGATACAAGATAAACATATAAAAATCAGTTGGATTCCTCTACACGAACAAAGAGAACTTCAAAAAGGAAATCACCAAATCAATACCATTTACAATAGCCCCCAAGAAGATAAAATACTTAGGAATAAACCTAACCAAAGACATAAAAGAGCTATACAAAGAAAACTGTAAGACACTATTGCAAGAAACCGAAAGAAACCTACATAAGTGGAAAAACATACCATGCTCATGGATAGGAAGACTTAACATTGTGAAAATGTCAATTCTACCCAAAGCAATCTACACATACAATGCAATCCTGATCCAAATTCCCACGACATTTTTTAAATGAGATGGAGAAACAAATCACCAACTTCATATAGCAACGGAAGAGGCTCCAGATAAGTAAAGCATTACTGAAGAAGAACAAATTGAGAGGCATCACAATCCCTGATTTTAGAACCTATTATACTGCCACGTTAGTCAAAACAGTCTGGTACTTCTACAACAACAGATACATAAACCAATGGATCAGAATTAAGAACCCAGATGTAAATTCATCCACGTATGAGCAGTTGGTATTCGACAAAGGCCCAAAGTCCACTAAATGGGGAAAAAGTCCCTTTAATAAATGGTGCTTGCATTACTGGATATTCATCTGCAAAAAATGCAACAAGACTCATACCTCACACCATGTAAAAAACTAACTCAAAATGGATCAAAGACCTAAATACAGAATCTAAAATTATAAAGATAATGGAAGAAAAAATAGGGACAACACTAGAGGCCTGAATAAATGGCATAAATAGTATACAAACCATAACTAATAATGCACAAACACCAGAAAAGAAACTAGATAACTGGGAGCTCCTAAAAAAACAAACATGCTCATCAAAAGACTTCACCAAAAGAGTAAAAAGACAACCTATAGACTGGGAAAAAATTTTTGGCTACCACATATCTGATAAGGGTCTAATCTCCAAAATCTACAAGATACTGCAACACTTCAACAACAAAAAGACAAACAACCCAATTAAAAAATAAGCCAAGGATATGAACAGACACTTCACCAAAGAAGACATTCAGGCGGCTATCAGATACATGAGGAGATGCACACGATCATTAGCCACTAGAGAAATGCAAATCAAATGTACAATGAAGTATCAAAAGTACAATGAGATACCATCTTACCCAAACAAGGCTGGCACTAATCCAAAAAACACAATAAATGTTGGTGAAGTTGTGGAGAGACTGGAATGCTTACACACTGCTGGTAGGAATGTAAAATGGTACAACTACTTTGGAAATTGATTTGGTGCTTCCTTAAAAAGCTAGAAACAGAAGTACCATATGATCCAGCAATCCCACTCCTTGCAATATATATCCTAGAGAAATAAGAGCCATCATATGAATAGATAAATGCACACCCATGTTCACAGCAGTACTGTTCACAATAGCAAAAAGATGGAAACAACCTAGGTGCCCATCAACAGACAAATGGATAAACAAATTATGGTACATACATACAGTGGAATACCATCATCTCACCACATGGATGAACCTGGAGGGCATTATGCTGAGTGAAATCACTAAGTCGCAAAAGGACAAATACTATATGAGACCACTATTATAATGACTCAAGAAAAGGTTTAAACACAGAAGAAAACATTCTTTGATTGTTACGAGGGTGGGGAGGGAGAGGGAGGGGAATTCACTAACTAGATAGTAGACAAGTATCATGTTAGGTGAAGGAAAGGGCAATACACAATACAGGGGAAGTCAGCACAACTGGGCCAAAGAAAAAGCATAGAATTTTCCTAGAAACAACCAAACACTTTAAGGTACAGAGTAGCTGGGGCCGGGGCCTGGGAACCATAGTTTCAGGGGAAATCTAGGTCAACTGGCATAAGAAAGTTTATTAAGAAAATATTCCACATCCCACTTTGGTGAGTGGCGTCTGAGGTCTTAAAAGCTTGCAAGCAGCCATCTAAGATGCATCAATTAGTCCCAGCCCAACCGAAGCAAAGCAGAATGAAGAACACCAAAGACACAAGGAAAATATTAGCCCAAGAGATAAAAAGGCCACATAAACCAAAGACTTCATCAGCCTCAGACCAGAAGAACTAGATGGTGTCTGGCAACCACCAATGACCGCCCTGACAGGGAACAAAACAGAGTACCAGTGGGAGCAAGAGAAAAGTGGGGTGTAGAACTCAAATTCATGTAAAAGGACCAGACTTAGTGGTCTGACAGAGACCAGAGGAACCCCCGAGAGTACGGCCCCTGGACGCTCTGTTAACCCAGAACTGAAACCATTCCTGAAGCCCACTCTTCAGACAAAGATTAGACTGGATTATAAAACAAAAAATAATACTCATGTGGAGTGTGCTTCTTAGTTCAATCAGATATAGGAGACCAAGTGTGTGGCTCCTGTCTGGAGGCAGGATGAGAAGGCAGAAAGGGACAGGAACTGGTTGAATAGATGCAAGAAACCCAGGTAGAAAGGGGATATGTGCTGTCAACATTGTAGGGTTTGCAACTAATGTCACATAACAATATGTACATAAATTTTTGTATGAGAAATTAACTTGAGCTGTAAACTTTCACCTAAAGCACAATTAAAAAAAAAAAAATACCACGGCTTGGGTCAGGCACACCTTAGTCCTCAAAGTGACATCTCTGCGCTTCTTAACACTTTCAAGAAGTCTTTTGCAGCAGGTTTGCCCAATGCAATACCTCAGTTGATTTCTTGACTGCTGTTTCCATGGACAATGGTTGTGGATTCAAGTAAAATGAAATCCTTGGCAACTTCAATATTTTCTCCATTTATCATGATGTTGCTTATTGGTCCAGTTGTGAGGATTTTTGCTTTCTTATGTTGAGGTGTAATACATACTAAAGGTTGCAATCTTTGAGGTTCATCAGTAAGTGCTTCAAGTCCTCTTCACTTTGAGCAAGCCAGACTGTGTCATCTGCATATTGAAAGTTGTTAATGAGTCTTCCTCCAATCCTGATGCCACATTCTTCTTCATATAGTCTAGCTTCTTCAATTATTTGCTTAGTATACAGATTGAATAAGTATGGTGAAAGGATACAACCCTGACACACACGTTTCCTGATTTTAAACCATGCAGTATCCCTTTATTCTGTTCGAATGCCTCTTGATCTATGTAGAGGTTCTCATGAGCACAATTAAGTGTTCTGCAATTCCCATTCTTCTCAATGTCATCCATAATCTGTTAGGATCCACACAGTCGAATGCCTTTGCATAGTCAATAAAACACAGGTAAACATCTTTCGGATGTTCTCTATTTTCAGCTAAGATCCATCTGACATCAGCAATGATATCCCTTGTTCCATGTCCTCGAATCTGGCTTGAACTTCTGGCAGTTCCCTGTTGATGTACTGCTGCAATCACTTTTGAATGATCTTCAGCAACATTTTACATGGTTGTGATATTAATGATACTGTTTCATAATTTCTGCATTCTGGTGGATGTGGTATATTCCATATACTATATACCATATATAGTATGGCTATAATCCTTGTCTATAGCATTTGTTGTTATTTAGTTGCTGTCGAGTCTGTTCTGACTCATACTGACTCTAGGTACAACAGAATGAAATAGTGTCCAGTCCTGCACCATCCTTACAATCGTCGCTATGCTTAAGCCCATGGTGGCATCCACTTGTCAATCCATCTCATTGAGAGTCTTCCTCTTTTTCAGCGATCCTCTACTTTACCAAGCATGATGTCCTTCTCCAGGCACTGGTGCCTCCTGATAACATACCCAAAGTACATGAGACGAAGTCTCACCATCCTCCCTTCCAAGGAACATTCTGGCTGTACTTCTTCCAAGACAGATTTGTTCATTCTTCTGCCAGTCCATGGTATAATCAATATCTTCGCCAACACCATAATTCAAAGGCATCAATTCTTCTTTGGTCTTCCTTATTCATTGTCCAGCTTTCGCATGCATATGAGACAACTGAAAATACCATGGCTTGGGATGGACACACCTTAGTCCTCAAAGTGACATCTTTGCTTTTTAACCCTGTAAAGAGGTCTTTTGCAGCAGATTTTCCCAATGCAATCTATAGTATACTGTATATTTCTTTATATACAGTATACATATATATACTATGTACTGTGTGTGATATATACACTATGTAGTGTATGTGTGTGTGTATTTTTTCCATTTTCTGACAACATATCTGGCTGGATTTTCTTTATATACTTCAACCAAAACAAAACAGCATATGGCAACATACTGCATGTAGATGCAGATGTGAGAATCTAGCTGACTTCTATTATGCCAGATATTAAAGAGATTTGCAAAAATGTAAAACAATGCCACTCTTCTCTGTGTTTTGAAAAACATAGTTGTTTTTCATGTTACGATGCATGTAATGGTTTATTATTTTTTTGTGAATTAAAAATGAATATTAGAAAAATGTTTCTAGTCTAATTTCTAATATGGTAAATATTTATAATACACACGAAAGCTTTTTGGTTTCTACAATCATTTTTATGATTGTAAAGGAATTTTGAGAACAGAACTGATATAGTAGGAGGTATAAATGAAAGGTGATTTGGATTCTAGGCATATGTTAGGTATAACTATAGAAGTATGTAAGTATTTAATGAATTGGTAATTTTGTCAATAATCCGCTTGATGTTAATAGTAAGTAAAATAATATAGGGTAAAAATGCAATGTGAAGTCTAAATGAGAAGTTTTCATTTAATCTGGGATCTAAAGAAATAAAAGCTCTAAAGGGAAAAAAAAATATTGGCATACTGTAGATTCTAGAGGGATGGATGGGGAGGAAAAATCATTAGTGTTTACTTCAAAAGCCACACATAGATACCGTATTTTTTGCAAATAACACGTGCTTTCTATGTTTGTTTGCCAACTGCTCCCACTCCCTATGAGGTATTTTCATAAGCGCTGATTTTTTTTTTACATGCTGCTATAAAAAAAAGTAGCATGGCATGCTTACGAAAATACTTCATGAGAGGAGGGAGTGGTTGGTAAACAAACATAGAAGGTGCATATTATTTGTGTATAAATAAGGTATAACACAGTATCAGTATAGAGATCAATCAGTTTTATATTTATAGTTCTATTCAGTGACAGATAACTGCATTCAAAGTGAAGAGCAAGAGCTACTATAAGATTTGAAGGTGGCCTCTGATGCATCAATAAAGATTAAATTATCTTCAATACAAATTTAGTAAGAAGTTGTTTATTTTTTACATTCTAATTATTTAAAAATCGGTGATCCATATGGGGCTGCTTAATAATAATAATCAACTAGCCAGAACATCTCATTATTAAACCATTCTAGATAGACTGGAATTTACTGTATCTGAATTGTTTTTTTACATCAAATCACTTTGGAAGACAGAAATGCAACTTTAGTTTAGACTCAAGTCTAGGAATCTGTGTCAAAAGTATATAGTTGTCCTGGCTTGTGTGCTTGTTTTAGAATTACTAAAAAAAAAAAAAAAAGTCAAAAATTGCATTCCAAGGTCTAGAGTGTGTGTTAGGTACCAACAAAAAAGAAACTAACCAAATCTCTACAATCTGAGGTAAAGGAGAAACAGAAATCATGGGGCCTGAAATGAACTCTGAGGCTATGTAATCAAAAAGCATGAGAGAGAATTTCCCAATATTTCTTCCTGTAATCTACAAGCCTACCCATGGAATGGAAGGAACTAAATAAGGACTTTCCATGCCTCTGAATGTCACCAACGCTGGCTTTGAGTATCTTTTCCCAATCACCACCTTACGGCTCTGGATGTTTGCAGATCAATACAATACTCAATACTGCTCACGCCATCAGGCACAGAATCGTTGAGAATCTATTTACTCCTTACGCTATTTGATTAACCCTTTCAGGGCCCCTCTCTGTCTACTAATGAAACTGTCACCTCTTCAGATGCATGTGTAAAAGTTAAAACTCCAAAAGAGACTAAACCGTCACATTTTCCCCGTAACTGCCATTAGAAGAATTATATTTATCCCATTAAAAGCTCTGGGGAATGCAACTCTACACAAATTACTTGCTCTCTTAATAAATAGTAATATTAAATCAAAATAATAATCCTTTTACTTGTGAAATGAAATTCAAGCTAAATAAAGAGAATAACTAAGGAAATAGTCCTTACCTTGAAAGAACTCAAAAGGGCCTACATTCACAGTGAACAATTCCAAAAGCTTAGGTGAGAATTTATAAATCCCTGAAAACTACTCTGGTTTGGGGACTAAAAACAATTATTTAGAATGGAAGTCCTCGCTTTTCTCCAGCAAAACTGGAAGACTGTATTTCTGCCATTTTGCAAATTTGGCTCTC
Source organism: Trichechus manatus latirostris (assembly GCF_000243295.1). Classification (NCBI taxonomy): domain Eukaryota; kingdom Metazoa; phylum Chordata; class Mammalia; order Sirenia; family Trichechidae; genus Trichechus; species Trichechus manatus. Next base: position 18,819,906 of record NW_004443965.1, read on the forward strand.
ATTGCAGCACATTAAGTGACTCTTAAATATACTTTTTATGGAAAAAACTTATGACTTTTGCTTTATATAAGCTGTGTTCCTGGCATTAGCGATAAACTGCAGTATTTTATATTTACAATCACTATTTGAAAATATCTTCTTTTTTGCTATGAAAAATAAACTGTACTAGTGGTTATTTATAAAATACTGACTATTGCATAAGTTATTAGATCTTTATAAAATCATAAATGATAGAGTGTAATATCTCTGTACAATTTTTGAAACGACATTCAAATTCAATAATTCTATACACTAGAACAATTACTAAGGTCTCTGGGTGGCACAAGTGATTTGCAATCCGCTGCTAACCTAAAGGCTGGTGGTTCAAACCCACCTAGCAGCACCACGGGAGAAAGGACTGGCAATTTGCTTCCATAAGGATTACCTCCAAGAAAACCCTATGAAGCAGCTCTGCTCTGTAATTCGTGAGGTCCGTGAGTGGTTACTGACTTGACGGCAATGGGTTTGGTTTTGGTTTTTTAGAACAATTACTATCTGTCTGAAATAACTAAAGGTAAGGTGTTTGCTATACTGTGTATAACTCTTATAGCAAGTTGGTCATTCTGCAAAGTTTTCATTGCATTTATAAAGACTTCTGCCATGTTTACTTAAGGCAAGAGGATGGGAATCCCGGTAATGTGTTAGAAGATTCAAGAGAAAAATATCGAAACATTCTATCATTATTATGCTTATAGCTGCTAATACACAACACCATGTCTTTAAAAGGCACTAGTAACAATGTCCTCAAAGACTTTAAAATTCAATTATCACTCCATGGAAGACATTTTAATCATTCTCATGGCTGCTCTGTGGCTGTGCGTGTGCACGCGCGTGCGCACATGTGGTTTTTCTTTTTATCTCTTTTAGCTTGACTGTAGACATCCATTTATTTTATCTACCTTTTTTTCCAAGTATGTCTCTGTACATTCTTCAATGTCTGTTACTGACTTTTTTTATTGAGACATAATTTACATATCATAAAATTCACCATTTTGAAGTGTATGATTCGGTGGCTTTTAGTATATCTATAAGGTTGTGCAGATATCACCACTATCTAATTCCAGAACATTTTCATCACCATAAAAAGAAATACCATACCCATCAGCAGTCACTGCCTACCCACAGCCTATCCAGCTCATGTCAAACACAATCTACTTTCAGTATTTATGGATTTAACTATTATGGACATTTCAAATAAATGGAATCATATCATATGTGACCTTTTGTGTCTGGTTTCTTTCACTTGGCATTATGTTTTCAAGGTTCATCCATGTTATATATCTGTTATTTCATTCATTTTTAGGGCTGAAGAGTATTCCATTATATGGCTATATCACTTTTTGTTTATTTTTTACCTATTTTTATACTTACCTCTCTGTCCATGTCCCTCAAGTGAGGGTGTTACCAAAGATTTTGTTCTGTATTTCCTACTTTACTGGTTGAGCTTATCCTTTCTCATTGCTCCCAGCTTCAAACGGATGCTGTCCAAATCTCTGTTTAACCTGATCTCTAGTTCCTAAATTCTGCATCTAGATTTATAGCTGCTTCTTAGACATCACCACAATAAAATTCCAATCTCAATACACTCTAGATTGAAATCATTTCTACTTCAGATCTGACTTTTCTTTCTTCCTCACCTCTCACATCCGATCCTCGCAAAGTTTAGTCTCCAACCATTGCAACGTCCCCCACCTCCAATCCCTTGCCCTTGCTTCCCTTCCTCCTAATTGCTACTTCTAATTAAGGCTCTTATTACCTCTATGTTCACTCAAAATGTTTACTAAGTGCCTACTATGTACCAGGCATTATCCGAGGCTCTGAGAATACAGCATGGATTTTCTGGTCTAGTGGAGGAAAATAAAAAATGTTCCAGAAAGCATAAAACAGATACTCAAATTATCTGGGGTCAAGAAATCTTTCTATTAGGAAGCAGCAATTAAGCTGGGATCTTGTTAGAAATCTTTTTGTTACAAGTGAAAGAAAATCCAACTCAAAGTGGCTCAAGCAATTAAAATGGAATTTGTTGGTATAAGTAATTTAAAAATCCAAAAGTATATACAGCTTCAGGCGAGAACTGATTCAGTAGCTCAAAGGACATCTCAAATGGCCTTTATTTTCTTGGCTCTGCTATCTATGATGACAGTTTTATCCTCAGGCCTCACAGGGTGGCCCCAGCAGCTTCAGTCTCTTTCTTGTGCCCACAAATGGCTCTGGCAGCTGACAGTCTCACATACTTTTATCATCACATTATCAAGGGAAAGGGAAATGGAAACGGTCTCTTCCAGTAGTAGCTCTTGTACAAGCTCTGGTGTTCACATTCTCTTTCACTGGCCTAAAGAGGGTCATTTGTTTTCCTATCCTTAGACAAATTATTATCCTCTGGGAATGACAGACACTGAATCACATAAGCCAATCAGAGTATACCCTGTTATGACTGTAAGTGGGGAAGGATGAATTTCCTAATGGAAAATCAAGAAAGTGTTTGCAGAAGATGGTAGGAATAGATGCTGGAGAGGTTTCAAAAAAGAAAAATAATAACTGTCCATAAATCAGACCATATCAGACCTGAATGGTATGTAGGAATTATCCAGGGAAAGATTAGAGGGGAAAGAGCATTTCAGGCAGAGGGAAAGCTTATGCAAAAGTCCCCAAGACAGAAAGGAGGTTGGTGCCATTGAGAAACAGGATAGTTAGGTTAGATGATGATAAATTTTAAAAAAAAGAGAGAGACAGAGGGAGAGAACAGAACTTACAGCACCTTTAAGTATCTTGGGTTTACATTCTAGTTCAAGTACAGGTGTATTTCCATGTGTTTTGTGAGGTACTTGGGGACAGGAAACCATAGTTAACTTTCTATTTCAAGGCTTGGATGTTGTACTTTAATAGATATTGAACAAAAAGTAAATGTTTGGTGGCTTAAATTTCAAAGTCTGATGTAGACTGTGATGGATTGAATTGTGTACTCCAAAAACATGTATCAACTTGGCTAGGCCATAATTCCCAGTATTGTGTGGTAGTTCACCATTTTGTGATCTGATGTGTTTATCCTATGTGTTGTAAATCCTAACCTCTATGATGTTAATGAGGCAGGATGTGTGGCAGTTATGTTAATGAGGCAGGACTCAATCTACAGGATTAGGTTATATGTTGAGCCCATCTCTTTTGAGACATAAAGGAGAGAATTGAGCAGAGAGGAAAGAGAGCTCACACCACCAAGAAAGCGGCGCTAGGAGAAGAGTGCGTCCTTTGGACCCGGGGTCCCTGTGCTGAGAAGCTTCTAGATCAGAGGAAGATTGATGACTAGGATCTTTCCCCAGAAACAACAGAGAGCGAAAGCCTTCCTCTAGAGCTGGCACCCTGAATGTGGACTTCTAACATCCTAAACTGTGAGAGAATAAATTTCTGTTTGTTAAAGCCATCTACTTGTGGTATTTCTGTTATAGGAGCATTAGATAACTAAGACACACATCTATGCTTTTATTCCTTGGTTAGTACTTAGTTTACATTGACCATAACTTACTTAAGGACAAAACAGTGTTCCCCGTGACCAAAAGTCAGGTTAATATTTAGCATTCCTCAAGATCAAAGTACCTATAATTTCAACTATGAAATTTTCTTTGGTATTTAAGTCCCAAAGTGATTAAAGCCAATTAAAATTCAATTATTCACTTAAAGTTGTTCACCAAATACATTTCCTATTCTTCTTGGGCCCTCAGTTAGACTACATTTCCAGATTCCCTTTCAGTTAGATGTGACAAAAGAAGTAACTGGCTAATGTACTCAGTTCTAACCAAAGAAATGTAAACAGAAGTTAGGTAGCCCATGTAAAGCCTCTCACTGATGATTCTCCATTTGGATAATCCAAATGGTTTCTCCATTTCTCCTTTAGGTTGATGCAGATGAGTACAGTGGCCAAAGAAACCACATATTGAATGACGGCAGAGCTACAAAATGGAGGAAGCCTGAATTCCTGGATTATTACTTGGAAAAGAACTGTGTGCTGATAAGAACTTTATATGAGTGAGAAATAAAGATTTACTAAATCAAATTATCAAGATATGAAATTTATAAGTAATAGCAGCTAGTGTTACCTAGGTAATACAGAAACTGTTACCTCAAAGAATTTTGCTGCTATAGCAAAAACCTAAAATATGAGTTACTGGTTTAGCAGTCACACAGAAGATAGTGAAGAAACTAATATTAAAGGCTAAAAAGATGGAGACCCATATTAATGACAGAATATTTGATAAAACTGTCACGTTTAATAACATGGCAGGCAGACCAAGCGCCTACTTGGTCTATAGCTCTAGGAGAAATGACTAGGAAGAATCAGAGTAATAGTGCATGTTGACTTTTATTAGATTAAACCATATGAAATTGCTCATACTAACCATTTTAAATCTACAAAAAAGGCTCCTAAGGAGGGTATACTCACTAATTCCCACAGCATATCTGACTTTAGAGGAAAAGAATTGCCCAGAAGGCAAAGTCAACAGCCAGGGAGAATAGTGGGCAAAATAATTTCTCCCAAAAAGCAGAATCAGAGCCTAATTAAGGAACTTCCCCACTGCCAGGACAAAGGGATCTCACAACTGCTTAGATTACCTCTCACTCTTTTCCTTTCTGAATTGGAGTGTTTACTGTGTTTATCCTGTTCCTGTACTGTCATTGTAAGTTGGGTGTATGAGTGTGTGTGTTGGTTGGGTTGGGGCTAGGTAACTTGTCTTTTTAGTTCATGGGTTGCTGGACCATGAAGAGGCACACAGAGACTGAATGAAAGGATTACACATCTATTCATTAGAGATCCTGGACTTAGAGGGGGATGCAGTGATTGCATGGGAGTCTGAGCTATCTTCTTATGGTGGAGATATATATTTCTATGTGTGAAAAGAAGGGTAAAACAGGAGTTTAGTGATCAGAAAGGCAGACTGCGGCAGAGACTGGCTGATCATCCAACCCATTCCTTCTCTTCCTTGGGTTCTCGGCTAGACTGCATTTCTCAGCCTCCCTCGTAGTTGGGTGTGGCCATGTGACTGGGTTCTGAGTGAAAGTGAGGTATAACTCTCTAAGGCCAGGCCCATAAAGAATCATCAGATGAAATTCCCCATCCTCTTTCCCCTTTCAGCTCGATAGAAAGGAACACAGTAATCTCAGAAGCTACATGTTGAAGATGGAGGGGCCAGAAGCTAAAAGAAGTCTGGGTCCTGCCTGGATCACTCCTTGTTGGAGAGCAACCCTTCTGTCAGGATCACTCATTTCAGACTTTATGTGAACAAGAAATACAATTTCCTTGTGTTAAACCACTGAAATTTTGGGGTTTACCTAATTGAGTCGCACTACTATTTGTCTCCCTTACTAGATTATAAAGCATCTTGAGGCTGTTAGGGACTACAATGTAATTTCTGCCACTAGCAAAGTGCTTTGCATATGATAGGCTGGTAATAAATGTTGAAAGGAATTTCTTTCTACTCCTTTGAGTTCTTTTGCCTTTCTGTCTACATCTCCCTTTTTCTTCCTCTCTCCTAATTATCTTCTAGCACAGTAATTCTCAAGCATTCATATATGGAAATAAATATTTCATACAAAAACAAACAAACAGCAGAATAAGCACACTGCTTAGAGAAATATTTCCCAAACTTCTGTAATTTATGTACCTTTACAATTTTTACATGTCTGCATTCTACCTGATTTTTTTTAATTTTTGGGTTTCCTTTATATCAACACAACACTGTTTTCTTAAATACCTATTTTAGCCTTATCCTTAGCAATGTATCTGTGAACTTATGGATTTGATGTAATGCAGGCCCCTAGCTAAGATATTAAAATACATATTCACTGATTTTCATTCATAGGAACAGTTGTCCTGGGGGTATGTTTTCTTCAGAGTCTGTACAGATCACACAACAGTGACCCATAAAGATTACACACATGTGGACCTTGCTGAATGGAATACACAGGAATCAAATCAACTACATCTGTGGATAGAGACAATGGAAAAGCTCAGTATCATCAGTCACAACAAGGCCAGGGACCGACAGCAGAAGGGGCCATCAGTTTTCATATCCAAGTTCAAGTTGAAACTAAAGAAAATTAAAACAAGTCCAGGAGAGCCAAAGTATGACCTTGAGTATATATCAACTGAATTGGGAGACCATCTCAGAATAGATTTGGCGCATTGAACACTAATGACCAAAGACCAGACGAGTTGTGGGATGATATCAAGGACATCATATACGAACAAAGCAAAAGATAATTAAAAACACAGAAAAAAAAAAAAAAGAGAAAAATGGATGTCAAAAGAGACTCTGAAACTTGCTCTTGAACTCAGAGTAGCTAAAGCGAATGGAAGAAATGATGAGGTTAAAGAACTGAACAGAAAATATCAAATGGCAGCCTGACAAGACAAAGTATTATAATGAAATGTACAAAGACCTGGAGTTAGAAAAGCAAAAGGGAAGAACATGATCAGTATTTCTCAAGTTGCAAGAACTGAAGAAAAAATTCAAGCCTTGAGTTGCAATATTAAAGGATTCTATAGGCAAAAAACTGAACAAAGCTGGAAGCTTCAAAAGAAGATGGAAGGAATACACAGTCACTGTACCATAAAGAACTGGTCGACATTCAACCATTTCAGGAGGTAGCATATGATCAGGAACTGATGGTGCTGAAGGAAAAGGTCCAAGCTGCACTGAGGGCATTAGTGAAAAACAAGGCTCCAGGAATTGACGGAATACCAACCGAGATGTCTCAACAAAAGGATGCAATACTGGAAGCACTCACTGAAATTTGGAAGATAGCTACCTGGCCAACCAACTGGAAGAGACCCATACACGTGCCTCTTCCAAAGAAAGGTGATCCAACAGAATGCAGAAATTATCGAACAATACCATTAATATCACATGTAAGTAAAATTATGTTGAAGATAATTCAAAAACAGTTGCCACAATACATTGACATGAAACTACCAGAAATTCCATTCGGATTCAGAAGAGGACTTAGAACAAGGCATATTGCTCCTGATCTCAGATGGATCTTGGCTGAATACAGAGAATACCAGAAAGATGTTTACCTGTGTTTCACTGACTATGCATATGCACTCAACTGTGTGAATCATAAGAAATTATGGATAACATTGTGAAGAATGGGAATTCCAGAACACGTAACTGAGCTCATGCGGAACCTGTACGTAGATCAAGATGTAGTCATTTGAACAGAACAAGGGGATACGCATCGTTTAAAATCAAGAATGGTGTGCGTCAGGGTTGTAATCTTTCATCACACTTATTCAATCTGTATGGTGAGCAAGTAATCAGAGAAGCCGGACTATATAAAGAAGAATGCAGCATGAGGACTGGAGAAAGACTCATGAACAACCTGTGATATGCAGATGGTACAACCTTGCTTGCTGCAAGTGAGGAGGAACTGAAGCACTTACTGATGAAGATCAAATACTACAGCCTTCAGTACGGATTACACCTCAACATAAAGAAAAGAAAAATCCTCACAACTAGACCATAAGCAACATCATGATAAACAGAGAAAATACTGAAGTTGTCAAGGATTTCATTTTATTTGGATCAAAAATCATCGCCTATGTAAGCGTCAAGAAATGAAATGATGTATTGCATTGGGAAAATCTGCTGCAAAAGACCTCTTTAAAGTATTAGAAAGCAAAGGTGTTACCCTGAGGACTAAGGTGCCCTTGACCCAAGCCATGGTATTTTCAATCATCCCATATGCATATGAGAGCTGGACAATGAATAAGGAAGACCAAAGAAGAATTAATACATTTGAATTATGATGTTGGCGAAGGATACTGAGTATACTAGAATAACAAACAAATTTGTCTGGGAAGAAGTATAGCCCCAGAATGCTCCTTAGAAGTGAGGATGTCAAGACTTTGTCACAGGTACTTTGGACATGTTATCAGGAGGGACCAGTTCCTGGAGAAGGATATCATGCTCGGTAAAGTAGAGACTCAATGAAAAAGAGGAAGACCCTTGATGAGATGGACTGACAACAGTGGCTGAGACAATCAGCTCAAACAAAGCAACAACTGTGAGGATGCAGCAGGACCGGGCAGTGTTTTGTTCTGTTATACACAGGGTCACTGAGTTAGAATCGACTCGATGGCACTTACCAATAAAAACTGTGAAATAAGTAATCAAACAGTTTCGTGAAAAAACACATAGATAGGAGGGTCAAGCAGGTATTACGCTGCTTCTAAGGAATCTTACTACATCAGCCAATGAGTTATGAGTACTGGTGGCAAGTCATTCTGCTATAGTTTGCCGCCACTCAACACTATAGGAAGTTTATTAAACAATCTTTCTTGAAAATTATGATAATAACCAGAAACGTCTCAGTGAAATATCTCACTATTCTAAGTAAAAGATTAGTGAACTTGAAATTTACTTGCTGAAACTGTTTAGTCATGAATTTGCTAGCTAATGGTATTGTCACTCTCTCTGAAGAAGCTGCCCAGTTACCCATTTTCTTCCCCACATCTTGGTCTTCAGCCTTTCTTCTCCTGAAAAGCCTTTGTCTAGCTTAATTATTGATGGGTAAAGGAAAAAGAATGGGAAACTGATCTGGAAATGGCATAGGGAACTTGGAGTTACAGAGCCTGAGCAACCTCTCAGAGATAGCAGTAATGCAGGAAGATTTTCATGGTGGGCATCCAATGAAACTAGTCACAAAGAAACCTTGTAAAATAATCTTTTAAAAAGGAAATTGTCTCAAAGAAGAAAAAAAAAAAAAACCCTTTGCCGTCGAATTGACTCACAGCGACCACGTAAGACAGAGTAGAACTGCCCCACAGGGTTTCCGAGGAGTATCTGGTGGATTTGAACTGCTGACCTTTTGGTCAGCAGCCGTAGCTCTTAAACCACTACTCCACCAGGGTTTCCCTGTTTCAAAAAGTACCAAATAAGATTTTGAACTGATGAAACCCTATCTTCGACAGTTGAATTCAGAGCCATAAAATTATCTTCAGACTTTTAATATGAATTGTCATTGTGTTGGGGCTTGAAAATCAATCAGTTACGGGGCCACAAATCATGAAAGATATCAACAAGAATCCTATCAACTAGCTGTAGTCTCTGTATTCACCACTGCCCACCACAGATACCTATCTACAACCAATTTACTGGAGTTCTATCACCTATAATCAACTCTCATGTAGTCAAATTTTTGTGAATTCTATGAGCCCTTTACTTTCCTTCCCATCTTTACGTCTTTGATTGTAAAATAACATTCTCACCAAAAGATAGGGAAATTAATAAAAATAATATAGAGCCAGTCATTTTGAGAACTCTGATAAAAGATTTGCTAAATAATAAATTGAACCTTTTTTTTTAAATAAAGTTTTAGTGATTGCTGGATTTTAATTAATCATATATATTACTAAACTAGATGCAACTAAATCCCAAATTTTCTTTATAAAGAGCATACGACCAGGTATAATTTGGATAAGTCATAGCATTAAACAAATCACTTCAATATGTTAAATAAAACATTAAAACAGAAAGTCCTGAAGTGTTAATTATTAATAAAAATAAAGACATCATAATCATAGGACCATATTTTAATCCAAACCTTACTTGGTAAAGAAAATCCTATCACAATATTTTCTATCAAAGTATTTTAAAAAAATCAAACTTTTAAACTATGGGGAAAATATAATCTGATGAGTTCTTTCCCATTTGGTAGAAACAAATATGAATGGAAATACAGTTTTGGTTTCTACATAATACAAAAAAATAAATCTAAATCAATTCTTCATGGTTAATGGGATCATAAACAGTTTTCATTATGCAGTCTGGATGACTAAGTCTTATTTTGGATTCCAGAAAGATTTTCTTGATAATTAAACATAATCATATAAATTATGCTAACACAATAATAGGAAAAACATTTTCTTATTTTGAAAACTGCCTGATGGTTGAGCAGATTCTGTAATACTAAATGTATAGAACTGTTCTTTTTGAGGAAACACCTCAATAGGCCATTTGACTATACGGAGACAGGCATCAGGACTAGGCTGGAATGAAGATTGAGGAATAGGGGAGGATGAGACAAAGCGAGGGCTAAATTGCTCTGCATAACAAAAACAGTAAGAATTTCAGAGTTGTAACTGTGGCACTGGGATCCCAGAGGAATAAAGTTATGAGACAAAGCTATGGAAGGAGAGCAGGAGTGTGGCCTAATCAAGCTAGAACAGGAAGGACCAAGACCAGAGAAGGATGCGTGTGCCTATGGGGATAGCTAAAGAAGTTTTAAGAATATTCAGTTTTAAGATGTTTCTAGTTCTGTTGATTAATCCTAATCTTAATAGTTATCCCTAAGTCTTTAGTAAAAAGGTATTGTATATTTACCCTTTCAAGTTACTGGTATTTAGGGAAAAAGAAAAATCCCCCTCTGTGCAGGGTGGGAGTGAAAGAGGTAATCAGTCTTGGAGATGGGAGTAGTATTTTGGAATGAGAGGTGACAAGAAACACTTCCCTGCCCCCCAAATATATACACTCCCCAGAAATTCTCAGACATATTAAGGTAGATGTTGAACTTCTCATGTTATAGGGGTGGGGGATCAGGTCACTTTATTTGTATATTAAAGAAAAGGATGACACCAGAAGCCTTGAGGACATGGGTATACTAAAATGCGAAGTTATAAAGAAGGGGGCTTTATATATTTATAAGGAGAGCAGGACTGTGGCCTAATCAAGCTGGAACAGGTTGATAAATATCAGGTCCCTCACATGTCTGTCAGTTTGTCGTACTGTGGGGGCTTTGGTGTTGCTGTGATGCTGGAATCTATGCCACCAGTATTCAAATAGCGGTAGGGTCATCCATGATGGAAAGGTTTCGGCTGAGCTTCCAGACTAAGAAGACAGACTAGGAAGAAGGACCCAGAGGTCTACTTCTGAAAAGAATTAGCCAGTGAAAACCTTATGAATAGCAGTGGAACATTGTCTGATATACAGCTGGAAGATGAGCCCCTCAGGTTCGAAGGCACTCAAAATATGAGTGGGTAAGAGTTGTCTCCTCAAATTAGAGTCAACCTTATTGACATGGACAGAGTCAAGTTTTTAAGACCTTCATTTGCTGATGTGGCACAACTCAAACTGGGAAGAAACAGCTGCAAATATTCATTAATAACTGGAATGTGGAATGAAGAATGAATATAGGAAAATCGGAAATCATCAAAAATGATGGAACCCATAAATATTGATATCCTAGGCATTAGTGAGCTTAAATGGACTGGTACTGGCCATTTTGAACTGGACATACATTCTACTATGCCAAGAATGACAACTTGAAGAGGAATGGCGTTGCATTCATTGTCAAAAATAACATTTCAAGATCTATCCTGCAGTACAATGCTGTCAGTGATAGGATAACATCCATGAGTCTACAAGGAAGACCAGTTAATACGACTGTTATTCAAATTTACACATCAACTACTGAGGCCAAAGATGAAGAAATTAAAGATTTTTACCAACTTCTGCAGTATAAAATTGATCAAACATGCAATCAGGATGCACTGATAATTACTGGTGATTTCAGCAAAAGCTGAAAACCAAGAAGGAGGATCGGTAGTTGGAAAATATGGCCTTGGTGATAGAAACAATGCCAGAGATTGCATGATAGAATTTTGCAAGACTTATTCATTGCAAGAACCTTTTTTCACTAACATAAACAGTGACTATATATGTGGACCTCACCAGACAGAACACACAGAAATCAAATCGAGTACATCTGTGGAAAGACACTATGAAAAAGCTCAATATCACAATGCTAGGGGTCAAATGCAAAACAGACCATCAATTGCTCATATGTGAGTTCAAGCTGAAATGGAAGAAAATTCAAACAAGTCTACAAGAGCCAAAGTATGAAATTGCATATATTCCACCTGAATTTAGAGACCATCTCAAGAATAGATTTGACACGTTGAACACTAATGACATAAGACCAGACGAGCTGTGGAATGACACAAGGACACTATACATGAAGAAACCAAGAGGTCATTAAAAAGACAGGAAAGAAAGAAAAGACCAAAATAGATGTCAGAAGAGACTCTGAAAGTTGCTCTTAAACATCGAGTAGCTAAAGCGAAAGGAAGAAATGATGAAGTAAAAAAGCTGAACAGAAGATTTCAAAGGGTGGCTCCAGAAGACACGGCATTATATTCACATTCCCAAGGTTCACCCTTCAGCCAAAGATGAGACAGGCCCATAAAACAAAATGAGACTAATGGGTCACAACAGCCCAGGACAAGGACTAGACTAGAAGGCAGGAGGGGACAGGAAAGCTGGTAATAGGGAACCCAAGGTTGAGAAGGTAGAGTGTTGACATGTCGTGACATTGTTAACCACTGTCATAAAACAATATGTGTACTAACTGTTTAATGAGAAACTATTTGTCCTGTAAACCTTCATATAAAGTTCAATGAAAAATTAAAAAAAAAAAAAAAGGTATTATAACGACATGTGCAAAGACCTGGAGATAAAAAACCAAAAGGGAAGAACGTGCTCTGCATTTCTTAAGCTGAAAGAACTGAAGAAAAAATTCAAGCCTTGAGGTGCAATATTGAAGAATTTCTATTAAATGACACAGGAAGCATCAAAAGAAGATGGAAAGAATACACAGTCACTATACCAAAAAGAACTGGTCGACATTCAAGTATTTCAGGAGGTAGCATATGATCAGGAACCGATGATACTGAAGGAAGAGGTCCAAGCTGCACTGAAGGCACTGGTGAAAAACAAGGCTCCAGGAATTGATGGAATACCAACTGAGATGTTTCAACAAACGGATGCAGTGCTGGAAGTGCTCATTCGCCTATGCCAAGAAATTTGGAAGACAGCTACCTGGCCAACCGACTGGAAGAGATCCATATTTATGCCTACTCCCAAGAAAGGTGACCTAACCAAATGTGGAAATTATCGAACAATATCATTAATACCACAGGCAAGTAAAATTTTGCTGACGATCATTCAAAAGCAGCTGTAGCAGTCTATTGACAGAGAAGTGACAGAAATTCAAGCCGGATTTAGAAGAGGATATGGAACCAGGGATATCACTGTTGATGTCAGATGGATCCTGGCTGAAAGAGAGAATACCAGAAAGATGTTTACCTGTGTTTTACTGACTATGCGAAAGCATTCAACTGTGTGGATCATAACAAATTATGGATAACACTGTTAAGAATGGGAATTTCAGGAACACTTAATTGTGCTCATGAGGAACCTGTACACAGATAAAGAGGCAGAATGAGAAGATACTGCGTGATTTAAATTCAGGAAGGGTGTGCGTCAGGGTTATATCCTTTCACCATACCTATTTAATTGGTATGCTGAGCAAACAACCCAAGATGCTGGACCATATGAAGAAGAACAGGGCATCAGGACTGGAGGAAGACTCATTAACAACCTGTGTTATGCAGATGACACAAACTTGCTTGTTGAAAGTGAAGAGGACTTGAAGCACTTACTGGTGACGAAGCACTTACAGCCTTCAGTGTGGATTACACCTCAACATAAAGAAAACAAAAATCCTCACAACTGGACCAATAAGCAACATCATGATTAATGGAGAAAAGACTGAAGTTGTCAAGGATTTCATTTGACTTGGATCCACAATCAACACCCATAGAAGCAGCAGCCAAGAAATCAAAAGATGCATTGCATTGGGCATATCTGCTGCAAAAGACCACTTCATAGTGCTGAAAACCAAAGATGTCACCTTGAAGACTAGGGTGCGCCTGATGGAAGCCATGGTGTTTTCAATCACCTCATATGCATGTGAAAGGTGGATGATAAATAAAGAAGATCGAAGAAGAACTGATGCCTTTGAATTGTGGTGTTGGTGAAGAATAATGAATATACCACGGACTGCTAAAGAACAAACAAATCTGTCCTGGAAAAAGTACAACCAGAATGCTTCTTAGAAGCAAGGATGGTGAGACTACACCTCACATACTTTGCACATGTTATCAGGAGGGATCAGTCCCTGGAGCAGGACAACATGCTTGGTAAAGTAGAGGGTCCGTGAAAAAGAGGAAGACCCTCAACGAGATAGACTGACACAGTGGCTGCAACAATGGGCTCAAGCATAACGACTGTGAGGATGGCGCAGGATGGGGTAGTGTTTCAATCTGTTGTAGGCAGAGTCACTTTAAGTCGGAACCGACTTGATGGCACCTAACAACAATAAGAACAACAACATATCAGGTATCCAAAGCCCTCCCATATAATAGACCCTCTTCATCTTCCAACTTCACCTTTTATTCTTCCTCTGCATAACAGCACTGCAATGAAAATAACCTTGGTTCCTTCATGTACTTAAAACCTGTCAAGTTTGTATCTTGATTCATACTATTATACTCTTCTAGAAATGACCTTTATATTCCTCTCCCGTTAATTTATATCAAATATCTTCTTCAAAGCCCAAGTAAAAATTCTTTTCTGAGAAGCCTTTACCTGTCTCAGCCATATTGTTTCTCATGCTTCAGCAATATTGCTGTTATAGCTACACATGTAGCAGTCAGATTTACACTAAACAACACACTTGCTTACACTTTGCTTTGTAAGTACTCTGTGAATGCACTAACATCTTATTTTCCTTTCCTTGCTAGATAATAAAGGACTTAGACCATGTCTTTTAATTAGTCTTTGTCTCTGCTTTGTCTAAAGAACATTTGGAATGAAAGAACAGATATTTACATATTAACACTGATTTTCAAATGCAGTTTTGCCAAGTCTCATTAAGACGTGACTGTGTCAAAAATGGCAAATAAGTTTCATATCTTAAGCCAACTTAAATAGTTAATGACTGCCTGAAGTATTGAGGGTGTTGTGTTGAGGTTTTTGAGAGCTTGCTTCAGGCTAGATGGGAAAAGGGACCACAACTGATTATTAATGCCTGCAAAGGATATAGAAGAAGAAATGATAGGCAATTGCCATCCTTTGACTCACTGTTAGAATAATTTAAAGATGTTTTAGATTACATTTACTCATGTGATGGTCATTCACCTTTTTAGTGGAAATAGGGAAACACATGTTCCCTTCCTACATATAGGTGACATGATTTTTCTATTTTTCTCTTATCTCTATTAGTTTAAATTTGCCTCCTTTCTCAGAATGTCTTTTCTGCTATGCTTGCTAGACTCTCTATCTTTCTTCCCATTCAGTAAGAAATATCCTAAGTTCATGTTGCTTTTTTCAGCTTTCAAAGTATTTTACATACATTATCTAATTTTTAAAACTTAGAACCTAAACTTTTCCAACATCCATGATCTTCTCTACTGAATCTGCCTCCCTACTGTGATATCATTAGTGTAACATTCATTCTTTCAAATAGCTGTTTTTAGATTCTCAAACCAAATAATAAACATGTGACTATTTTGTGAATAAATATAATAATCTCTCAGAAAACAGATGATGATTCTTATGCAACTGGTCTCAAGAAGCATATCTGGAAATTTAGCCTAGCTCTTTTGAAATCAAATAACTTCAAGTTACTTTATTAAAAAGTATGAAAATACAGTGCAGCTGCGGTAGATTAGATTTCTCCCTACCCAATTATCTACTTCCAATCCCTTAAGAGGATAAAACTTGTCTACCTTATTAACATCATGGTTGGCCATGAGACTTGTTTTGGCCAAGGGAATATGAGTGGAAATGATGAAATCACGTCAAAACAGAACTTTTAAGAGTCACTACATGATTCTGCTACAGCTCTTTTCCATTGGTCTTAGTAATGACATGTCCCAGAGAGTGGCTACATCATTCTAGATCCAAGGATTAAGAAGACATTAAAGCGGACCCACAGCTAACATCTAACATGAGAAAGAAAGAAATTTCTGTTGTTTGTCAGACAAAGATTTTGTGGGTGTTACTGCGCTAACATAGTGATTAATACGGATACCGGTATCAGGGGTAGAGGTACTCCGGTAACACACAGTCTAAAACATGTGGCAGTGGCTTAGTGAGGAAACTGTTATTAGGGGCTTTGAAAATAGCAACTCATCTTATGTTTTGGTTGCTACTAGCTGCATTTAACACGGTACAAGAAAAGAGATAAGCTCAGAAAGAATTGGTCTGGTTTCAAACATAAACAAAGGGAGAAACAGAATTCAGAAATTCTAGGGCTCACAGGTGACAAAGACAATTACTTCCCAACCAGTGAAAGATAAAGGTAAAAAACTTTCAAAAGTTAACAAAGTCTGATCTAGAGGCAAAAACCAAATCACATGGTTCCCCATGGCTCTTTTTCCTCTGCTATGAGAATTGCATTTCCCAGAACAACCTGATCAAACCAATTAAAGCACCGAGAAAAATAAAATTTGAAAACTATATACACCCACACCTCACTTATGGAGATGATTAAGTTCCAAAAGCCAGGTCGTTATGCAAAAATTGTCAGAGTTGGAGCCACACCCCGTCTCCCGTCCCGCCGTAGCTCACTGTCCTTTGGCTGCCCTGAGGGGCATGTCTCTGGATGCCCATGGCAGTGGACCCTCTTCCCACCACTCCTTCCCCCCACCGCAGAGCCAGCAGGGAGTGGTTATAGTGATCAGGGGTTGCCAGCTGCCTCCGGAGCAGCAGGGGCCCACCATCACCTGGCTGCGTTCTAGGCCTCCGGGCGGACCCCATGCCTCACCTCTCCACCTTCCTGCTCCGCTGGTCCCAGAGACAAGCCTCGGAGGAAGGTGGCTCCTGAGCCTGCAGGCTGCTGAAGCCTGGCCGCCTGGGCCCAACAGGGGCTGTGGAGGTGGCAGAGAGGCCTCTTTGGAAGAAGAGACTCTCAAGCCCACTGCTGGACTCCTGCAGCCCCGGCTCCTGCCACCTCCTTGCTGCCCCAGTCTCCTGAGCACCGCCCACCCACTCCACGCTTGCCAAGACCAGCTGGGTTCCTCTGCCTGACCCAGGTAATACGAACTGCCAGTGGCCTACGCGGCCTCACTCCCTCTCACAAACCTTGCCTCCTCCTCCTCTCGCCTTAGCTTCTCCTTAAAGTGAAAAATAGTCAGACAGTAGATTTTTTACTATTGTCATAAATGCAAAATGTCAGATAACAAGACAGTCAGTGAGTTGTTGTTGAGTGCCATCAAGTCGGTTCCAACTCATAGAGACCCTATGCACAACAGAACGAAACATTGCCTGGTCCTACACACCATCCTCACAATCGTTGCTATGCTTGAGCCCATCCTTGCAGCCACTGTGTCAATCCAATTCATTGAGGGTCGTCCTCTTTTGCTGACCCTCTACTTCACTAAGCATGATGTCCTTCTCCAGGGACTGGTCCCTCTGATAACATGCCCAAAGTATGTGAGATAAAATCTCACCATCCTCCCTTTTAAGGAGCATTCTGGCTGGACTTCTTCCCAGACAGATTTGCTTGTTCTTCTGGAAGTCCATGGTACATACATTACTATTTGCCAACACCATAAATCAAAGCTTCAATTCTCCTTCGGCATTCCTTACTCATTGTCCAGCTTTCGCATGCATATGAGGTGACTGAAAATACCATGGCTTGGGTCAGGTGCACCTTAGTCGTTAAACAGATATCTTTAAAGAGGTCTTTTGCAGCAGATTTTCCCAATGCAATATACATCATTTGATTTCTTGACTACTGCTTCCACGGGCACTGACTGTGGATCCAAGTAAAATGAAATCCTTGACAACTTCAATATTGTCTCTGTTTATCATGATCTTCCTTACTGGTCCAATTGTGAGGATTTTTGTTTTCTTTATGTTGAGGTATAATCCCTACTGAAGGCTGTAGTCTCTGACCTTCATCAGCAAGTGTTTCAAGTACTCCTGACTTTCAGCAAGCAAGGTTGTGTCATCTATATGTCACAAGCTGTTAATGAATCTTCCTCCAATCTTGATGCTGTGTTCTTCATCTAGTCCAGCTTCTTGGACTATTTGCTAAGCATACAGACTGAATAGGTATGGTGAAAGGATACAACCCTGACATACATCTTTCCTGAATTTAAAGCAGGCAGTATCCCCTTGTTCTGTTCAAGCGACTACCTCTTGTTCTATGTACACATTCCTCATGAGCACAATTTAGTGAGGAGTAGGTGTATATTTTTCTGATGTGGTACAGAACAAACATTTCACTAGCTATGATTTGTTTAAAAACAGCTCTAATTTCCAATGGACTTGGTTATTTTAAAAGTCATCACGCTCTGCTGCAATAGGGATGGAGCTTCGAGACATTATGCTGAGTGAAATAAGTCAATCACCAAAGGACAAATATGGTTTGACTTCGCTTACATAAAAAGACAAGAAAAGGCAAATGTATAGAGACTAACATTTATT
Source organism: Trichechus manatus latirostris (assembly GCF_000243295.1). Classification (NCBI taxonomy): domain Eukaryota; kingdom Metazoa; phylum Chordata; class Mammalia; order Sirenia; family Trichechidae; genus Trichechus; species Trichechus manatus. The sequence continues at coordinate 18,838,274 of NW_004443965.1, forward strand.
AGTGGTTACCAGGGGCAGGAGAGAGGGGAAAAGGGGGGACTTATTGCTTAGGAATACTGTGTTTCAGTGGATGGTGATAGAAAAATTGCATTGATTAAGGGTAGGGTTGCAAAGCCGATTATTGTAAACGTTATCGATAAGTTGTACACCTGTAAAAAGTTGAAATGTCAAAAGTGGTGTGACAGACATTTACAACAATGACCAAAAAAAAAAGCTGCCGAGGCTCCTTATGTACAACCAGACACCTCACAGGATTTGGTTTCTTGGATTGGAGGTTTAGGTTCATGGTTTCGTGGGACATCCCAGTTAACTGGCCTAATAACATGTTTAATGCTTCTGTTCTACCTCATAGCTGGCTCTGTAGTTTCTGGGATCATAAAAGCTTGTAAGTGGCCATCTAAGGCACAACAACTGGTCTCTATCTGCCCGGAGCAACAGAGGAAGAAGTAGAGTCAGGAATAGAAGGAGGATATGGAATGTGTGGTTAATTGCCTCCATGAACAACTGCCTCCTCTGCTATGAGACCACAAGAACTGGATGGTGCCTGGCTACCATTACTGAATATTTTCATCAAAGACTCTACAGAAGAATCTGGATCAAAAGGGGAAAAATGCACAACAGAATTTCAAATTCTCCTGGAATCTAGCCTTTCGGGAGCAATGAAGGCTAGATGAACCCCTAAACTATTTCCCTGAGATAATCTTTAAACCTTAAGCCAAAAATATCCCCTGAAGTCTTCTTAAAACCAAATAGTTTAGCTTATCTAGTAAAAAATGTCTGCCTTGAGCATTATGCTCTTTTAAGAACTAGCTGTATGGGATCACATTGGTAACAGGAACTCGAACGATTAGATAGGAACCTTAGGGAGCAGTGAGTTTATGTTAATGAGGGAGGAACAACTCAGAAAAGAAGGGTGAGAATGACTGCACAACGCGAAGAATGTAATCAGCGTCACTGAATTGTACACGTAGAAACTGCTGAATTGGTGTGTGTCTTGTGTATATTCTCAACAACAAAATAAGTAAAATTTTAAAAAGTCATCATGTTAACTGCTGGGTATCAAGCCGTATGTTTTAACATAAAACTAAAGTAGAAATGGTAAGAAAGTACTTTAAAAGAAAAAGAAATGTTTCTTAACTGTATTTTTCAGAGTTAACTGTACTAACTCCTTTTACTGAGGCCCTGGTGGCACAGTGGTTAAGAGCTCAGGCTGCTAATAAAAAGTCAGCAGTTGGAATTCACCAGTCACTCCTTGGAAACCCTATGGGGCAGTTCTGTTCTGTCCTATAGTGTCGCTAACTCCTTTTAATCCACGTGCAAAAAAAAAATGTGATTGTTCTTAGTTGCCGTTGAGTTGGCTCCAACTCGTGGGCCTTAGTATAACAGAACAAAATGCTGCCTGGTCCTATGCCATCTTCATGATTACGGGCATATTTGAGTCCATTTGTGTGGCTTTTATGTCATTCCATCACACTGAGGGCTTCCCTGGTTTTAACTGGCACTCTATCAAACAGGATGTCCTTTTATAGTGATGGGTCCTTCAAAACACAGTTAGTCAGAAACTATATGTAATTTCATAAAATAAAATTTAAAAATAATCTTTGTCTTTAATGATTTAATTTACAAAACTATGTGCTAGATCATTGAGGGTAAGGTCATTGCAAGACTCAGTAATCTAAACACTAACTTGAGATTTTTACTTTTACAGGTCAAATCTTTTGAGAGTAAGGTCCATAATGACTATTAGGATTGAGTGACTGTCATAGTTTTGTAGTTAAAATTGTATATATAACATACTGAATAAATTTAACTGTTCTACTTGAGTTTCTCTGCTGCTTGTCATCCAGTAGGAAGGGCTAGGAGAAGTCGAACACTCTGAAATTCTTTTTTTCCATCTACCAATGATTCTTCACTGTTTTACAATGCACATAGAGCTCTGGGATAGAAGGATGGTTTTGTAAGGAACAAAGAACAAACAAGTATAAAAAGACCCTCAACAATGTAGAATCCAGTTTTCTGGAACTCTCAGAATTTGACAACGTTTCTGAGAGTGAAGCAACAATCCAGCAACTTCCAGCAATAATTTTCATAAATATGCTGGTAATGCTTGAAAACAATGATAAATCAGGTATATGGTATATAAAAGTTGGAAAATATCTACTGTTCTACCATACTGTTCCTATTTTTTAACTTTTTTATCTTTATAATCTATCATAGTGATAAGAGTAAATGAATAACTTCCACTATAACTGTATTTCTATTCCTTAATCCTTGAATTTAAAAAGTTTTCACTTCATATATTTTGTTAGTATATTGCTTTGACCATATATATTTAATCATGATGTCCTTCATTACTAACCATAGGCTTCATCAAAATCATTCCAGAAGAGCCAGGTTTTAATATCTGGCTCCCTATTTGATAGGATTACTATTATAATGAAAAGTGATACTCTGATTGGTTGGTACGGTCTATAAAAGGCTAGACATTTTTTTTTTTTTTTGACAATTTGAGAAGAAAAGTCAAAAACATTGAAAGTTAAAGGAACTTTAAAAGATTCAGAATAGAAACAGTAACTAGAAACAAAAATAGAGGTAGTGAACAGAAGACAGAATAAGGAAAAGAGTTAATTGTGTAAGGAGAGAAGCTTTACTAGTTAATAAAATGACCCTCAAACACAATGTCTCTACCTTACGTGGTCAATGGTGGGGGAGGGTAAGAATGAGTGGGAAGAAACAATGTTTGTGCCACACTCACTAATATTTAAATGTTCAAGGTCTGGCCCATAATGGGTTAATCCTCAAATATCCAAAAATGCATTCCCTTAGATAAGTGGTTCCCAAAGTTGACGTCTTATGAGAATTGCTTTGGTCCTTAAAAGAAATATATGATGCCCAATTTCCAACACAGACCTACTGAATCAAAATCTTCTATGGTATACCTTGGACAAGTGTATTTTTAAAAAGATGATCCTAACATACACCTCTGCTAGATCTAGACGGTTAAATATACATAGTTTTATAACAAAATGTTGAGCAATAAAATATTTGGCATTTTAAGATCAAAGGAATGTTTTAAAATATTTTCTATAATAACAAGGATTAAAAACACAAAATCACATGACTCTAGTGTTGTGTGTGTGTGTGTGAAATAATAACCCACTAACTACTGAGGACATTTCTGTATAACCGTTGACATCGAGTCGATTCCAATTCATAGCGGCTTTATAGGAAAGAGTAGAACTGCTCCATATGATTTTCAAGGAGCAACAGGTGGATTCCAACTGCCGACTTTCTGGTTAGCAGTAGAGCTCTTAACTACTTTGCCACCAGGGCTCCCATTTCTGTATGATGTTGTTGTTGTTAGGTGCTGTCGAGTCAATTCCCACTCATAGCAACCCTACGGGACAGAGAACTGTCCCATAGGGTTTCTAAGGAGCAGCTGGTGGATATGAACTGCCGACCTTTTGGTTAGCAGCTGAGTTCTTAACCACTATGCAACCAGGGCTCCCATTTCTGTATAGGCACAGGATAATAACTATTTTGATAAATCATGACCCTGAATTACCAAGAAAGATAAATGTATGCTAACACTTATAACTACCATGCTTCTGTTCGTGTGTCCTACTGTGGCTGTTTGCGTGTTGCTGTGATACTGGAAGCTTTGCCACTGGTATTTCAAATACCAGAAGGGTCACCCTTGGTGGACAGATTTCAGTGGAGCTTCCAGACTAACACAGACTAGGAAGAAGAATCTGGCAGTCTACTTCTGAAAAAACTGGCCAGTGAAAACCTTGTGAATAGCAGCAGAACACTGTCTGATATAATGCCAGAAGATGAGGCCCTCAGATTGGAAGGCACTCAAAATACCACTAGGGAAGAGCTGCTTCCTCAAAGTAGACAGAACTGACCTTAATGACGTGGATGGAATAAAGCTTTCAGGATCTTCGTTTGCTGAGGTGGCACAACTCAAAATGAGAAGCAGCAGCTGTAAACACCCATTAATAATCAGAACGCAGACTGTAGGAAGTATGAATCTAGGAAAATTGGAAGTCGTCAAAAACAAAATGGAACACATAAAGATCGATATCCTAGGCATTAGTGATCTGAAATGACTGATACTGGCCATTTTGATTCAGACAATCAGATGGTCTACTATGCCTGAACAACAAACTAAAGACAAGTGTCACTGCATTAATTGTCAAAAAGAACATTTCAAGATCTATCCTTAGCCCCCAAGAAGATAAAAAACTTAGGAATAAACCCAACCAGAGACGTAAAAGACCTATACAATTAAAACTACAAGACAACCAAAACTGCAAGAAACCAAAAGAGACCGGCATAAGTGGAAAAACATAAAACATACCTTGTTCATGCATAGGCAGACTCAACATTGTAAAAATGTCAATTCTACCCAAAGCAATCTACAGATACAATGCAATCCTGATCCAAATTCCACTGGCATTTTTTAATGAGATGAAGACACAAATCACCAACTTCATATGGACAGGGAAGCGGCCCAGGATAAGTAAAGCATTATTCAAGAAGAAGAACAAAGTGGGAGGCCTCACACTACCTGATTTTAGAACCTATTATACCGCCACGGTAGTCAAAACAGCCTGGTACTGGTACAACAACAGATACATAGACCAATGGAACAGAATTGAGAATCCAGACATAAATTCATCCGCCTATGAGCAGCTGATATTTGACAAAGGCCCAAAGTCTGTTAATTGGGGAAAAGACAGCCTCTTTAACAAATGGTGCTAGCATAACTGGATATCCATCTGCAAAAAACTGAAACAAGACCCATACCTCACACTAGGCACAAAAACTAACTCAAAATGGATCAAAGACCTAAATATAAAATCGAAAACAATAAAGATCATGGAAGAAAAAGTAGGGACAATGCTAGGAGCCTTAATACATGGCATAAACATAATACGAACCATAAGTAACAATGCACAAGCACCAGAAGGCAGACTAGATAACTCGGAGCTTCTAAAAATCAAAAACTTATGCTCATCAAAAGACTTCACCAAAAAAGTCAAAAGACAAGCTACAGACTGGGAAAAAATTTTTGGCTATGACAAATCCGATCAGCGTCTCATCTCTAAAATCTACAAGATACTGCAAAACCTCAACAACAAAAAGACAAATAACCCAATTAAAAAATGGGCAAAGGATATGAACAGGCACTTTGCCAAAGAAGACATCCAGGCAGCTAACAGACACATGAAGAAATGCTCACAATCATTAGTCATTAGAGAAATGCAAATCAAAACTACAATGAGATGCCATCTCACCCCAACAAGGCTAGCATTAATCCAAAAAAACACAAAATAATAAATGTTGGAGAGGTTGTGGAGAGACTGGAACACTTATACACTGTTGCTGAGAATGTAAAATGGTACAACCACTTTGGAAATCAATTTGGCACTTCCTTAAAAAGCTAAAAATAGAAGTACCATATGATCCAGCAATCCGCTCCTTGGAATATATCCTAGAGAAATAAGAGCCGTCACACGAATAGATATACGCACACCCATGTTCACTACAGCACTGTTCACGACAGCAGAAAGATAGAAACCACCTAGGTGCCCATCAGTGGACAAACGGATACACAAGTTATGGTACAGTCACACAATGGAATACTATGCAACGATAAAGAATAATGATGAAGCTGTGAAACATCTCACAACATGGAGGAATCTGGAGGGCATTATGCTGAGTGAATTCAGTCACAGAAGGACAAATATTGTATAAGACCACTATTATAAGAACTTAAGAAAAGGTTTAAACACAGAAGAAAACAATCTTTGATGGTTACGAGGGTAGGGAGGAAGGGTGAGGGTTATTCACTAACTAGATACTAGGTAAGAATTATCTTAGGTGAAGGGAAAGACAGCACACACTACAGTGGAAGTCAGCACAACTGGACTAAACCAAAGCTAAGAAGTTTCCTAAATACAATCAAACACTTAGCGGGACAGAGTAGCAGGGGTGGGGGTCTGGGAACCATGCTTTCAGGGGACATCTAGGTCTACTGGCATAACAAAGTTTATTAAGAAAATGTTCTGCATCCTACTTTGGTGAGTGGCATCTGGGGTCTAAAAAGTTAGCAAGCAGCCATCTAAGATGCATCAATTGGTCCCAACCACCTGGAATAAAGGAGAATGAAAAACACCAAAGACATAAGGAAAATATTAGCCCAAGAGACAGAAAGGGCCACATAAACCAGAGACTGCATCAGCCTGAGACCAGAAGAACTAGGTGGTGGCTGGCTACCACCAATGATCACCCTGACAGGGAACAGAAGAGAGTCCCTGATGGAGCAGGAGAAAGGTGGGGTGCAGAACTCAAATTCTAGTAAAAAGACCAGATTTAATGGTCTGACTGAGACTGGAGGAACCCCGGAAGACATGGCCCCCAGACTCTCTCTCACCCTAGAACTAAAACAATTTCCGAGGCCAACTCTTCAGACAAAGATTGGACTTGACTGTGGGACATAAAATGATACTCGTGAAGAGTGTGCTTCTTAGCTCAAGCAGATACAGGAGACTAAATGGGCAGCTTCTGTCGGGAGGTGAAATGAGAAGGCAGAGAGGGTTAGGAGCTGGTTGAATAGGCATGGGAAATCAGGGGTGGAAAGGAGGAGTGTGCTGTCACAGTACAGGGAGAGCAACTACGGTCACATAACAAAGTATGTATAAATTTTTGTATGAGAAACTAACTTGAAATGTAAACTTGCACTTAAATTACAACAATAAACAAAAAGATCTATTCTTAAGTACGATGCTGTCAGTGATAGGATAATATCCACATGCCTACAAGGAAGACCAGTTAATACGACTGTTGTTCAAATTTATGCAACAACCATTAATGGCCAAAGATGAGGAAATCGAAGATGTTTACCAACTTCTGCAGTTTGAAATTGATCAAACATGCAATCAAGACCCATTGGTAATTACTGGTGACTGGAATGTGAAAGTTGAGAACAAAGAAGAAGGATCAGTAGTCGGAAAATATGGCCTTGGTGATAGAAATGATGCTGGAGATTGCATGGCAGAATTTTACAAGACCAAAGACTTTTTCATTGCAAATTCCTTTTTTCAACAACATAAATGGCAACTATACAAGTGGATCTCACCAGATGGAATATACAGGAATCAAATCAACTATTTTTGTGGAAAGAGACAATGGAGAAGCTCAATATCATCTTTTAGAAAAAGGTCAAGTGCTGACTGTAGAACAGACCATCAAGTTCAAGTTGAAGCTGAAGAAAATTAAAACAAGTCTACAAGAGCCAAAATACGACCTAGAAAATATCCCACCTAAATTTGGAGACCATCTCAAGAATAGATTTGATGCACTGAACACTAATGTCTGAAGACCAGACCAGTTGTGGGATGATATCAAAGACATCATACATGAAGAAAACAAAAGGTCATTAAAAAGACAGGAAAGAAAGAAAACACCAAAGTGGATGTCAGAAGAGACTCTGAAACTTGCTCTTGAACAGAGTAGTTAAAGATAATGGAAGAAATGATGAAGTAAGAGCTGCACAAAAGATTTCAAAGGGGAGCTTGGGGAGACAAATTATTATAATGAAATGCTCAAAGACCTGGAGTTAGAAAACCAAAAGTGAAGAACATGCTCAGGATTTTTCAAGCTGAAAGAAATGAAGACAAAATTCAAGCCTCAAGTTACAATACTGAAGGATTCTACAGGGAAAATATTAAATGATGCAGGAAGCATCAAAAGAAGATGGAAGGAATACACAGTCACTGTACCAAAAAGAATTGGTCAATGTTCAACCATCTCAGGAGGTCGCATATGATCAGGAACCGACAGTACTGAAGGCAGAGGTCCAAGCTGCACTGAAGGCACTGGCAAAAAACAAGGCTCCAGAAACTGACAGAACACTAACTGAGATGTTTCAACAAACAGATACAGTGCTAAAGTGCTCACTCATCTATGCCAAGAAATTTGGAAGTTAGCCACCTGGTCAACCAGCTGGAAGAAATCTGTATTTGTGCCCATTCTAAAGAAAGGTGTCCAACAGAATAAGGAAATTATTGAGCAATATTATTATTACATACAACTAAAATTTTGCTGAAGATCATTCAAAAGTGGTTGCAGCAGTACGTCAACAGGGAACTGCCAGAAATTCAAGCCAGATTCAGAAGAGGATATGGAACAAGGGATATCCTTTCTGATGACAGATAGATCCTGGCTGAAAGCAGAGAAAACCAGGAAGATGTTTACCTCTGTTTCACTGACCACAAAAAGGCATTTGACTGTGTGAATCATAACAAATTATGGATAACATTGAGAAGAATAGGAATTCCAGAACACTTAATTGTGCTCTTTCAGAACCTGTACATAGACCAAGAGGCAGTCATTCGAACAGAGCAAGGGGATACTGCATGGTTGAAAATCAAGAAAGGTATGCATCAGGGATGTATCCCTTTCACCATACTTATTCAATCTGTATGCTGAGCAAATATTCTGAGAAGCTAGACTATATGAAAAAGAATGTGGCATCAGGATTGGTGAAGACTCATTAACAACCTGTGATATGCAGGCGACACAACCTTGCTTGCTGAAAGTGAAGAGGACTTGAAGCACTTACTGACGAAGATCAAAGACTACGGCCTTTTGTATGGATTACATGTCAATATAAAGAAAAAAATCCTCACAACTGGACCAATAAGCAACATCATGATAAATGGAGAAAAGAGTGACGCTGTCAAGGATTTTACTTGGATCCACAATCAACGTCCATGGAAGCAGCAGTCAGGAAATAAAATGACTTAGTACATTGGGAAAATCTGCTGCAAAAGACCTCCTTAATGTTAAAAAGCAAAAATGTCACTTTCAAGGCTAATGTGCTCCTGACCCAAGCCATGATATTTTCAATTGCCTCATATGCACGTGAAATCTGGACAATGACTAAGGAAGACTGAAGAAGAATTGATGCCTTTGAATTACAGCGTTGGGAAAGAATACTGAATATACCATGGACTGCCAGAACAACAAACAAGTCTCTTTTGGAAGAAATACAACCAGACTGCTCCTTGTAAGTGAGGATGGCACTACTTTGGCTCACTGACTTTGTATATTCTATCAGGAGGGACCGTCACTGGAGAAGGACATCATACCTGGTAAAGTAGGTCAGTGAAAAAGAGGAAAACCATCAACAAGATGATTGACACAGTGGCAGCAACAATAGGCTCAAATATAGCAACAATTGTGAGGATGGCACAGGACCGGGCAGTGTTTCCTTCTGTTGTACACAGGGTTGCTATGAGTTGGAACTGACTCAACGGCACCTAACAAAAACAATAACAATGCTTATAAAATCATTATATACACTGTTTTTGGAATATGCCTCAAAACGATGAGTAAAACTTAGCTATAGGGAAATATTCTGTATAATAACATTTTTGACATGGCCTAAATACACACTGGATTACCAGCAACCAATATACTCTTAATAGCTTTTTTATTTTCCTCTTATTTAAAGTAACAAAAAATTTGTAAGCTTTCTCTCCAAAGTTTCTTAAAAATTGACTAATGAACTAAATTCTGAATTCAAGTCTATTTTCTATGGTTCAAAACTGGAAAATTTTTCCTTTTTTATTGCTTTCAAATGGTTTTAAGAAACTCTCCTAGGAAATAGAAACTCTTGCCAAATTTGGAGAGATTTATGGAAATTGGAAATAAAATTGAACACAGTCAAATATAAAGTAATTGGTCTGTAGAGAGAACAGACTGGATACATAAACCTTGGTATTTTCTATAATACACTGAAAAACATAAGAAACCAAAGTCTTTTGTGAAAAATTTATCAAAATCTCTCTCTACAAATTAAAAAAGAAAGCATCAGGAGAAACTGAACCATCTTACTCAATGTAGAAAATATTAAAAGAATAGCAAATATATATTCCTTGACCAGGTGATAAGGCTAATAACAATAAGAATTTAAATTTATTACTTTCTTTTCAATGGTTTCAGTTCTGAACTATTATTTCTAAATAGTAGTTATTGGCTAGAATATACTTTTAAAGTACTTCTTTTACGTACAAGTTACTATCTTCATAACACCGGGCTACATTCTGCCCTCATACATAAATATAATTTTACTTCGTATTGGTGGCAGTGGTGGTTCAGTTGTAGAATTCTTGCCTTCCACATGGAGACCCAAGTTAAATTCCTAGCCAATGCACCTCATATGCAGCCATCACCCATCTGTCACTGCAGGCTTGCATTTTACTATGATTCAGTGGAGCTTCCAGACTAAGATGAACTAGGAAGAAAGGCTTGGCAAACTACTTCTATAAATCAGTCAATGAAGGTTCTTAAATTTTATCCCACCTTCTCTCTTCCCATTGTTACTGACTCAGTTCGGCCCTTATCTCTTGCCTGGACTTACAGTCTCCTCCACATTCATGATCCCTACAATGCATGATATATACTGCTGCCAGGCGGATCTCTCTACGTGGAATTGGGAATACACTGCTGTCTATGTCTCTTAGAAGGGAAATTTTCATCCTCTTTCTCCACTCTAGAGAAACCTGCCTCCAGTTCCAGGTAAGAGAAGTTTGAAATCTGTTATTTAGATGTCCAGGTAACTGATTACTAACTGGTAGATGAAGTCACTATGTTAAAAGTGCAGGCCTGGCCACCATCTTTTCCTCCTTTCCTTTTATCACGTGATGCTTTGATGCTCAGAATTCTCGCACTTGTAGGGTGAGAGGACAGCTAGTTGGCTGGTGGCAAGTTTGGAATTACACTTTAGGGAAAGGAATGGGCCCTTTGTAGGCCTTGAGCCTAAGCCATGAGATCAATTCAGTTTTCATCATGTTACTTTATAACTATAAATGTAACACGTGTATGGTAAATTAAAAAATATAACTTATAAAGGCAGAGCAAATTTTGGCTGTCTTCCATTACAGAGCCTGGAAAGCCTACATAGCTGTTTACCTAGCCGTTCTTACAATCAGAGATGACTCAGATTTGGTCAATAAGACATAAGGAAAAATCTAATGAACGTTTCTGAGAAGGCTTTTGATTTTCCTGATGAAAAGGGCAAAAACTGCTGACACCACCTTTTTCCCCCTCCTTGAACATGATGATCTTGATACTTGGATCTGTGTCATCCATCTTGTAATGTGAGACAACATGCATGAGAGCAAAAGACAGGTTGAGACAGAAGTTAGAAAGAGTTTGCATCCTTGACTGCAGAAACTGACTATTCCAGACTTCTTACATGAGAAAAATAAACACCGACTTATGAAGCTCTTGCCAGTCATGCTTCTGTTATTTACAACCAAAATTACATTAACCATCTCCACCCCATCTGCCCACTCTCTACCTTTCAGAGGCAACAATTCCTGAGGCAACACCGGTGAATCCTTTCATACCTTCTCTTGTCTCATACAAAATATAAAAGCAGGTATGCACATAAATACTCTGCTGCTGCTTTTTTCACTTGCCAACATATCATGAATATCCCTATGAATTAATTCTTTAAAACAGGAGGCAAACATGAATAAGACATATTTTCAAGAATGTGAGTGCTGAGTGGCAGAAAGAGGCAATAATTAAGGCATGGGGTAATGAGGGCCTGAACCAGAGTGGTTGCTTTGGGAATCTAAGACATTTTGAAAGCAAAATCAGCAGGAGCTAATTTTCATTTGGCGGAGGAGGATCCACTGGTTTTATAATGAACGACTTTGATTTTTTTCCTTGTAAGCTTTAAAATAACCATCTTTTTTTTTTTTTTTTTTT
>NW_004443965.1:18856488-18895439 GCF_000243295.1 Trichechus manatus latirostris
TGTTCTCTGTCAGTTTTCTCACTCCATTTGGTGCTTGGCTGACTTCTTTATCTCTTCATTTGATGTTTTAGGGTTTCAGGATTGTTGTATTCTCTATTTGGCTTAGTTTTTCGGATCTTTGCTGTGAAGGGACAGTGTGGTGCTTCTGCCTAGAGCGCCATTTTGCCGGAACTCTAAAATAACCATATCTCTTGAGTTCAATTTTTATTTTGAGTTGCATTCTCCTATTCTTCATGAAAATATTTTTTAAAAAGTCAAAGAACTTAGTTTCTGACTTCCAGGCACACAAAAAGCCCCACTAGGCTGCCACCCCCTACACCCTCCCAGATAAAATGGCTCTGTAACAAAAGCCCTTTATTAGCCTCTAGCCTCCAGCGCCCATCCTTCCACCTGCCAATCAACTCTAGATCCATTAAATCCAGCTACTCAGAGGCCATGGCATGCCACATATTACTTTAAAAAGCAAATAAGCCTTTTAGTTTTCGCTCTTCTTCTTTACTAAACCTCTTGCGCTTCTTTTTCTGCCTTATTCCTTTCTTTGTAGCAAAAAAAAAAAAAAAAAAAACCCCACCATTTTTATATTGACTAATGTGTTTTTTGTTTCCAGTTTTGCTATCCATAACCCTTCTTCTCCATCCAGGCATGCCGCAAGGAATGGAAAACACAGAAATTTATAGAAAAAAAATATTAAATTATTGAATCCCTGGCATTTGACTTTCAAAAGCCTAGGATTCAGAGCATAAACAATGTATCTAGAAGATTTTTTTATTGCTTCTCCTACCCCTATTCCTTTATGTTCAACACATACTAAAGATTCTATGGAAATAGAGCAAAATGCTGGCGGACTTCTGAGAAGGTGCCTTGGCTTAGAAATGGTTTGTGTGTGGCGGTGATGATGGACAGGATAGGACATTTCATCAGGTTTAGTGTTCTTAAAGCAGGAAAGCATATACCCGCTCATCCTCAGATTAAAGTCTAAGCAGGAAGCAAGGTAACTGAGTTCCCTCTTTCTTAGCATGGGAAGGGAACAACAGAGGATGGCATGGATTTGGCAAAAAGTAGACTAGTTAAGACCTTTCAGATAGTACAAAGAAGAAAGTATGGTGACCAGGTGGACTGACAACTCAGTAGATGTCAACCCAGGCCAGATTTCCAACACACTTGCCATCATGTTGACACTTGGTAGACATCACGAACTTATGACATAGATCTGGGGGAAAGTAAAGTGGAAGGCCCTGTACTGATTAAGATTTAGTTTCTAGTACCAATAGAAAAGGGTTCAAAATACAAATTAAGTGCATTTATTAATTCATCCACCACTCGTCTGTCAGTCTGTCATACTGTGCTGGCTTGCGTGTTACTGTGATGCTGGAAGCTATGCCACTGGTATTTCAAATACTAGGAGGGTCACTCATGGTGGACAGGCTTCAGCAGAGCTTCCAGGCTAAGACAGACTGGGAAGAAGGAGCTGGCGATCAGATTCTGAAAAAATTGGCCAGTAAAACCTATGGATAGCAGCGGAACGTTGTCTGATATGGTGCCAGAAGATAGGCTCCTGAGGTTGGAAGGCACTCAAAATACCACTGGGGAAGAGCTGCCTCCTCAAATTAGAGTAGGCCTAAAAGACGTGGATGGAGTAATGCTTCTGACACCTTCATTTACTGATGTGGCACAACTGAGAATGTGAAGAAACACCTGCAAACATCCATTAATAATTAGAACATGGAATGTATGAAGTATGAATCAAGGAAAAATTGGAAGTTGTCAAAAATGAAATGGAACACTTGAAGACTGACATCCTAGGCATTAGTGAGCTGAAATGGACTGGTACTGGCTATTTTGATTCAGACAATCCTATGGTCTACTATGCTGGGAATGACAAATGGAAGAGAACAATGTCACATTCATTGTGAAAAACAACATTTCAAGATCTATCCTGACGTTCAGTGCTGTCAGTGATAGGACACTATCCATATGACTACAAGGAAGACTAGCTAATACAACTATTGTTCAAATTTACGCACCAATTGCTAATTGCAAAAGATGAAGAAACTGAAGACTTTTACCGACTTCTGCAGTCTGATATTGATCAAACATGCAATCAAGATGCATTGATAATTACTGGGGATTGGAATGCAAAAGTTGAAAACAAAGAAGAAGGATCAGTACTTGGAAAATATGTCCTTGGTGATACAAATGACGCCAGAGACTTAATGACAGATTTTTACAAGACCAACAACTCATTCATTGGAAACACTTCTTTTCAACAACATAAACAGTGACTATACATGTGGATCTTGCCAGATGGATTATACAGGAAACAAATCAACTACATCGATTTGAAAGATGTAATGGAAAGAGATGATGGGGGAACCTCAATATCATCAGTCAAGAAAAGGCCAGGGGCTGACTGTGGAATAGCCCATCAATTGCTCATAAGTAAGTTCAAGTTGAAGCTGAAGAAAATTAAAACAAGTCCGTGAGAGTCAAAATACAACCTTGAGGATATCCTACCTGAATTTATAGACGATCTCAAGAATAGATTTGATGGACTGAATACTAATGACTGAAGACCAGAAGAGTTGTGGGATAACATTAAAGGCATCATACATGAAAAAAGCAAAAGGTCATTAAAAAGACAGAAAAGAAACAAAACAAATGGATGTCAGAAGAGACTCTGAAAGTTGCTCTTGAACACAGAGTAGCTAAAGCAAAATGAAGAAATAATGAAGTGAAAGAGCTAAACAGAAGATTTTAAAGGGCAGCTTGGGAACACAAAGTATTATAATGAAATGTGCAAAGATCTGGAGTTAGAAAACCAAAAAGGAAGAACACACTCAGCATATCTCAAGACGAAAGAACCAAAGAAAAAATTCAAACCTTGAGTTGCAATAGTGAAGGATTCTATGAGCAAAAACTGAAGGTTGCATGAAGCATCAAAAGAAGATGGAAGGAATACACACAGTAACTGTACGAAAAAGAACTGGTCACTTTCAACCATTTCAGGAGATAGGATATGCTCAAGAACCGATGGTACTGAAGGAAGAAGTCCAAGCTGCACTGAAGGCATTGGTGAAAAACAAAGCTGCAGGAACTGACAAAATATCAGTTGAGATGCTTCAAGAAACGGACACAGCATGGAAGCGCTCACTCATCTATGTCGAGAAACTTGGAAGACAGCTACCTGGCCAACTGACTGGAAGAGATCCATATTCATGCCCATTCCAAAGAAAGGTGATCCAGCAGAACAGTGACATTATTAAACAGTATCATTAATACCATATCCAAGTAAAATTAAGCTGAAGATAATTCAAAACAGTTGCAGCAGTACATCGACAGGGAGCTGCCAGAAATTCAAGCCAGATTCAGAAGAGGATGTGGAACAAGGGATATCACTGCTCATGTCAGCTGGATCTTGACTGAAAACAGAAAATACCAGAAATATGTTTACCTGTGTTTTACTGACTACACAAAGGCATCCGACTGTGTGGATCATAACAAATTATGGATAACATTGCAAAGAACAGGAATTCCAGAACACTTAATTGTGCTCATGCAGAACTTGTACATAGACCAAGAGGCAACTGTTCAAACAAAACAAGGGGATACTGCATCGTATCAAATCAGGAAAGGTATGCGTCAGGATTGTATCCTTTCACCATACTATTGAATCTCTATGCTAAGCAAATTAGCCGGTAAATCGTGCTACATGAAGAAGACTGGAGCATGAAGACTGGAGGAAGAACTACAATATGCAGATACACAACCTTGCTTGCTGAAAGCAAAGAGAACTTTAAGCACTTACTGATGATGATCAAAGACTACAGCCTTCTGTATGGATTACACCTTGATATAAAGAAAACAAAAATCCTCACAACTGGACCAATAAGCAACAGTATGATAAACAGAGAAAATACTGAAGCTGTCAAGGATTTCATTTGACTTGGATCCACAATCAATGCCCATGGAAGCAGCAGTCAGGAAATCAAATGACATGTTGCATTTGGCAAATCTGCTGCAAAAGACCTTTTTAAAGTGTTAAAAAGTAAAGATGTCAAGATGTCACCTTGAGGACTGAGGTGCACCTGACCCAAGTATTTTCAATCGCCTCATATGCATGTGAAAGCTGTACAGTGAAAAAGGAAGACCAAAGAAGAACTGATGCTTTTGAATTATGGACTGCCGGAAGAATGAACAAATCTGTCTTGGAAGAAGTACAGCTAGAATGCTCCTTAGAAGCCAGGATGGCAAGACTTGGTTTCATGTACTTTGGACATGTTATCAGGAGGGATCAATCCCTGAAGAAGGACATCATACTCAGTAAAGCAGAGGGTCAGCGAAAAAGAGGAAGACCTTCAACAAAATGGAGTGACTCAGTATTTGCAAAAATGGGCTCAAACACAGCAACGCTTGTGAGGATGGCGCAGGACCGGGCATTGTTTCGTTCTGTTGTACACAGAGTCGCTATGAGTCAAACTGACTGGCAGCACCTAACAACCACAACAATTAATTTATCAAGTAACTACTGGGTGCTTATTATATACAGGTAACTTTATTAAAAATACTAAAAATTACATTTCCTGGTTATCTGACTATGTGGACTAGGATTCATTCCTTCCCCTCCTTTCATTGTATCATTTGACCTCTTCACATAAACTTGAAGTATGCCTACATTTCTCTATATTTTATTCAATTGCATCTTCCATATTCCTGATTAAAAGTCCACACTATGTCATGAAAAATGTTTAGATATTAAGGTTATCAGAAAGTAGCAATGATTGACAAATGGCATGTAGAAGTTAATTTAAACACACACACACGTTACTGAATTCTTTTTATTTCTAATCCTTAAAGAAATGTAAATTTTTATAAATGACACTGTTGTGTCATAAGAATCTGTACTCCTAGTCTCACAATATGACTTCAAATTTGCATAAATACATATTCCAGATTGGACAGTTCTGGATTTATAACATATGCTAGTTTCCATACCAGTCATTAAATGGTATATATTTAAGAAGCAACTGGAAAAGCTTTTTATATAGCACAAAAATACTTTTGGTCAATATAGAGGAGCAAGCTGATACAGGAAGCCTCTCTCCAGTGCTAATTAAATAAAAATGCTAGATAAAAGGTTCAAAAACTTGATAGATATTTTGAGACTGCTAGCTGGGAATTGAAACTCCAGGCTCTATGAAGAACAGCAGGCAAGAAAGGCAGTTCAGTCTGAGGAATACGGCACAGAAGTCAGCTACTCTGGATAGAGAATAGAAAAAGAGCCACTAGGAGCGTACCAGCACTCCAAACCTGCACAATATGTCTGAATTAGCACTTCCTGTGAAGCTTGGTAACTCTGAACAGAGAAAATAATTTTAAAATTAAGTCCTGCACTAGTTAAAACTATAGGACCACAACAAAGTCAAACACAAAACTGTCCCTTATGGGGCTGTTTCCACAACTCAGGGCACCTGAGACTCACACAAAAACAACTCCCACAGAAGTCATAATGAAAAATTACAAAGTATGCCAGAAAACAAACTTCCAGTGAAAAGATGTATGAATGGAAGAATTTACTTTTGAAGAACTACATATAACTAATCAATATATATGAAATTTCAAAATAAGTCTGTTGAAGTTTTAGAAAGGAATATAATCAATAAAGCAAGAACAGGACATAATTTAAAAGAAAAAGTGAGTTTGAAAAAGAACCAAAATGGAGATTTTTAAATATGAAAAAGTCCAGTTAAGTAAGATAAATTTAGTAAATTGAGAAATATTACTAAGGAAAACATGTAGAAATTTTAAGATTCTCAAGCCCTCCCACACATGGCATAGGGCTTTAAAGAATTTTAGAAAATCATCTGATTCAGCATTAAGTCAAGGCTGCTATGAAAATTCCTTTCAAATAATACTCTATACATTTCTAACATAATTAAAATACACTGTACTCTTCTAGACTCAGTTCCCAACTCATGCCAACTCATGTCAAAGCTGTAGGGACAATTCCAATATGTTTTTCTGGTTATCTTATTAAGTCACTGATTCGCTCTCTGAAAGACTCTTCTGCAATCTTCTCCACTCCTTTCAAACTTTTCCTAGATCTGCAAAGTCTCTCTCTCCAGTGGCTTCTCCTATTTGAAAAACAAAGACACACAAAACAACAGAATTCCCTCAGTCTAGAATTTTCTTCAGCTTCCACCTTCCTCTCTCTCCTTTCTGTCCTAGCCAAACTTCTCAAAAGAACTGTCTTTAGTTGTTGTCTGAATTTTCTCATTTCCACAAACATTCTTCAACCAATTTCTAGTTGTTCCTAGATCCAACAGATATTTTTCGGTCCTCATCTTTCTAATCTCTTGGCTGCATTTGACATTGTTGACCACTCCCTTCTTAAATATTTTGAAATATCTTGAAACATTTGTCTCTTCTCTTCATTTTTGTGGTAAAACATACTTTTTCCTACCTTCCCGGCACATCCTCAAGTGCATCTTTTTCTACCCTCCCATAAAGTTGGAGTTTCTTAATGCTTGGTCCTAATCTCTCTTCTCCTATTTTCTTCTCAGTCTATACTATATTCCTAGGCAATGGATCTACAGCTTCAGTTATTATCTGTATACAGATCACCTTCAAATTTATAACTCTAGTCCTGACCTCTTTTCTGAGCTCCAAATCTATTTATCCTAGTGTCTACTTGGTATTTCTGTTTCGATGTCTTAAAGGCACCTCAATTCAATGTCCCAAACTGAACTCACAATCTTCTCTCCATAACCAAGCCACCGCTGATTTTCTTTAACCTACTGAATCCATCCAGCTCCACAAAACTGTACCCTAGACGTGTTATCCTTGATATTGCTTCTCACTTTATCACTAAATCCTGTTGATTCTAGTCCCAAAATTTCTTTTCAATTCATTCCTATCTTTTTTCACAGCCACCACTCTGTCTTACCTGGACTACTGCAAAACAAACAAACAAAACTATAATTGGTCTTTACATAACTTCTTGCATCTAATAATTTCTGTACATTTTGGCAAAATAATTTTTCTCAAACTGCCATTCTTGATCATGTTACTTTATGGTTTAAAAACCTTCAATGCCTTTGTACCCCACCCTAACCTCACCAACCTCATTCCTTACCATCAATGCCATTACCCTTTGAGTTCCAGCCAGCCTGTTTTTTTCCCTAACTTCCTTAAGTATACTATCGTCCTTCAGGATTCAGACCTAGACACATACTGGTCTGTTTATCTGGAATTTTCTGCTCTCATACCTCTCCACCTAGTTAACGCCTACTCATTTTTTTTTTTTTTTTTATCTTGGCTACAAAGCCACTTTTCCTGGAAAGCCTACCCAGACTCTTCAATTTAAAGTAGGTCCCTCACTTGTACGGTCTCAAAGTAACATGTACTTCTCTACCAGGGCTCCATTCTCCACAGCATTCATCATAGTTTTAATTTCATGTATTTATATATGACAGCTTCATTAATATGTACCACTTCTGCTAGACTTTAATCTCTGTGCCTAAGACATTGCCTGGAATGTAGCAGCCACTCAAATAATATTTGTTGAATGAATGTTACCATAGTATGTGTTTAATAAATTACCAATGTTTGCAAATAATTTAATTTATGAATTCCTTATTTGTCTGCTATTCTATTTTATTATTCCTATATGATACTCTAAATCTGTTTGCATTCTGAGTTTCTTTCTTGATGGGGAGAAAAGGGCAAGGGTTATAGTTGGAGAGCTGGAATGGTATATAAACCTGCAGATGCTCCTGAAACAGTGTATGAAATCCTCATTCATTTGTATCACATGAGGAAAAACCTGAGAATTACTGCTCTAGATGGCCAACTAACAGAATGTTATTTTAAAAAAAAAATTAAAGTTCCAAGAAGAGTAGAAATAAACTTGAGAAACATTATGCCTCTTTAGGCTAGTCAGCAACATGTGACTGAGAGAAGTCACATTTTATTCACTCTATTGTATCCACTGTGTGGTGTCCTAGTTTTAACCTCCCCTTAGGGAATAAGCAAGCTTTTTTGATAACTAATTATAACAGGCAGAAAGTAGAACAATTCAGTTCCAGAATAGTGCCTCAGGTTTAGGGGATATTATTCCTCTACTGGTGGTACACTAAAATGAGAATATTAGGCACATGCTTTATTCCAGTTTCATGGACATCAATAAATACTCATTTCACATTCATAATATTTACTTCAGCCTCTCAAGTATGAAGCTGTGTATAATACTCTAGATAAAATTAAAAATTTTTGCCCTATCATTGGAAATAATTGTGTCTTCTATTTAAATAATTTACTATTATATAGACTCACATTATATTATTTTTCTGATTAAAAATATAATAAATGCAAGAAAAACACAAAGGAAATAAAACCTTAAATCACACTCTATCCTGGTGACCAAAATAAACATTGTCAATATTTTATATGTCATTTATTTATTTATTTTTTAGTATGTGTCCTTTTTTTTTTTAATTCATGCTACACATACTTTCCCATTGTGAATATTTAATTGTATTCTTTTCCATCCTTCATAATGGATGCAAAACATTATAGAGCAGTGGATCTCAACAGAGAGTGATTCTGCCCCCAAAGGCATATTTGGTAATGTCTAGAAACATTTTTTTTTAATTGTCATGACTGAGTGATCTAGGGTCTAGTGGGTTGAGGCCAAGGATGCTTCTAAATATCCTACAGTGTAGAGGACAGCCCCACAACAAAGAATTATCAAGTCCAAAATGTCAGTAATGCTGAGGTTGAGAAACTCTGCTCTAGTGCATAGCACATTTTAAATGCTGCAGTAAACAGAAGATAAAATTAAACCTTACACTCCACTGTTATTAATTTCTAAAGTTATTAATTTCTAAAGATACATTGGTCAATCTCCACTGCACTTTTTCTGCGGGGACTCATAAAGTCCTTTTTACTTTTACTAAAATTCTGTGATTTATTCCCATTGGGAAGCTTTTGAAAAGCAAAGAAAAATCCTGACATCCAATCACTAAATACCCAGTTATGAGAATGTAAGTAACTCTTAATAGAATTATACACTCTCAAAGCACTTTGAATCTCTTCTTCCTAGTATTTATCAAAATGTATGTATTTTACACTGATTTATCTGTCTCCTCCATTAAATTATAACTTTCACAAAGGAAAAGACTATGTCTGTATTTTCTCATCTTTTTGCTTGCTAGCACACAACCTTATACATAGTAAGCACTCACATATTTATTAAATGTATGATTAACAGCAGTAATGTAGCAATGAAGGAATGAAGTAATTACTTTTTATGCTTTGGTCACAAAAATTAAAGAAAATATTAATTTAAAAAGTGTATGATTAATAATATGTACTAATTTCAGATATTAAAAAGTAACATATATATTTATTATATCAAGTTTTTAACATTAAAACGAAGATTCAGCATAGTTAAAATGTCAGAAAATACCAACAGTAGGTATTCAAATATCTTATACTTCGTGATAATTTTTCATGAATTCATTAACACAGTATCTGGTTCACATCTAGAAGTGGTTTTTTTGTTTGTGTTTTGCTTTTGCTTAATGAATCAACTCCATGGCAAGGGGTTTGGTTTTAGTACATCTACTTATAACTTATTTCCAATTAATACACGACTGTAGAAGATTAGTCATTACCAAGCACATAAAATAGCTAATTCCTTCAAATTAAGTACTATTGCTGAATTCTGTGTTGTGTCTCTTTCTACTCTAGTAGAGATCAAGTAGTACCACTTACATTTAAAGAAATCAGTTAAAATTATCTACAAGACTATATAAACTGGCATCTCAATGGTACAAGATGAACAGAAAAATACACTATTTTGTAGTCACACCTTAATATCACTCTATTTTCATAAAAATCATCTGGATTTATCTTTTCAGATAAAATTTTAGTATGAGCAAAATATTTTTAAAATTATATCCTTTCCTCAGTGGCTCAAAATCTAATTAACCCATTGCTGTCAAGTTAATTCCGACTCATAGCAACCCTATAGAACAGAGAAGAACTGCCCCATAGGGTTTCTAAGGAGTGGCTGATGGATTTAAACCCCCAATGTTTTGGTTAGCAGCTGAGCTCTTAACCACTATGTCACCAGGGTTCCCAAAATCTAATCATGAGAAGCAAAATGGACAAATAGGTTAAGAATCTGATTAGAGTTAAGACATAGAAATAAAATTTTTTAAGTCCTTATAGAAATAAATTTTTTAAGTCCTTAAAAATGTACTGCTTCAGAAAGAAATAAATTGAACTTTCTATTCTGCTACCTAATGGATTTTATGATTTTAGATTACTTAACCTCTCTGAGCATAAGTTTACTGATCTGCACAATGAGAATAATTCCACTTACCTAATAGTGTTGTTGTGAGAACTAAACAAAATATACATGAAGTGCCTCATAAAGAACCTGATACAAGAGCACATGAAATAAATGGCCCCTTTAAGGTCATGGGCATATTCAGCAAATATAATCCAGAATCTCACCTCAAATACCTGGGGAAGTGAGGGAAGGAAAATTTGCTGGCATTTGCTTTCTGATAGATGGATATTCAGGGAAATGAAGAGTGCATTTACTAATTAAGTTTCCTTGTCCCTGCCCAGCTATTTTACTGTCAAATTGAAGAGAGAAGAATATAGTCTTGCACCACTTTGGCAGTATAAAACCTGGCACCACTGGAACCCACCATTTAAATTCTTCTCAGTTGGGCAGAAGTAGTTATCAATAATGACACTCCTCTCTAAAAATGTGATAAATACTGACAAAATATAGTGGCTTATCCATTTATTCCAGAGACCTATTCTTGGATTTCTGTAAAATGTACTACTTTTTATGATCTACTAGAGAAGTGGGTATTTTTATTTTGGTTGTTACTGGAAAGGAGTGGGGCAAGAGGAGGTAACTCTTATCTGCATGTCATTATGATGAGCAGGGTTTACCTGGCCCATAGATTTCATCCAGACAGTGAAATGATTTCCGTGCTTCCTGCATGAATGCCTGCAATAACTGAACATTGATGCGTACCTCTAAGTTCCAAACTAAAGTTTTAAAAAGTAGGTCATGACTTCACATAATGTCAAAAATTTTGGCACTCAATGGGAAAATCAGCTTTATTTCAAAAATAAACTTTGAAGTTCGAAAATAAAGTCAGAGGTGAATAACTATGGCACTAATCACAATTTCCAAAGTGCATGTGATTTACTCTGATGTCCCACAGCTGAGCTGAACACAGGCTTAGTAGAGCAGCAATTTATGTCAGATGAACACATCAGGGCCTTCAGTAAGGTTTTTTGAAAATCATGTTCACTTCTACTTAAAAGGAACAAACAAATAATTTTCAGGTTTCTACCTGGGCACACAGGAGTACTAAACAGAGACTGCAGTGCTCTATGAGACACAAGGGAACACAGAAGAGGTTCCACAAATTTGTCACACGTGGGCTGCCGCTGGCAATGACAGCCCATCACAGGGGAAACTGTAGGGAGAACAAAACCATTTAAAATTATGACAAAGAGGTGTGATAATTTTCAGTGGGGAATATATAAATGAAGACAGCATATAAATAGTAAAGACATGTCCAAAAAGTGACTAAAGTAGGATGGAGTTAATTTAACAACGTGTCATTGGATGGCCTGTTTTAAATCATCCCTCAAAGGAAGTGACAGATACAGACTTTTAAATAAAGGGAGAGAAAAGACACAAGAGGGACAAAAATTGTATGAGCAAGGCTATGGACACAGGAATTAGTAACAGGGATGTAGGCAGGCAACAAATGGTAGGGACATTTGAGGATGTAATAAGAGACAAATGTGGGTTGGTGGTTCCTTGACAGAGAAGCTTAATGCTGTGCTATGAATCGGTGTAGGTTTTGGAGAAGGGTTCCTGTGACAAAAAGGAGTGTTGAAGGAAGATTGTTCGGGCAATCTGCATATAACTACAGAAGTTAAGAGGGACTGAAGGCAGGACACCTTTCCCAGAGCTCTTACTACAGTACAAATATAAGATGACAATGGGCTCGACCAAAATTATGTCTGTAGCACTTGGAGAGAAACGTGCAATGATGAGTAGTAAATTTTGCTTTGGAAGGAAATTAGAACGTACTGGTTCTTTTGGAATTAGATGGTTCCTAGAAGTTGAAAATTTTGAAACCTCATTTTAGTATACTCTCCCCTTTCGTGTATAAGATGCACTTTGATTTTAACAGTTAAAAATTCACTTAGATGGTGGTATCAGAAATGTCAATGCTGAAATTCAGCAAACTATACACGAATAGGTTTTCTTCTCCTCCATTCAAATTATCTCTACCTAAGACACTGAAATTTATAATAACCCTTCCCTCAAAAAAAGAAAGTTTTTTTTTTCATTTCTTTGAAATGGAATGCCATGCACACTAAAAAAAAGCCAAGACTTGAAAGCAAATATTTCACTGCTTTCTAATTTATAATCTGGCTGGAAGAATATAAGCTCTGAAAACTAGTACTATAGGTAGCATTTAACCTGCAAACAACAAACACTCAGATGTTTTGTCTATTGTGTAGAAAACTCAAAACAAGGTAGGAAATGTCTAAAATAATGCTAGATAAGAGTAAAAGCACAGTTTGAACTTTAGCTTCATGACCCTGTAAACCTAAATGAATCAACATTGGAAACTAATAAAGAACATGAATAAATTTATGGAGGATAGACTGTATAACCATGGTCTTGGGCAGGGTTTCTTAAACAGATCCATGGATAGAATGCAGGGGGTTTATGAACTTGGATGGGAAAAAGAATTACATCTAGAGTTTCTCTATACATAAATTTGGCATTTATTTCAATGATGTATTTAGGAGACAAATCTCAGCTATACTGTCAGTACCTGTGACTTTGTTACCAACAGAAAGCAAAGATATTTTCATGATATTACATTATTGCAGCTATTCCCAAACATCATTTACACTCATCACTGAAATGTCTTTACAGAAACAATCAGACTTACTGCTACATCCTGTCATTTAATGCCTTAATAAAGAAGCATGTATATAACTACATCAAATTTTTAAAATATTTTGGTAACTTTTTCAGTACAGTTACTTTCTTGCCTATGTCTATGTATTTTCTTTCATGCACATAAAACATTTTTTTTTTTTTTTTTTTGAGACAGTGTCTGTGGGCTTCACCAATCTACCGAAGAGGTCCATGGGTTAAGAATCCATGGACTAAGGGTAAAAGAGATGCAACTTGTGTACTACAGGTCCACAATCTGTCATATAGAACCCTTAAGCCAAATATGTTTCAGAATTCATACTTTTTCAAATTTCTAACAGGTGGAGAATCTGCATATAATGTAACACCCTATCACAGTCTGGGAAGCATCTCAGAATCAAACATACCAATATTTTTTTCAGGAAAACATGAAAATACACACCAAGTGGTATAAACCAAACCAAAACCAAACTTGTTGCCATCAAGTCCATTTTGACTCATAGCGACCCTACAGGACACAGTAGAACTGCCCCACAGGGTTTCCAAGGAGCAGCTACTGGATTCTAACTGCCGACCTTTTGGTTAGGAGTCCTAGGTCTTAACCACTATGCCGCCAGTGCTCCACCAAGTGGTAAAAGTAAAGGTAATAAATAGCTTACCCTTATTTCAAGTTAGGTTTTGCCACCAAATGCATTTAGATCAGGGCAGGTTTTAATGAATTATGAAAAACAAAACAAAAGCCCTTGGTTTTCAGGAGTTTTTGAATTTTGGAATTGTAGATGAGGGATTGTGGACCTATTTTGTTTTTGTTCATTTGTTCTGTCCTTTTCCCTGTTTACATCCATCATCAAAATTTTGAATTAATAACTTATTATAAATTCTGCATTATTTAAGCAACATTTTCTTTAAAAATTTGACTGTAACAGTTAAACTTCTAGCCATTTTATGTCTCTTTCCTACAATCCTAGGAAATCAGGTGATTAAATTTTAATAACAGGTAATTGTTTTGACCACCACTTGTCTGTCAGTTTGTCATATTGTGGTGGACTGCGTGTTGCTGTGATGCTGGAAGCTATGCCAACAGTATTTCAAATACCAGCAGGGTCACCTATGGTGGACAGGTTTCAGTGGAGCTTCCAGATTATGACAGAATAGGAAGAAGGATCTAGTGATCTGATCCTAAACAAAAATTAGCTAGACAAAGCCTTATGAATAGCAGCAGAACACTGTCTGATACACTGGCAGAAGCTGAGCTCCTCAGGTTGGAAGGCACTCAAAATAACGACTAGGGAAGAGCTGCCTCCTCAAAGCAGAGCTGACTTCGCTGATGTGGCAGGATTCAGAATGAGAAGAAACAGCTGCAAACATCCATTAATAGTCGGAACATGGAATGTAAAAAGTATGAATTTAGGAAAATTGGAATTTTTCAAAAATGAAATGAAACACAATAAAATTCAATACCCTAGGCATTAGTGAGCTGAAATGGACTAGTATTAGCCATTCTGAATGGGACAATCATATGGTCTACTGTGCACGTAATGACAAATTGAAGAGGAATGGCATAGAATTCATGGTCAAAAAGAACATTTCAAGATCTATCCTGAAGTACAACGCCATCTGCAATGGGATAATATCCATATGCCTACAAGGACGATCAGTTAATACTAAGTTAATACTATTATTCAAATTTATGCACCAACCACTAATGCCAAAGATGAGGAAATTGGAGATTTTTACCAACTTCTATAGTCTGAAACTGATCAAACATACAATCAGGATGCACTGATAATTACTGCTGATTGAAATGCTAAAGTTAGAAACAAAGAAGAAGGATTGGTAGTTGGAAAATGTGGCCTTGGTGATAGAAACAGCTCCAGAGATCGCATGACAGAATTTTGCAAGACCAACAACTTATTCACTGCAAATACCTTTTTTCAACAACATAAACAGCAACTGTACAAATGGACCTTGCCAGATGGAATACACAGGAATCAAATAACTACTTCTATCGAAAGAGACGATGGGAGAAGCTCAATGTCATCAGTCAGCCACTGGGTTTCTGAAAATTATTATTGTGTAAATATTTGACTATTTAACAAAAATAGGACAATTAATTGAGACCTTATTCATGATTAAACACTCTTACTAGTAAATCACATGTTTAAAATTCACATTCATTGGTTGTGTGCCTGGTAATAAAATGAGTTATCAAGTTCTACAAATCACCCTAGTAGGTTCAAAGGGTGGGGATGCTAATTCTGACTGTTCAATTTTGAAACATGAAAAGAGCAATGTACAGATAAATTGGTATATTTAAGGCAGCCAGCACAGTGCCCAGCCATAGCTGGCACTCAGTAAGTGATGGTTCTGTCATTCTCTTGAATCTCGCAGACTGTTTTTACTTATCTGTGATATAGCAGAGGAAAGAAAGTAATCTAAAAGAATGGATAATTCTTTATATCTTTATAATGTATATTTATCTTTGGGATATATATTACATATTTATATATAATTAACTTATTTTCAGCTTAGATTTAGTTTTAGAATACATATATTCTTCTTTCATCTTTCTATTTATTTGATTAAAATAGTTTGTATCCCCTTAGGAAGTTACCATCTCAAAGGAAAATCACAGGGGGAATACTACCTGAGATTTAAAAGCTGCCAAAGGTAATCTAGATGTAGAAAATCGTTTGGTAAATATACTAATAAAATGACAATTCAAAAAAGGTTCTTGAGAACAGGGATAAAATTGGCCCTGAGGTCAATAAACTGAAGCTTTGTTCCCTGGTCAATAAGACTCTCAAATTGCATCAGCTAAGTACTATAATCCTGTTGTCAAATAGTTTAAAGACACCAAGATAAAAAAGGAAATCACTTAGGGAACACTAACACTATTAAGTCATTTAGCTCCTGCTGAATGATTTCATGGAAGAATGTCACTGCTCAATATATATTGTGTTCTTTGGAAAATGCACTGTGGAAATTTCTTTTTGGAACTAGGAGTTGCTATACTTGTCTAGAACCGCAGATTTGTTTTCATCTTATACTGTGAAGTAGGTAATTCACCAAGTCTCATCTTTTGTGTTGGCTATGAAAAAGCTGCGAGTTCAACTTGTGGCCCAACTCTAGCAAGTGAACAGGGCCATACATGATGCCTTAAGCACCAACCTGACTTATATCTTCATTTTAATTTTCCTTAACTCTTTTAAAGAGTTCAGAATACAGAGCCAAGCTTCCCAGGTTCAGTTTTTTTTTTTGGTGGCAATATACACAAACATACATCCATTCACAATTTCTATACGTGTTGTTCAATGACACTGGTTACATACTTCACAATGTGTCACCATTCTATCTCTACCCATATTGTTACATCACTTAATTTAGACTCTCTGTCCCTTAAAGTTTTCATTTATACTTTAGACTACCTATTGCCAGTTTGAACTCATATAGACAATTCTTTATAAAGAGTGCAATGCTCAAGGTAAACACTCTTTATTAATTGAGCTAAACTGTTGTTTAGTTTAATGATGGCTTCATGAAGAGTTTTGGTTCAAGGTTTAAAGACTATTTCCAGGCAACAGATTCAGGGGTTCTCCCCAGTCTCAATGGATCCAATAAGTCTGGTTTCCATATGAATTTGAAGTTCTGTTCCCCAATTTTCCTCCTTTTGATCAGGATCTATCTATTGGGTCCTTGATCAAAACATTCAATAATGGTAGCCAGGCACCAAGTTCAAATTTCAGATCTATCACTACTAGCTGAGCAACCTTGGGCAAATTACTTATCTACTCTATGCTGGTGTTTCCTCATCTGTAAAACAGGAAAAATAGAAGTACAGTACCTTCCTCACAGGATTGTTGTGAGGGTTAAATTAGCTAATATTTGTCAAGTGCTTATATTAGTGCCTGGAAATCAATAAGCACTATATATGTGTGATGGTTATTTTTATTATTTATCTTACTATAATATTCATATTTATGGATACTGCTTTGTGTCTACCAAGAGACGTTCTTTTGAAAAAAATGGAAAAATCCTATAATCTCCTAAAATATATCTATAATATTCTGAGAACCAATGAATAAAACAGTGTATAAGTGGTGTGTAAAGGATATTACTGATAAATTAAAAGTCACTTCCATCCAAGGTTGCTATTGTGGGCAAAAGAATGATATGCTAAGTATTCAGTGAAATGATTTCTGAGCTTACCACAGAAGAACCACTATAAAGCTAACCTTGCTGAATCTGCTATTTCTGCATGTACTTAAATAAATCTGTATGACATCCATGAAATATATCTTTTTTACATTCTTTTCTATTTGGAGCTTTAGAATTTTCCAAATACATATTGTGTATGTAAGAGTGCTGAATTAAATCCAACCCATAACACAGGATGAACGAGAGGAGGCTGAAGTAATCTGGACAATTAAAAATGAGGGAGGGAAGGAGCAGACAATAATACAAACAATAGCATTTACTATATGGAGGCCACTATGCTTCCAGAATTAGACATTACCTTACCACAGCCTTTTAAGACAGGTTATTACCGTTTCCATTTCACATATGAGGAAACTGAGGCTCAGAGATGAGATGTTAAATAAACCTGACCTAGTTTTTTTTTTTTTTAGGTGCTGTCGAGTCGGTTCTGACTCATAGTGACCCTATGTACAACAGAATGAAACACTGCCTGTTCTTGCGCCATCCTCACAACTGTTGTTATACTTGTGCCCATTGTTGCAGCCACTGTGTCAATCCATACAGCAAGTTTTTAGTGGAACCAAGACTCAATTCTAAATTGATCTGACTCCAAAGCCTATGCTCTGTGGCAATGTGCTCAAATATCTCTCAAAAAGTAGTCATCAGCAGAGGGAAACAGGCAAGCCCAGGTAATAACAAAATTTTAACAATGAAAGGAATTGAGGGACTGGCTACTCTACTTTAATAAATAATTTTACAAATGAGGAACACGAAGCTAGAGAATTGACGTGACCTACTCAGATGTCATTAGTGGAATCCAAAATTTTTAACCAAACATCACAGACGTCAATGCCTTTTTTACTTAAATAAGGAATAATTTACTTCAATAAAGAGACTATTATTTTATAAATAACTCTAAAATCAGTTATAATAAAAAAATTGGAAACAAATTAAAAATTCAATAATAGGGGGATGAATAAAGACATCATGGCATAACCATATAATGGAATATTTTGTAGCCACTAAAAATGATGCAAAGCACCAACCTGGAAAAACTGCCATAAGGTTCTGTTAAGTTGGCGGCGGGGGGGGGGGGGAACAGATTATTTAATGCAGCATTAAACCTTCCTGGAAAAATGTCTATATAAAGTCTATAGGTATAAATATGTACAATATATAATATGTACATATATACATACATGCTATATTCACACATTTATTTATGTGTGTATATAAAATTATGTATGTGTATAGTCTATAAGAAATAATGATACATCCCCAAATTTTAAGAGCAATTGATTTTTGGTGGTAAGAATAGGATTATGAGAGCTCTTTCTTCTTTTTATAGTGTTTGAGTTTTTATAATGAGCATATAGCACAATCATAAAATAAAACAAAAAATGTAAACCTACTTTAATTTTGAAAAAAAAGTTGTCTGTGTTAAAGATCAGAAAATAGTACTAGATCTCTGTTAAACATCACAAGGTGACCCCTTAATTGACTTGTTTAAATTTTTCTAGGACCAAGAAAACATCTCTAACTCAGAATGAGTTTAGAGAAAATTATCCAGCTCCTCTAGATATTAATCTCTTGCAAACTATCACCTCCATACTGTACACTCTCTTTCTTATTCTTCTACTGTTTTCTTCCCAAAGAACTCCTTCCAACATACCCTCTGAATCTCATAAAAAATAAATAATCAGCCTCTTCACAGACCCACAGATATTTCCATGGCTTGCCTGAAACCTTTTCATTCTCAGTCCACCATTTTCACAGCCTTCTTGTGAAAGGCTGCTCCTCTACCGCACATTCTTCACAGGGAAAGGAGGTGGTGTTGGCATTCTCCCACTCCAATTCCTCTTTCAGACTGTTGCTTTTATACCTCTGAGAAAAACAAACAAGCAAAGAAAAATCTCTCCATTAACACTCATACATGTGGCTACATAAGCCTCTTCTCCTACTCATTGTTATCCTCTTGTCTGTCATCACCCAAAAGTACTCTATCTGTATTTACAACTTCAAACAGCCCACTCTCTGACAAGCCCTGCCCAGTCTTACATCTTTTGTTTCCTTATTCCATCCCTTAATGACAGTATTTCTCAGGTTTTATCTAGATATTTTTTTCCTCAACTTTTTACATTACCCACTCTCCTTCCATGAATCTAGTCACCCATGGCTAATCAGTTACTGCCTATAAGAAAATGTTTTTCAAACCTGCATCTCAGCCCAAAGGTACCTTCTAAAATCTACACATATATAACCATATATAAAATGAATTGCTAAATATATCTACCTATATATCCCACATCTGATAAGTTCCTTAGTCTCAACAAACCACCCATTCCTTACTGCACTCCCCTCTCAAACTGGCTCCTTTACCTGCATTTGTGATCCAAAGGAATAGCATCAATTCAACCACCAAACACCTCAAGTCCTTCTCTCCCTCTCTCACCATCACATCTAATTAGTCCCCAAGTATCTTAGAACGCAGTCTCTCTCAAATATGTTGATCTCCAATGTCATTTTGTTGGTTCAGTTCCTCAAATTTTCTTACCAGTATTTCTGTAATAACCTCCTAACTGGTCTGACTCCACTCTAAACCCTATACACCTCCCTATCTCCATTCTTCCACCAGACTGACTTTAAAAAAACTACCCTACCAAGTCATTCTTAATCCTATCTTAAATTCCCTAACCAGCTGTCACTGAGTCAATTCTGACTCTTGGAGACCCCATGTGTGTCAGAGTAGAACTGTGCTCCATAGGCTTTCAATAGTTGATTTTTCAGAAGCAATCTTTCAGTAATAGAAGTAGGCCTTTTTCCAAGGTGCCTCTGGATGGACTCAGACCACCAAGCTTTCTTTTAGTAGAGGAGCACATTAACTGTTAGCACCACTCAGGGACTCCCTAGTAAGGCATAAAATGGTCCTTCAGTTCTGGCCTCTAAATACCTTTCCATTCTGATTCCTGGTCAGAAATGTCCACATATTCATCTTTCCACAAATGTTACTGTTTCCCTGCAATTAGTCCTAGTAGGCTATGCATACCCCTTTCTTTCTTCTCTGCCTCACCTACCTGGTCAACTTCCTGTATGTCCACAACAGCCCATTCAAGGATTCCTAGAAGAAAATCTCTTATGATCCCTTGCCTTCCTCATGCTGAATTTGGTGTTCCTCCAACATCCTGTGCATAACTGCTTTATGGCATTTGTCAAATTATAATGTCATCAATGCCTTTACATCTGTCTCTGCTGTTGGATGCTGAGCTCCTAAAGAGCAAGTACCATGACTTTTTATTTCTCTATTTCCCTAGCCGTTAGCAAAGTATCTTGCATACAGAAAAGTGTTCAGTAAATGCTGAATATGAAATCTATAAAAAAGTTTGAAGCTTTACTGTTGACTTTGAAACTTTTTATATGAATGTTTTAAGTATTAAAAAAATTAAGAATCCATAATCCACCTCATGACTGATCAAATTTTGAAAAATGTTTTTAAAAGATTAGTTTGGAGCAATTGTGCTCTTTCTCTAGAAACATGGAGAACATGATTGTCTTATCTAGTGCTGCTATAACAGAAATACTACAAGTGGATGGTTTTAACAAAGAGAAATTTATTTCCTCACAGTCAAAGTAGGCTAAAAGTCCAAATTCAGGGTGTCAGCTCCAGGGGAAGGCTTTCTCCCTCTCGGCCTTCTCATCAGTGTTCCCCTGGACTAGGAGCGTCTCTGCGCAGGGACCCCGGTCCAAAGGATGCGCTCTGCTCCTGGCACTGCTTTCTTGATGGTATGAGGTCCCCGTCTCACTGCTCACTTCTGTCTTTTATATCTCAAGAGATTGCCTCAGGACACAATCCAGTCTTGTAGATCAGGTCCTGCCTTACTAACACAACTGCCACCCATCCTCCCTCATTAACATCATAGAGGCAGGTTTACAACATACAGGAAAATCACACAATACCAGGAATCATGACCTAGCCAAATTGATACACACAGTTTTTGGGGGACATAATTCAAACCATGACACTCCACCCTTTGGCTCCCCAAAAATCACGTCCTTGCAACATGGAAAACATATTCATCTCATCATATCAGAGCAAAAATCTTAACTCCAAGTCCAAAATCCAAAAATTCCTCTTCATCTGTGAAATCTAGAATACAAGTTATTTGCTTCCAAAGGTACAATGGCAGAACAGGCACAAGCTAGACATTTGCATTACAAATGGGAGAAACTGAAGGGAAAGAAGGCATAACAGGCACCAAGCAAGCTAGCAGAACACATTACCTTAGTCCTCAAGGCTTTGAAAATAATCTTCTGTTCTCTGAGACAATTTATACAATAGCCCTGCCCTCCAGACTCTAAGTACTGGCCACAGTCTCTGGATTTTGAGTGGAGGCCCCTTGGCCCTGGGCTTTAGCTCCGCCTTCCAGGCCCACTAGGACAGCAACTCTGCTCCCTTGGCTTTAGGCACACCATTCTCCTAGTCCATTGGAGTGACAACTCCACCCTTAGAAACACCAGAGGCCATGGCTCCACCCTTTGAAACCCGAGGTCATGGCCATACCTCTGAGGCTGAAGCAGCTCAGCTTCTTGTGTCCCTTGTCTCTTCAGCTTCTTGCTTCCTACGGCCTCTCAGCCCTCAGGCCTCATGCCTGCAACTGTCCTGCTGGGGCAAGTGTTCCAAAGCTCAGCAGCTCCACCTGTAAGTGCCCGGAGGCACCCCACTCTTCCAGGAAGCCTTCTGCGCACAGGCACTCAGCTTTCTTGCTCCGTGGGTCGGCTCCAGCAGTGGGTCGGCTCCAGCGCCGTCTTTCACGGGTCTCCTGGTTCTGCTGCTGTTGGTTCTCTGCTGCTGCTGCTTCTCTGCTGCTGTAGGTTCTCTGCTGCTGCTGGTCCTCTGTCACTGCTGCATGTCTATCCATTCACAGTTTTAAAACTGCTTCCACATTTTAGGTATCTGTTAGAGCAGCACCCCACTCTCGGTACCAAATTCTGTCTTAATCATCTAGTGCTGCCATAACAGAAATACCACAAGTGGATTGTTTTAACAAAGAGAAATTTATTTCCTCACAGTCAAAGTAGGCTAAAAGTCCAAATTCAGGGCTTCAGCTCCAGGGGAAGGCTTTCTCCCTCTCGGCCTTCTCATCAGTGTTCCCCTGGACTAGGAGCGTCTCTGCGCAGGGACCCCGGTCCAAAGGGACACACTCTGCTCCTGGCACTGCTTTCTTGATGGTATGAGGTCCCCCTGTCTCACTGCTCACTTCTGTCTTTTATATCTCAAGAGATTGCCTCAGGACACAATCCAGTCTTGTAGATCAGGTCCTGCCTTACTAACACAACTGCCACCCATCCTCCCTCATTAACATCATAGAGACAGGTTTACAACATACCGGAAAATCACACAGTACCAGGAATCATGGCCTAGCCAAATTGATACACACAGTTTTTGGGGGACATAATTCAAACCATGACAATGATTTATTAGTGGGAAGACTGTGTAAAGAAACAATTGGAGCTGATTTCTGAGAGTGTGGGCTCTTCTTCCTAAAGATCAGTATAGAAGACATCATTTCAGATGACTCAGATGTATTTACCAAATGACTTTCTAAGGTCCCTTATAGACTTGTAAATACAGGAAAGGACGTGTTAATGGCTGGAGAAAAATGTGGAATTGAAGTTTTATTCACTGTTGTTACCTATGTTTTCTTGGACAGTTTGCTTTAAGCAATTGGCTTGAAGCTTGCATACTCTATAATTAGCTAAGTCAGTTTTGGTATACAACATCCAAATAAAGTATATTTATAGAAAAAGAGTGGATAATCTTAAGAGACAGTCCCTATATTTTTACCATGGCTTCGCTTTATGACTGTGTCATTACAAAGCAGTTTTATTTGATAAGTCCATTTACAAATGCATTTTCCTCCAGTCCAAACTCTCCTAAATGCTTTTTTATAACACAGTATGTTACAAAAAACATGTTGCAAAATGACAGAGGTTTTCTGATCTCAAGGCATAAAATAGTTGACTGCCATTTAAACAAAAGAAGAAATAAAGCGAACGATTCCTGTTTGAAGAGCCATACATTACCAGAGGTAAAGTACAAATATGGTTTGTCAATTTCTGAGGAGAAGGAATCACTAGATGAAACGCCACCTCTCCAATTTTCATCTTTATCATGCTGTCGGGCCCCATTCGTCACCATTCCAACATTGCTACTTGAACAGTGGCCTTCCTTGAAAATAGTTAAAGGTGAACTTTGAAATGTTTTAGTTCTCTACAGGTTTTAACTCTCTATTTAAGCTTAAAAGAAACTTGCCTTCATAATCTGATTTTCAACCTTTATATAACTGAACAGAATTTTAAAATATCTTCCACTCATCAAAGGTAAAATGGTGGAATTTGACCTAGTCTTCAGGATCAGAATGCCCAAATGTTCAAACACGACTTTTAGAATAATGTTAGTATAAACATTAAGAATATGTAAGGTCCTGGAAGACAGGGTCCACACCTAGTGTTAAAGACAAATTAATTTTAAAAAATTTTTTTAATTTTAATAACAGTAGCTAATATTTATTAAATGCTTACTATATGCAAGGTGCTATTCTAAACTTAAGGAGCCCCAGTGGCACAATGGTTAAGCACTCACTACTAACCCAAAGGTCAGTAGTTTGAACCCACCAGCGGCTCTGCAGGAGAAAAGACCTGGTATTCTGTTCCCATAAACATTACAGACTGGGAAACCCTATGAAGCAGTTCTACTCTGTCATATAGGGTTGCTGTAAGTCAGAATTGACTTGACGGCACACAACCAGAACATTCTAAATTTAAAATGAATCATCTCATTTAATTCCAACAATAACCCTAGGAAATGAGCACTATTATCTCCAAATTACAGACGAGGACATAGAAATCCTGAGAAGTTGAGTTATTTGACAGCCAGTAGCTGGCAGACCCATGACTGTAGCAGAACTGCTCTGATTCCACGGCCCATGTTCTTAATCACTATGCTAAATTTTTATTTACTTATTTATTTTTATTGTACTTTAGATGAAGATTTACAGAACGAACTAGCTTCTCATTAAACAGTCAGAACACATATTGTTTTGTGACATTGGTTACCAACCCCATGACATGTCAACACTCTCCCCTTCTCGACCTTGGGTTCCCTGTTACCAGCTTTCCTGTCCCCTACTGCCTTGTAGTCTTTGCCCCTGGGCTGGTGTGCCCCCTGAGTCTCATTTTGTTTTATGGGCCTGTTAATCTTCGGCTGAAGGGTGAACTTCAGGAATGACTTCATTATTGAGATAAAAGGGTGTCCGGGGCCATACTCTCAGGGTTTCTACAGTCTCCGTCAGGCCAGTAAGTCTGGTCTTTTTTTATGAGTTAGAATTTTGCTCTACATTTTTCTCCAGCTCTGTCCAGGACCCTCTATTGTGACCCCTGTCAGAGCAGTCGGTAGTGGTAGCTGGCCACCATCTAGGTGTACTGGACTCAGTTTGGTGGAGGCTATGGTAGTTGTAGTCCATTAGTCCTTTGGACTAATCTTTCTCTTGTGTCTTTAGTTTACTTCATTCTCTCTTGCTCCTGACAGGGTGAGACCAGTGGAGTATATTACATGGTCACGCACAAACTTTTAAGACCCTAGCCACTACTCACCAAAGTAGGATGCAGAACATTTTCTTTATAAACTATGTTATGCCAATTGAGCTAGATGTTCCCTGAGACCATGGTCCCCACAGTCTCCAGCCCAGCAATTCAGTCCCTCAGGGAGTTAGGATGTGTCCATGGTAAACTGCTTAATTTCTTAGACTCCTAACCACTTGAGAAGTATAAAGCAGATACATGAAATTTTAAACAACCATCAGATTTTTTTTGCTTAATGGTTTTATAAAAACTTGACTTATAAGGAGTGATTTATTTAAATCTTTTTTTCAACCACATACCTACATCTCACTCATTCAACTAGTATGTGCTAGGCATAGTTCTAAAATTTAGGGTTAGAGGAGTAAAAAAGATAAAAAACAGTCACTCTCATGAAGCTTGTATTCTAATGGAAGTGAGAGATAATGCATAAGCAAACAAATAAAAAAATAAGATAATTTCAAGTAAGTGCTATGAAGGAAATAAAATAGGGATAGGTGAGACTTTTGAGTGGTCAGGAAAGGCCTCTCTGAGAAGATAGCCTTTGATCTGAATGACAAGGAGCCAGCCAAGCAGAGACCGGGGAGGAGCAAACGCAATGCCTGAAAGTGGAACCACGTTTGAATATAACCAAGAAAGAGCAACAAGGCTAGTGTAGTCAAAATGAAGTGAGCAAAGGGGAGAATGCTGGAGGAATGGTCGAGATTGGCAAGAGACATATTATTAGGGCCCTGGGGACATGGTAAGGAGTTTATATTTTATTCTATGGCATATTCATTATATGGCAATGGAAAGTCATAGGACATTTTGATACAAGGGGATAACATGATCTGATTTATGGTTTAAAAAGACCACTCTGGCTGCTATGGGTTGGGAGTGGGGGTGGACTGTGAGGGGCAAGAACAGAAGCAGGAAGATGACTTGAGCTGATACAGTGATGATGGTAACTTGATTAACAGTGAAAGACGAAGAAAAATAAATGGATTCGGGACATATCTTGAAGATATAACCAACTATACTTGCTTGGCAGAAAATGTCTATTTTTTTAGACTATAGGAGCTTGCTATTTCAAGGAAGCCTATGGAAAATACATTTGCAAAAGAAAGAAATCGTCTTTATTTCTGACTTAATATAAATTCAGACTTTGACATGTCAGGTTTGTTTAAAAGCAGAATATGCCTGTATCATTTTAATCTGGAATTTTTTCTACCTCTGTAGATGAGCATAAGGGTTAAAATGAGTGAACTTCAACTTACTAAAAGCATTTCCAAGTTAAAGACTCAAGAGAAAAGTGAAAGCTATTGTAACATTATCTAGATCTTTTACCCTAAGATCTTACAGACTTCAGTTTTGTCTCTCCATAAAACTCCTGAAATTCTATTGCCATTACTAGGTTCATAGATTAAATAAAAGGCAAAAAAGAGAAGCTGGTGGCAGAGCCCCCAGTCAGAGATTATTTTTATAGAATGAAAAGTTGCAACCTGAGCAATATTTTGGTAACAAAATAAACTCCCAAGGGATCAAATTTTAACCCTTATTTCTTCAAAACTAAAAGAGTTACACAAGCTTGTGAAAATTTCAAGATTTTATTATTTTTTTATTGTGCATTAGGTGAAAGTTTACAGAGCAAATCGGATTCCCATTTGGTAGTTTGTACATAAAGTGTTTCATGGCCTTGGCTTCATTTCCCACAATCAGTCAGCACTCTCCCCATTTCTGCCCTGGTTTCCCTGTTTTCTTTTGTCCTGATTTTCTACCCCTTCCTGCCTTCTTATCTTTGCTTTTGGGCAAATACTGCCCTTTTGATAGCGAACAATTGATTGTTCTAAGGAGCACATTCCTCTCGGGTGTTACTACTTATATTTTATGGGCTTGTCTATTGTTTGGCTGGAAGGTAGTCTCCGGGAATAGGTTCAGTTCCAGGTCAGAAGGGTTTTTTAGGGCCATAGTCTTGGGGGTTCCTCCAGTCTCTGTTAGACCACTAAATCTGATCTTTTTTGTGAATTTGATTTTTTGTTCTACATGTTTTCTCCCAATCTGTCTGGGACCCTCTGCTGTGATCCCAGTCAGAGCAGTCAGTAGTGGTAGCCAGGCACCATCTAGTTCTTTGGGTCTTGAGGCAGTGTAGCCTGTGGTTCATGCGGTCCATTAGTCTTTTGGACTAAGTGCTCCCTTGAGTTTTTGGTTTTCTTCACTCTCCTTTGCTCCAGATGGGACAAGAGCAATAGTTGTATCTTAGATGGCTACTCTCAAGCTTTTAAGACCCCAGACGCTACTCAACAAAGTAGGATGCAGAACACAGCCTTGTGAACTATGTTGTGCCAAATGACGTAGATGTCCCATGAATCTATGGTCCTTTGTCTTCCAGTCTAGGAAACTCATCTGCGAGGTTATGTGTAAGAGGTTTCCCTGACTGTGCCTCTTGTGTGCTCTATTGTCTATATTAATATATGAGGAGCACCTACATGCATGTTATGTGCAAATATCCACCACCAAACCTGTATCTGCCAGTAGGTGTGCACCCTTACACCCTCCCACACCTCATGGCATATCTATCTACCTATGTGTCTTAGGCTGGGTTCTCTAGAGAAGCAAAACCAGCAAAGTGTATAAATATATATAGACAGAGAGATTATATCAAGGAAATAGCTCACGTCATTGTAGAGGCTAGAACGTCCCAAGTCCGTGGATCAGGGTAGAGGCCTCTCCCAAGTCACACAGCTGCAGCAGCTGGCAAGCCCAAGATCGGCAGGTGGGAGAGCAGGGCTCCCACTCCCAGGCTGTGCAGATCAACGAATCCCAGGTTCAGTAGATAAGCTAACAGCTCAAGTCCTAAGAACGGGAGATGGGATGACAAGAAGCAGCCGCAGGATCCAGAGAGAGCAAAAAGCCAGAATGTCTGCTTATATACAGATGCGGGCCACACCCCCAAGGAGGCTCCCTTTCATCTGATTGGCTACTCACAGTATATTCAATCATGGGAGTGATTACATTAAAACACTGAGAATCACTGCCCAGCCAAATTGACACACAATCTTAACCATCACACTATGTATCCATTCCTAAATTACTGTTTGTTAATACTATTATTGAAGGATTGTCTATGCTATAGTAGTTACCATAGTTGCTGTTTATTCTTGCATTCCTCTCAGTGTCCTCTCTTGCCTTGGTCATGTCATGCTGACTTCTCCCATATTGTGTATTGCCTTTCCCTTCACCAATGTTAACATGTGTCTTCTATCTATTCGGTAATTTTCTCTCCCGTCCCTGATAACCATTAAATAATTTTTTTTCATTTTTTTCCTGGGTATAAACCTTTTGTTGTTACCTTATAATAGCAGTCTCATACAATATTTGTCCTTTTGTGACTGACTTATTTTGCTTAGCATAATGTCTTCCAAATTCATCCACGTTGTGAGATGTTTCACGTATTCATCATTATTTTCTATCGCTGCATAGTACTCCATTGTATATATATGTACTGCTGTTTGTTACTCCATTCATCTGAAGATGGGCACTTAGGATGTTTCCATCTTTTTGCTATTGTGAATAATGCTGTAATGAACATTGGTGTGCATATGTCCATTTGCGTCATGGCTCTTATTTATTTAGGGTATACACCTAGAAGTGGGATTGCTGGGTGATACGGTATTTCTATTTCTAGCTTT
Organism: Trichechus manatus latirostris; assembly: GCF_000243295.1. Classification (NCBI taxonomy): domain Eukaryota; kingdom Metazoa; phylum Chordata; class Mammalia; order Sirenia; family Trichechidae; genus Trichechus; species Trichechus manatus. The sequence goes on from NW_004443965.1 coordinate 18,884,989, forward strand.
TTGAGGAAGCACCATACCATTTTCCATAGTGGTTGTACCATTTTACATTCCCACTAGCAGTGTATAAGAGTTCCAATCTCCCCACAACTTAACCAATATTTGTTATTTTGTTATCTTTTGAGGGAGGGGGAGTTGTTTTTTTGATTACTGCCAGTAATGTCAGGGTAAGATGGGTATTTCATTGTAATTTTAATTTGTATCTCTCTAACTGCTAATGATCACAAGCATTTCTTCATATGTTTGTCAGCAGACTGAATGTCTTCTCTGATGAAGCGTCTGTTTATATCCTTTGCTCATTTTTTAATTGGATTGTTTGTCTTTTTATTGTTGCAGAGTTAAAGTTTTCTAGAAATTTTAGAGATTAGACCCTTGTCGGATATGTCACAGACAAAATTTTTTTCCCAATCTGTAGATTCTCTTTTTACTCTTTTGGAGAACTCTTTTGTTGCACATAAGTGTTTAATTTTTCTGAAGTCCCATTTATCTAGTTCATTTTTTCCTGTGTGTGCATTTTTAGTTATGTTTAGTATTCTATTTATGCCATATATTAGGGCCCCTAGCACTGTCCCTATTTTTTCCTCCATGAGCTTTATAGTTTCAGGTTTTATATCTTTGTTCTATTCTGAGTTAGTTTTCCTGTATGGAGTGAGGTATGCATCCTCTTTCATTTTTCTACAGATAGATACCCAGTTTTGCCAGCACCAGTTGTTAAATAGACTGTCTCTTCCTAATTTAATGGACTTTGGTCCTTTGTCAAAGATCAGCTGTCCATAGGTGGATGGATTTACACATGGATTCTCAATTCTGTACCACTGGTCTATGTGTCTGTCGTTGTACCAGTAACAGGCTGTTTTGACTACCATGGCTGTAGAGGAGGTTCTGAGATCAGCTAATGTGAGGCCTCCTACTTTGTTCTTTAATAATGCTTTACTTATTCAGGGCCTCTTTCCCTTCCATATAAAATTAATGATTAGTTTTTCCATTTCCTTGAAAAATGCTGTTGGAATTTAGATTGGGATTGCATTATATCTGTATATCGCTTTAGGTAGTATTGACATTTTCACAGTGTTAAGTCTTCTTATCCAACAGCATGGTATGTTTTTCCATTTATGTAGGTCTCTTTTGGCTTCTTGCAGTAGTGTTTTGTAGTTGTCTTTGTATAAGTCTTTTATGTTCCTAGTTAGATTTATCCCTAAGTATTTTATCTTTTGGGGGGCTATTGTAAATGGTACTGTTTTCCTGATTTCCTTTTCAAAGTTCTCTTTGTTGATGTAGAGGAATCCAACTAATTTTTTTTACATTGATTTGTATCCTAGTGCTCTTCTGAACCCTTCTATTAGTTCCAGTAGCTTTCTTGTGGAATCTTTGGGATTTTCTATGTATAGGATCATGTCATGTGTGAATAGGGATAGTTTTACTTCTTCGTTACCAATTTGGATGTCCTTTATTTCCTTTTCTAGCCTTGTTGCTCTCCCTAGGACTTCCAACACAATGTTGAATAAGAGTGGTGATAAAGGACATCGTTGTCTGGTTCCTGTGAATGCTTTAAGATTTTCTGCATTGAGGATAATGCTGGCTGTTGGTTTTGTATAAATGCCCTTTATTATGTTGAGGTATTTCCCTTCTATTCCTATTTTGCTGAGTTTTATTAGGAAAGGGTGTTGGATTTTATCAAATGCCTTTTCTGCATCGATGGAGACAATCATGTGATTCTTTTCCTTTGCTTATTTACGTGGTGGATTACGTTGATTGATTTTCTAATGCTGACCTATCCTTGCGCATGCCTGCTATGAATTCCACGTGGCTGTGATGTATCATTTTTTTGATATGCTGTTGAATTCTATTGGCTAGCATTTTGTTGAGAATTTTTTTTATTATTTTATTGTACTTTAGATGAAGGTTTACAGAACTAGTTTCTCATTAAACAGTATGCATATTGTTTTATGACAATGGTTAACAACCCCATGACATGTCAACACTGTCCTTTCTCAACCATGGGTTCCCTATTACCAGCTTTCCCATCCCCTTCTGCCTTCTAGTTCTTGTCCCTGGACTGCAGTGCCCCATTGGTCTTGTTTTGTTTTACGGGGCTGTCTAAGCTTTGGCTGAATGGTAAACCTCAGGAGTGACTTCATTACTGAGCTAAATGGTGTCTGGGGGCCATACTCTCGGGGTTTCTCCAGTCTCTGTCAGGCCAGTAAGTCTGGTCTTTTTTTGTGAGTTAGAATTTTGTTCTACATTTTTCTCCAGCTCTGTCCAGGACCCTCTGCTGTGATTCCAGTCAGAGCAGTCTGTTGAGAATTTTTACATGTATATTCATGAGGGATATTGGTCTATAGTTTTCTTTCTTAGCGATGTTTTTCCCTGGCTTTCGTATCAAGGTTATGCTGGCTTTAGAGAATGAATTTAGGAGTATTCCTTCCTTTTCTATGTTCTGGAATACTTTGAGTAGAATTGGTGTCACCATCAACATTTTATTTTATTTTAATCTTTTGAGACACCTTTTGAGAGTTGTTAATATTCTACTAGCTTACAGAGAACACTACTTCAGTTGTGATGATTAAATGACAAGAGAAATATAAATGATGTGAAAAATTCACAGAAATTGGAAGCTTAGCTGACTAATTTCTCATAAAATATTCTGCAACAGACATAAACCCCACTGGCATGCCTTAAACATTTGGCATTAAGAAAGAACAACTTATAGAATGGAAGTCCAAAATTTCATAAATGTTTAGAGTCTAGCAAGTATGAATTTCAAAGTCACTCAACTCATATGTGAAAAAATATAATGATTTCTCAGCAAGCAAAACTAACTCGTCTCTTAAACTTCCATTTCCTCTGTGTAGACTAAGTCAACAATCTTCAGGGCAAATCATTTGCTTCCAGTTTAAAGCTCAAGTTTCTCTCTGGTAAATAGGTAGGTCAGGATTTTCCCTTTGCATCTTCTCTTTCCCTTCTCCCACCTTGGATGATGATCCAAGATCTCTCAGATGACTTGGGGAAACACAGAGCTTACATGAATCAGGGCATCTGAGGTAGGAAGAGGGGCTAAATGGTCCATGGGTGTTCTCTGTCAGTACTGGCTCTGCTGAGATCTAACTTGACCTTTGCCATCCTCATTAGTGTGCTCCAGCATTTATATCAAAAGCCTGTGCCCCAGAAGGCCTCCAGTCACTATGCCCATCAGCTCATAGCATGAAATCCCTTTGGATCTACAGTTCTGCACTCAGATATGTTCTTGGCCTTTTGGGGGCACCAGAAACTTTCAGATGTTCTCCTGGTCCTCAAACTGGTGAACATTAAACAATGAGATTTATCTTTGGATTCTCTCAAAACTCTTCTTCTCTCAAAAAGGCAAGCTCTCACAAATCAAATGCTTTTCCTTTCAAAACAACTGTTTCTGTGGAGAATTAAAAAACAAAACAAAACAAAAAAAACAAACAGAAGCTCTGCAGCATTGATCTTGTTTTTCTAAACTGTGTTTACCCTCCACCTGTGGACAGTTCAGGCCTGGAAAGCTGCTGGTTGAACGGTGGAGGAAAAGCAAGGAGGGGAGACACATAAGGGACACTTCAGTTAATACCTCAAAATATTATCCACTCAATGACTTTTAAACTTCTTAAATTTTGCACCCGATAACTGCAGCTCTAGGAAAGTTAAATTAGTCTTTTATATCTTTAATTTAGAATGTATTATAGCCCTGAACCACCACTCGTCTGTCACTTTGTCCTACTGTGGTGGCTTGCGTGTTGCTGTGATGCTGGAAGCTATGCCACTGGGATTTAAAATATCCATGGTGGACAGGTTTCAGCGGAGCTTCCATACTAAGACAGACTAGGAAGAAGGATCTAGCAATCTACTTTAAAAAAAAAAACTAGCCAGTGAAAATGTTATGAATAGCAGTGGAATATTGTCCACATAGTGCCAGGAGATGAGCCCCTCTGGCTAGAAGGTACTTGTCTTAGTTATCTAGTGCTGCTATAACAGAAATACCACAACTGGATGGCTTTAAAAAAGAGAAGTTTATTTCCTCACAGTAAAGTAGGCTAAAAGTCCAAATTCGGGGCACCAGCTCCAGGGAAAGACTTTCTCTCTCTGTCAGCACTGGGGGAAGGTCCTTGTCGTCAACCTTCCCCTTGTCTAGGAGCTTCTCAGTGCAGGGAACCTGGGTCCAAAAGACACGATCTGCTCCCAGCTTTGCTTTCTGGGTGGTAGGCGGTCCCCCATCTGTCTAATCGCTTCTCTCTTTTATATCTCAAAAGAGATTGACTCAAGATAGTACCTAAACTCGTAGACTAAGTCCTGCCTCACTAATACAACTTCCTCTAATCCTGCCTCATTAACATCATAGAGGTAGTATTTACAACACAGAGGAAAATCACATCAAATGACAAAATGGTGGACAATCACACAACACTTGGAATCATGGCCTAGCCAAGTTTACACACCTTTGGGGGGGACACAATTCAATCCATAACGGCACTCAAAATACAATTCAAAATAAGAAGAAACCACTGCAAACATTTTAATAATGGGAATATAGAATGTACGAAGTATGAATCATTGAAAGCAAGAAGTTGTCAAAAATAAAATGGAACGCTTGAAGATAGAGATCCTAAGCATTAGTGAGTTGAAATGGACTGGTATAGGCAATTTTGAATCCGACAATCATATGGTCTAATATGCTGGGAATGACAAATTGAAGAGGAACGGCGCCAAATTCATCATCAAAAAGAACATTTCAAGATCAATTCTGAAGTACAACGCTGTCACAAATAGGATAATATCTATACTCTTACAAGGAAGACCAGTTAATTAGACTATTATTCAAATTTATGCACCAATCACTGATGTCAAAGATAAAGAAACTGAAGATTTTTACCAACTTCTGCAGTCTGAAATTGATCAAACATGCATTCAACATGCATTACTAATTACTGGTAATTGGAATGCGAAAATTGGAAACAAAGAAGAAGGATTAGTAGTTGGAAAATATGGCCTTGGTGACAGAAACAACTCTAGAGATCACATGATAGAATTTTGCAAGACCAACGACCTACTCACTGCAAATACCAACATACGCACATGACTATACATGTGGATCTCTCCAGATGGAATACACAGGAATCAAACGACTACATCTGTGGAAAAAGACGATAGGAAAGCTCAGTATCATTAGTCAGAACAATACTGGGGCCGACTGCAGACAGACCATCAATTGCTCATGTTGAAGCCGAAGAAAATTAGAGCAAGTGTACACGAGCAAAAATATGACCTTGAATGTATCCCACCTCAATTTAGAGACCATGTCAAGAATAGATTTTATGCACTGAACAATAACGACCAACGGCCAGACGAGTTGTAGAATGACATGAAGGACATCACACATGAAGAAAGCAAAAGTCATTAAAAAGACAGGAAAGAAAGAAAAGACCAAAATGGATGTCAGAAGAGACACTGAAGCTTGCTCTTGAACACAGAGTAGCTAAAATGAACGGAAAAAATAATGAAGTGAAAGAGTTGAATAGAAGATTTCAAAGGGCTGCTCAAGAAGACAAAATAAAGTATTATAAAAAAAGGTGCAAAGACGTAGAATTAGAAAACCAAAAGAGAAGAACACGCACAGTATTTATTAAGCTGAAAGAACTGAAGAAAAAATTCAAGCCTCAAGTTGCAATACTGAAGGATTTTACGGGCAAAATACTGAATGATGCATGAAGCATCAAAAGAAGATGAAGGGATACACAGAGTCACTGTACCAAAAAGAATTAGTCGACAGTCAACCACTTCAGTAGGTAGCGTATGATCAAAAACCAATGATAGTGAAGGAAGAAGTCCAAGCTGCACTGAAGGTACTGGTAAAAAAACAAGGCTCCAGGAATTGATGGAACACAAACTGAAATGTTTCAACAAATGGATGCAACACTAGAGGTGCTCGCCCATCTATGCCAAGAAATTTGGAAGACAGCTACCTGGCCAACCTACTGGAAGAGATCCATATTTGTGCCCATTCCAAAGAAAGGTGATCCAACAGAATGCAGAAATTATCAAACAACAGCATTAATATCACGCTGAAGCAAAATTTTTCTGAAGATAATTCAAAAACAGTTGCAGCAGTACATCGACAGGGAACTGCCAGAAATTCCGTTCAGATTCAGAAGAGGTCGTGGAACAAGGGATATCACTGACGATGTCAGATGGATCTTGGCTGAAAGCAGAGAATACCAGAAAGATGTTTACCTGTGTTTTACTGACTATGGCAAAGGTATTTGACTGTGTGGATCATAACAAATTATGGATAATACTGTGAAGAATGGGAATTCCAGAACGCTTAATTGCGCTTATGTGGAACCTGTACATAGACCAAGAGGCAGTCTTTCGAACAGAATGAGGGGATACTGTATGGTTTAAAATCAACAAAGGTGTGTGTCAGGTTGTATCCTTTCACCACATTTATTCAGTCTGTATGATGAGCAAAGAATCCAAGAAATTAGACTATGTGAAGAAGAACGTGGCATCAGGACTGGATGAAAACTTACTAACAACCTGTGATATGCAGATGAAACAACCTTGCTTGCTGAAAGTAAAGAGACTTGAAGCAGTTACAGATGAAGATCAAAGACTAAAGCTTTCAGTATGGATTACACCTCAACATAGAGAAAACGAAAATCCTCACAACTGGACCAATAAGCAACATCATGATAAATGGAGAAAAGACTGAAGTTGTTAAGGATTTTTTACTTGGATCCACAATCAAGGCCCATGGAAGCAGCAGTCAAGAAATTAAACGACATATTGCATCGGGCAACTATGCTGCAGAAGACCTCTTTAAAGTATTCAAAAGCAAAGATATCACCTTGAGGACTAAGGTGCGCCTGACCCAAGTCATGATATTTTCAATCACCTCATATGCATGCAAAATCTGTACAATGAATAAGGAAGACTGAAGAAAAAAAATTGATGCATTTGAATTACAGTGTTGGAGAAGAATACTGACTATATCAAGGACTGCCAGAAGAACAAACAAGTCTGTCTTGGAAGATGTACAGCGAGAGTGCTCCTTGGAAGCAAGGATGGTGAGACTTCATCTCACATACTTTGGACATGTTATCTGGAAGGACCAGTCCCTGGAGAAGGACATCATGCTTGGTAATGTAGAGGGTCAGCGAAAAAAAAGAAGACCCTCAATGAGATGGACTGACACAGTGGCTACAACAATGGACTCAAAGACAGCAATAATTGTGAGGATGTTGCAGGCCTGGGCAGTGTTTTGTTCTATAGTACACAGGGTTGCCATGGGTTGGAACCAAATCGATGGCACCTAACAACAACAACGTATGCATGAAAAGTAAGAAGATCAAATTAATTAGGCTGTTTTGGATGTTAAAAAATGCTTAGAATGTGACCATTTCTAACTCCTCAAAATTCAAAGGCATCAATTAATATAATAATAACTGCTACAATATTGGAATCATCTCCTGTGTGCCAGGCGCTGAGTTTATCCTCCTCAGTCAGATTTTTGTATTAGTGGGGAAAGCTTTCAAATGCAATACATGACATAATTGATTATATGTAACTTAACCAAATAAGAGTTTATTTTTTCATGTACTAAGAAGTCTGAGGAGCCCTGGTGGCATAGTGGTTAAAAGCTAGGTTGCTAACCGGAAGGTCAGCAGTTCAAATCCACCAGCCCCTACCTGGAAACCCTATGGGGCAGTTCTACTCTATCCTATAGAGTTGCTATGAGTCAGAATCAGGTTGATGGCAATGGGTTTGGTTTCTGGTTTTCAAGAATTCTGAAATCAAGCTACAAGGTGGCTTTGATAGGCATTGTGTTCTTGTTTAAGACAGGAAGAAGGGGAAAGTATCTGGGCTAGTCAAATCTGTCCCTTTTGCCCACAAGAAAAAGCTTTCCCAAAAAGCTCCAGGAAAGGCTGCTTACTTCTCATTGACCAAATTATACCACACAGCCACTCCAGTTACGAAGAAGACTGGCAAACTGAGTAGACTATTTAGGGTTTGTTTTGTTTTGTTTTGTTTTTGGGAGGCCTTCTATAGCACAGATGGGTAAAGTAGCGAGAGCTTGGAAATAGACTCTAAGTTAGTGAACTAGAATTTCTGCCCCAAGGATATTTGATATAGCCCCAAAAGTATGTAACTAATATTAAAAATACAACTGAGAGAGGCCCAAATAGAAATCTAATCTGTACATACTTAATAAAAGGTTTATCATTCATTCATTGTACTGAAGTCCTATGGCAATAGATACAATCCAAAAAGACTTTATTCTTATGGAGTTTATTGTCTAGTGGGGACAGAGAAATAATAAAATAAATATATATCAGGTGCCATTAAGTGCTATGAAGAAAACTAATCAGAGTAAAGAAGCAGAGAATGTATGTTGGCATAGACCAGTCACTATTTTAGATAGGAAGGCCAAATAAGGTCTCTTTAAGAAGTGACATGATTAGAGATGTGAATGAAGTGAGAGATTTATGCACATCTGGGGACAGAATCTGCCAGGCAGAAGAAACAAAAAGTGCTTGTATGCTCAAGGGACAGTGACAAGACCAGTATGGCTACAGCAGAGTAAATGAGGAGATAAATGATCAGCCATGCTATCAGACTGGGCAGAATGCTGGAGGATGGTGTAGTGAATCCCAGTTTCAGTGGTTAAAAGTTCTGAGGTGGCCTTGTCACCAAGTTTCCATTGTGAAAGTAAAACCAATGACTATGCATCTCATACACTGACAAATTAGCATGTTAAACCCTAACTTCCCAGTTTATAAATGAAGTATCTGAGGCTGATACTGGTTATGGTTCTCATAGGCTCTATTATAAACATAATACACTCTCAGCATTTTGGTATTTGGCTCCCTGGTCCTTGTCATACAGTTGTGCTAGAAATGTTAAACAAAATTTAACAGATATTAACAGATATCTTTTGTAGAGAATTTATCAGGAGCAATTACTATTCTGATCTGTGTTTTCAGTCTCTAAAATGAAGATTTTTATGTTCTCTTAAGAACAGTTTCCAGAGTATTTTCATACTTATTTTAATACAGAAATACTGGTTAACGTTTTGTGGAAAGGAAACTGGGAAATGTTGCTATATGTTACACTTCTAAGTGTTCACTGTGCTGATAATTGACGTGGAAGGAGGATACAAGCTGACTTTGCTATTCGAATCTGCTTGGTTCCTGAGCTCAGAAAGTAAGGAGCAAGAAGACACAGAACAAGTGATATCAGCTGTATCTCAAAAAAATGTGTTCAAATCTATTTGGTTCCTGAGTTTATATAGTGAGGGATAGCTGTATATTTTGATAGATGAACAATACTTTGGCCATTTCATCTAAGATTTGAAGAGGTAACAACTAAAAATATATTTTCTTATATTCAGCAAACACTGTAATCTCAAGTAGAACTTTCATCGTCTTTCTCATTTTAAATGCAGACTCCTCTCCTTGAAACAATGAATTTGCAAAGTAAGCATTTTCAGATGAAGACAACGCTTGTTTTTTCAGATGATAGTTATTTATATTCAGGCAAATACATTATAAAATATTCATTAGCACTAGCATCTCTTTAAGAGAAAGATAACAGCTCCATGACAGAAAGCACTATGTTTCATAAGACCACTGATTTTAAAATGTTTCTATCTGCCAAATGAGGTCAAATTAATAATTCAGCTTGCTCAAAAATGCCACAATCAATACAATAGCTTTTAACTCAACTGAGGAACAATATCTAAAAGACAACTGCCTAATAAAATAGACTTCATTCTTGTTTTGAACCAGATATATATAGAATAGCAAGCTTTTCCAAAGGAAGGGCAGTATTTACTAGCAAATAGGAAAATGCAACCTAAAGCAAAAGCAATTATTATCAGGAGCAAAGTGAGCTGTCTATGAAGCCAGAAGGAGAACTGGGAACAAAATAGCCTACAGCAATATTTCTAACATTAAAGGACATATCAATCACCTGGGGAACTTCTTAAAATACAGATTCTGATTTCCAAAGTAGCTGTTGTTAGGTGTGGTTCTGACTCATAGCAACGCTATGTACAACAGAAGGAAACACTGCCTAGTCCTGCACCATCCCTCATGATTGTTGTTATGCTTGAGCCCACTGTTGCAGCCACTGCATCAATTCCTCTCCTTGAGGGTCTTGCCTGACCCTATACTTTACTAACCATGATGTCCTTCTGCAGGGACTGGTCCCTCCTGATAACACGTCCAAAGTACATGAGTTGAAGTCTCACCATCCTTGCTTCTAAGGAGCATTCTGGATGTACTTCTTCCAAGACAGACTGGTACAATTTTATAAAGCCAAATACAGAATTGGAGACAGAATAAGAACTCAACATTCTTTTAAAGATTTCTGAATATATGATACATACAGAAATGTATTGAAAGTCAGTATTTTAAAGAAAAATAATTTTTTTTTTT
>NW_004443965.1:18896757-18905646 GCF_000243295.1 Trichechus manatus latirostris
CATAGTACTCCATTGTGTGTATGTACCATAGTTTGTTTATCCATTCATCTGTTGATGGGCATCTAGGTTGTTTCCATCGTTTTGCTATCAGAAAAATAATTTTTAAAAGAAAATTCCCCGTCAGATGTTTCTTCTGAGTATTCAGGACATGGAGTTTATAACCCTCAAAAAAGTATGTAAATAATAATGTTGAGTTTATTTGGATCTTTATTCAGATAGCTAATTCAGGGACTATCCAGCATCTAAAATATCTAGAAATCAAGTGGTTAGATTTTATTATCAGTAATGAAGGTTGTACTATTTCATCTCTCTTAAAAGTAATAATATGGTCAGTGAAAACAAGGAAAACCTTCAATGAGACTGATTAACACAATAGCCACAACAACGGACTCCAACATATCAAAGATCATGGAGATGGCACAGGACCAGGCAACATTTTGTTTTGTTATATGTAAGGTCACCAAAAATCAGTGCCAACTAGATGCCAACTAACAACAATAAAAATAATAATGTAGTTAACTCTAAAGTGGCATTTTAATGCCTTTTAAGTATTTTTGCCTTTACCAAATCTGCTTAAAATTTATTTTGCTCCTAATAAGGATCAGGTACAAATGTGAATGAAAATTGTCCCTGCCTTCAAGGAGCTTACAGTGTGAAAGCTGCCACCAAATAATAAATGACGTCTCTCCTATGGTGGTGGTTCAGACCTGGTGTTTCTAAACAGAGGAGAGAGAAAATGCTAAGTGACACTTTATTTGGCTTTTTATAAACCACTTGTAAAGGTTATAAACCAAAACATTTATGCACTCTACACTGACACAAGTTTACTTTCTACATTTAAACATCAAAACACATCAATATAGAGCAAATATATTTTAAGATAATTTAAATTTGAACAGTTACTTTATTATCTTAAATTATAAATAACTGGTTTTTTTAATATAAAGGAGAAAGAGTATATTTAGGCATACATAACCTCTCTTAACAGTTCCAATCTTGGTTAGAATCCATCTATTAAAGAAGTATTACCACATTGTTAAAGAAACGTGTTAAGGGCAGATTCCTTATTAATGCTTTCTCTCAACCAAAACCAAGTATATGCTTAAAAATTAAAAGGCTTAGAGAAAAAATACTGAGAGCTACTTTTCTTTAACAATTAATATTGGCTAGCTATTATTATGCTTGATTGATTTATATTATATTGGTTCGCTATTATCATAGCTTGGAGCCCTGGGGCTCAGAGATTAAAGCAATCAACTCAACTACTAACTCAAAGGTTGGAAGTTTGAAACCACCAGCCGCTCTGCAGGATAAAGATGTGGCAGTCTGCTTCTGTAGAGATTTACAGCCTTGGAAACCTTATGAGGTCGCTATGAGTCGGAATCTACTCGACAGCAGTGGGTTTGACTTGCTTTTTATCATTATAGCTAACTTCTATTAAGTGTTTTTATTAAGTGTTTACTCTAAATACTAAATACTCATTAAATCCTCACAGCTACCCTACAAGGTAGGCAGCATTATTAACCTCATGTTAGTGAAAGAGAAACAGAGGCACATAAATTTTAAATATATTTAAGTTACTTAAATAATAAATGATAGGGCTAGAATTAAAGGAGTCCCTGCTTGGTGCAAATAGTTAAGCACTCACCTACCAGCTGAAAGGTTGGAAGTGCCTTGGAAGACAGTCCTGGCAATCTTTTACTGAAAGGTGATTTAGGAAATAATACTAGAGTTATTATTCCCTGTCCTTGAGCACAGAGAATGTGACCCAGCTGGAGCTGGGCTCACAAGGACTCACAAGGACACATCAACTGGGCCCTGAGGTATAAAGACAATAGCTAAAATAATCTTGGAAAATATCTTTTAGGGAAACTTTCCCATAAAGCTAATCAAACACAACACAAAAGACTTCCTACTCTTTTTCTGTTAGCATTTAGTGAATAGAAATTTGTTGGATCAATGAAGACCCTCCTGACTCTCGTTACTGAAACCTGTACCAATGACTGTTAAGACAATTCAAAATGTAGGATCACAGTTTCTAGCCAGTCTGAAAAAGCTAAGCTTTCAATGGTTTTGCCCATTTGTACTGTTTATACTGATGACTCTGTAACTGTTCTTTGGACTCGGGCAGACACAGCTGTGGCAGCAAGCTTGTCCGTTTTCTCATTCTTGCCTACTCTGTAATATTCTTTGGACTTGGACAGACATGGCTTAGCAGCATGCTTGTCCGTTTTCCCACTTTTGTCTGTTCTGTGATATTTCCTTGGACTCGGGCAGACATGGCTCTGGCAGCAAGGCTGTCCACTTCCCACTTCTGCCCTTTTTGAATATACGCCGAACAAAACTTTCTTTTTGCTTTACTAAACTTTGTGATGTTTTTCCCCTATAACAAAGGTCACAGCCTTGAAAACCCTATGGAGCAGTTCTATTCTGCACACACAGGGTTGCGAGAGTTAGAATTAACTGGATGGCAACTAACAATAACAACAAAGAATTAAAACTCGCAGTCTGTGTCCAGAGCCTATTCTCCTCAGCACTCCCTCGTTCAGACTCCTATAACCTAGAACTAGAGATCATCCCTCAAACCTGAAAGAGATAACAGAAGCTTGGAAGGACTAATGCATTCAGAAGTGTTAAAAGAGGAAAGTTAATAACAGACATCTTACTTTGATTTTAAGGTTTTCTTATACACAAAACCAAACACTAACCATAAAAAGCTTGGCCCAAGCAGCAAAAGCCTGCCAAAAACTGCTCTACAGCAATGTAAATTTGTCTATTTCTGCTAGAAAAGGATAGTCAACAAAACCATTACTGCTTGATTTTAATGAAAAAGACTCTAGGCTCTCCTAATCTAAATCTTAAAAAATCTCATGGCTGTCAGTGGGTGGAGCGCTAAACTATTAGCAGGTAGGCCAGAAGTAACCTGATATCAGTTGATCTCAGTAAAGGGGGAGGGCAAGATTCTATCAGTCATGTTAACATTAGCCAATGGTTGATATTCTATTCTTCTCCCTCCTCTTCTCTTTATAAACTTCACTGTAACTATCATACTTTGAACCATTTGCTTTTTTCTGGAATCAGAATGGTCTCCCTATACACATACAGAAAAACTGCTCAGAATAAACCTTGTGTTTCAATTTCTTTGAGCTTTGATTACTTTTAACAGAAAATAACAAGTGTATGCAGCCATAAGCAGCTAAAATGTAAACAGCTTTAAAATATTTGATAAACAGATAGCTGTTGAATAAATAAATTCTTAGAAAATCTAGGATGTACTGAACAAGTGCAGCCTCAACCTTTGAGAATAAATTAGAACAATCAAGTCCCTTTTCTGGGCGCCAAACACTAGACATTAACAAAAAAGCAGACCCCAATCCACTGTAGTTTCTACTAACAAAACTGTATGAGCTAATCTGACCCAAAGGTGGATCCATTTAAATGACTTAGTCCTATAAAGAACTCAGAACAGGGCCTGGCACAGAAGTGGTCAGTAGGTGTTAACAGTCATCAACATTATTGTCACTTAAATGTACTACATTTTGGTGCATCAAGCACAAAACACACCAATTGCAAAAGGACTGCTTTTGCTTATTCAGGGATTCTTCCATATATTCTTAGTGATCTTTTTATGTGTAAATCAACTCAAAAGAGACCTGTAATTTTTCCCTTCAGGTCTCCTGGATTAGATTCACTGTTTCAAAGCCTTCAAAGTGGCAGGCTGGCAGTCACTGGAGATGATAAAAAAATCTAGAGTTTCAAATAAATCAACATCTCCTGATGCAAAGGCTGGAATAGCAATTTACACTGTCTGGTGTTAATTAGAAGCAGCTTGGTGGTACAGTGGTTAAGTGCTTGGCTGCTAAGTGAAAGGTGGGCTGTTCAAATCCACCAGCTGCTCCACAGAAGATGATGTGGCAGTCTGCTTCTATAAAGACTACCACCTTGGAAACCCTACGGGGCAGTTCTACTCTGTCCTATAGGGTAGCTATGGGTTGGAATCGAGGCAATGAGAACGGGTGTTAATTGGAGAGGTAGCAAACATATGATGTGAAACAAAATAAAACCGATAATATCTTATCTTCCAACTTTAATTTCCAGTATTCTACATGGCTTCTCAACTCTCACGAGCTTACTAAATTTCTTATTTTTACTTTCCTTTTCAACATTAGCAGTAATTCCTGAATGCCTCTTAATGCTTGAGGCATATGTCACTTAATCAAAAGCACAGAGGCAGTTACCCTGAACTCTTCTCTGGAAGGTACCATGACCTTGAAACCTGACAGATTTTGTTGGGAACCACAGCTTTACCATGCAGCAATAGGATAGTGGGCAAGTCTTTAACCTTTTTGTATGCCAGTTTTTTCGCATATAGATGGGGAGCAAATGCAGAATACACATAAAACTAAAAATATCATATATGGAACCAGCCAAACCAAACCCAATACCATTGAGTCGATTCTGATTCATAGTGAATCTATAGGACAGGGCAGAACTACCCCATAGGGTTTCCAAGGCTGTAAATCTTCATGGAAGCAGACTTCCACATCTTTCTCCCTCAGAGTGGCTGGTGGGTTTGAACCACTGACCTTTGGGTTAGCAGCCAAGCACTTTAACCACTGTGCCACCAGGGCTCCTTACATATAGAATAACACTCTATAAATAGGACTCTGCCACACATTTTTATACTTCCAAATATTCTACTGATTTCTGTAATGCCATCTTAAAGATTTCTGACAACCCTATTTAGCTTTACTTTGTAGTATTTTGTTGTTTGTTGCTAGGTGCCATCAAGTTGGTTCCGACCCATGACGACCCTATGCACAACAGAATGAAATACTGCTCCGTCCTGTGCCATCCTCACAATCATTGTTATGCTTAAGCTCACTGTTGCAGCCACTGTGTCAGTACATCTCGTTGAGGGTCTTCCTCTCTCTCAACGACGCTATACCAAGTGTATGCTTCATCAGATGAGAAAACTTAGAATATTTTAATAATACATAGTATAGAAAGACACTTTATGTGGCTAGACAGGCAGAGTAAAGACTAATTTATTATGTCCTACTATAAGTAATAAACCATCATTATCCATGTATGCAATGAAAACAGATTAAATACACAAGAGCACAAAACTTGTTGCCATCAAGTCGGTTCTGACAAACACTGATAATAAATGAATATGATCAGTTATGAAACAGGGAACCAATATGTACAAATAATGGTACTTAAGGTGGAGGCACTGCTGAACTTGAGTATAGTGGTCAAACCTAAAGTCCCTTAAAAGTTTTGCTATTCTGATACCTCGTGAGCCTCAGAGCAAGGAAATAATCTTCTCTCAGTTAAGTTTTATCAGACAGCCGAAAAAAACCAAACCCGTTGCAGTTGAGTTAATTCTGACTCATAGCAACCCCACAGGACAGAGCAGAACTGCCCTATGGAGTTTCCAAGGAGCAGCTGGTGGTTTTGAACTGCTGACCTTTGGTTTAGCAGGTGTAGCTCTTAACCACTGTGCCATCAGACAACAGGAAGGGTAAAGCCAAGATGGCTTTTGGAGAACATGACCAGATCAGATGGATACCTGCAGCAGAACTGAACAGCTGGTATCTGAGTAACCTTACCCTGAGGACTCTTTGCCCTCCTGCAAGACTAATTGTTAATGACTGTTTTGGATTGGTAAAATAATTGAGAGGGGAAAGTTACCCTCCAAGTATGAAAGAACCATAGCTAGAAAAGGATGGCCTACAGTGCAATGGATGACTTTTATATGGCCTTTCTTGCCATGGTCTTGTAACTCCCACCAAATGACTGGGTGGGACTATGCAAATGAGGTGCTTGTAGCCCACCAACGGGATTGGATCGCTTGCTAATAATGCAAATCAGGTGCATGACAGCCTTGTGGGGTAGGACCATGCAAATAAGGTGTATGAAATACTAACAAAGGGATTGATCAGTTTTGCCATCCCACTAGGCTTAAAATGAGCCATCCAAGAGGTAGACAGGGGAACCTCGCTACCACCAAGGAAGAAGGGACCCAGGATCCCTGTGCTGAGAACTTCCTAGACCCAAGAGACAGACAGAGGGAGTTGTAACACCACAGATGGTGAGAGACAGTATGAAGCAGCAGCAGAGAAGTGGTGGCAGAGAAATGACGGCAGCAGAGGTAGCAGAACCAGGAAACTGGCAGGAGACGGCACAATGGGCTTCCTGGCCCACAGAGTGAGAAAGCTGAGTGCCTTCGGGCAAGAGGCTTATTGGCTGAGTGGGGTGTCTCTAGGCACTTTAGCCTCTGAGCTAAAGAGCTTTGTAACACTTGCGCAAGTAGGGCAGAGGCCAGGCTGGTCCAAGAGGTCTGAGGGGTCAAAGGCAAGGGAGAGTCCTGGCTGTGGGCACAGCCGAGAAGCTACCCTGACCAAAGAACTGCATCCTGAGTCGTTCCTGATCCTGAACTGTAAGCTGTTACTTCCCTAATAAACTCCATAACTGTGAGTATAGTCCGTGAGTTCTGTAAGGCCATTGCGACAAACTATCAAACCCAGCAGCGAAGTAGAGAATACCATGGGAGGGATGGCTGGTGTCAGAACTGGGAAAAGGTTGGAGGATGGAGGTATGTCTGGTCCCTGCCTCAAAGGAATCAGCCTTGGACTGTTGATGTTGATAATGATTCTCTCTCCTTCCGCCTTGTGAAGTTAGACTAGGAGGTCTGACACCTCCACTGTGTCATTTCTACAGTACTTCAGAAAATTTATAAACTAAAACTATTAAATGCGTGTAGTACAACTTTTTTTCCCTCAGAATACTAACTGTCAATCTTATTTTGATTTTGATTTTTTGGCAGGAAAAAAACTCGGTCACAAAGCAGTTAGTGCAAAAATTAAATTTCTTATTATATCCTTTGTTTAGTCACAGCAAGTACATGAACTACTAGTATGAACACTGAGTCTCCACTGAAGAACATTTATTAAAATCACTAAGTCAATTACTATTCACTTGGATACAAGATTAGAAAATACCTCCATTATATTTGAATGCATATTTTAATGTGAAACTTCCTACATCTATTTTCTTGTCCAATTTTTCTATACACTCTTCATGCCTGATTAGAAACGCTGAGTCCAAAAATATTCTTGACCTCCGAAGTTCAAATCCCGACGGTAATTATGGAAATGTCGTATGCTATAAATATTAACTTCAAATGTTTTTTCCTTTTTTTTTAATTTAGGAGGGGAGCTTGCATTTTATTTTTACTTTTAATTTTAAGAAAGAGACTATAAATATTCTCTCAAATCATGAAAAAAGTTTAAAAGGCGAAAGCTCTGATACATAAAATTTAAAACACCTACTTCTTTAAAAATAACATAGTAAGTAGAATTAAAAGGCAAACAACAGAATGGGAAACTATTTGCAGCATACACTGCAATATAAGTATTTTTAACATAAGCAGTTAACTTTCTTCATAGAGAGCTATATCAATGAAATAAAATAAAATTGAGATGAACAGCCCAACAGAAAAATGGGCAGAGGATATACACAGTCAAGTCACCAATGAAGCAAGAGAAATGGCTAGTATACGGTGGTTGGGGGGGAGGGGGGGAAAACAACTTCTCAATTTACCAAAGATGTGCAAATCAGTAAAAAATACATTTTACTGCTTACATAAGCCAATTTTTAAATAATAATCGTAATAATTACTACCAAGTCATGGCAATTTTGTGGAGAAATATGTCCTTCCATACTCTGCTGGTAAGACTGCAATTTAGTACAATCTTTCCACAAGGCAATTTGGCAATGAGTATCAACAGCCTTAAAATTCTGCATATCATCTGATGAAGCATTTCACTTCTATTTGTTTTAAGGAAATAATGTGAGATACACACAATAATTTTAGCTATAAAGATGTTCATTAAAACCTGCTCAACAACTGCCCAATAATTAAATGTATTTTGATATAATCGTTCATTTTAATACTATTTGGTTATTTAAAATGTTTTAGGGTATATGTAATCACATGGGAAGGAATCATGATATAACTACTGAGAAAAAAGCAGGTTTAAAATAGTATGTATAGAACATGGCGCTATAGTCAGAAGCACCACACCATCCCTCCACAGCAAAGATCAGAAGAACTAAGTCAAACAGAGTCACACGTCAATCCTGAAACCCTAAGCATCAAATGAAGAGATAAAGAACACAGTCAAGCACCGAATGGAATAAGAAACTGATCAAGAACAGAGAGTGAGGAGAGATACATGCAGAGGTCCCCTATCAGCTACCGCAGCATGGATCCGCCATCTTGGACTCCTATCGGAGATGAGCAAATGAGGTATGAGAAGGCAGCTTCATGGAGCTTCCAAGAGAAGACAGAACAACTAGTAACCAGCGATATAGGCTTTCCCACCTACCAAACTTCTTCACCCTGACTCAGCCTTCTCTGCTTCATGCAGCCACAGCCTCTCCGCCAGGAAGCATCAGCTTCACCCCCGTGTCGCTTGGATTCCACTCACCTGCACTGGCCGGCTCCCTGAGTGCCTTTTGTTGGCTGCTAGTGTTGCTTTTTTCCGCTTCTTTAGATTTCTTCCTTACCTCTCACCACCTCCCCCTCCTTTCTCTCAAATAGCTGGCTCTGTGCGCCATCTTTGCTTCTTCCTGGAAGGCTTCAAAACACCACTCAACTGTAAAAGAGGTTCCTGGCCTGTGCCACCACACTGGTGGGATCCCTGGGCTTGTTTGTTTGTTTGCTATGATTTGTTTGTTTGTTTTCTTTTTCTTTTCTTGGCTTGGGAGCCCCTTCTAACCAGAAAGTACCATGCATCGTGGAAGCTACTCCCTTACTCTGTGCAAATGCACAGGGACATCCCTGGGTGCATTTATTTATTCTTGTTTTTTTTTTTTTTT
>NW_004443965.1:18905746-18938198 GCF_000243295.1 Trichechus manatus latirostris
AAAAAAGCACTACAAAATGCAATCCCACTCCTAGGAATATATCCTAGAGAAATAAGAGCCATCACACAAATAGACATATGTACACCCACATTCACTGTAGCACTGTTCACAATAGCAAAAAGATGGAAACAACCTAGATGCCCATCAACAGATGAATGGATAAACAAACTACAGTACATACACACAATGGAGTATTATGCAACGATAAAGAACAATGATGAATCTGTGAAGCATCTCATAACATGGATGAAACTGGAGGATATTATGCTGAGTGAAATAAGTCAATCACAGAATGACAAATACTGTATAAGACCTCTACTGTAAAAACTCATGTAAAAGTTTACACACAAAAAGAAACAATCTTCGTTGGTTATAAGGGATGGGAGGGGTGGGGGGGGAACTACATAGACAATAGATAAGCAGTAACTTTGGTGAAGGTTAAGACAGTACACAATACTGGGGAAGCCAGCACAACTTGTACAAGGAAAGGTCATGGAAGCTCCATAGACACTTTCAAACTCCCTGAGGGACTGAACTGCTGGGCGAAGGGCTGTGGGGACCATGGTCACAGGGAACATCTAGCTCAACTGGCATAATACAGTTTATAAAGGCGATGTTCTACATTCAACCTTGGTGAGTAGCGTCTGGGGTCTTAAAAGCCTATAAGCAGCCATCTAAGATACTCCACTGGTCTCACCCCTTCGAGAGCAGGGGAGAATGAAGAGAATCAGGTACAAGGAAAAGATCAGGCCAAAGGACTAATGGACCATGGCTACCATGGCCTCCATCAGACTGAGTCCAGTACAGCTAGACGCTGCCTGGCTACCACCACTGACTGCTTTGACCTGGATCACAATAGAGGGTTCTGGACAGAGCTGGAAAAGGATGTAGAACAAAGTTTTAACTCACAAAAAAAAGACCAGATTTACTGGCCTGACAGACTGGAGAAACCCCGAGAGTATGGCCCCTGGACACCCTTTTAGCTCAGTGGTGAAGTCACTCCCAAAGTTCACCGTTCAGCCAGGGATTGGACAGCCTCATTAAACAAAATGGGACTAATGAGGCACAGCAGTCCAAGGACAAGGACTAGAAGGCAGGAGGGGACAGGAAAGCTGGTGATAGCAAACTCAAGGTTGAAAAGGGACAGTGTTGACATGTCATGGGGTTGTTAACCATTGTCATAGGGCAATATGTGTACCAACTGTTTAATGAGAAACTACTTGTTCTGCAAACCTTCATCTAAGGTACAAAAAAAAAAAAGAATTATCTATGTAAGATAAAATTGACAACAGCAACTCAAAAGGTTTGATGGGAACCCTAGGGGGCAGTGAGTTGAAGATAATGGTGATGGAATAATTTGGAAAAGGATAGTGAGAATAGCAGCACATCCGGAAGAAATGTGATCGATGTCACTGAATCATACATGTAGAAACTTTTGAAATGGTGTAACTTTGGCTATGTATATTTTCACCAAAAAAAAGGTCTTCCAAGGTTGAGAAGGGAGAGTGTTGACAGGCCGTGGAGTTGTTAACCAATGTCATAAAACAATATGTGTACTGACTGTTTAATGAGAAGCTATTTGTTCTGTAAACCTTTACCTAAAGTACAATTAAAAAAAAAAAAGATGTTAACAGTAGTTATTAATGGTAGGATAACACTTGATTTCTATTTCCTTCTATTTTTTTACAATAAATTTTTTTTTTTTTGGTATAATAGCACCAGTTAACAGCGTATCTATCTATCTATCTATATAGAGAGATAAATGGATGAACAGACATTATAGAGTTGCAGATAAAGAGTACAAGAGAGAGAAAAGGTGTGAGTAGTTTACAGGGCACGCTGGTAGCAGAAGTAAACATAAAATGCTAATAAGAGAGAAGGAAGGGAAAAGAAAGAGTTATTAAGGAGAAAAGCAGTAACCAATAAAGCAGTGCAGAAAGTGTGATGACGTTAAGTACTATATAACTAACCATCTGTGATGCCTCATGTTGCCTATTCCTGGTTTACTGCCATACAAATATGCCAGCCTAATGACTATTAAACAGTTATCGTCGTTAGAGAAAATGGAAAACAAGACACACCATTCTTCTATCAGGATAGCCTCAATTTTCACAACTAAAAATAAGGATGGACAGGGAACATATTCCAAGAATAAATTAAGATGTTGAAAAGTACCTCAAAATATGCGCTTATTCATTCAAATGTTACCATTATCATACAGCATTATGTTTTAAACTAATCTAAATTAATTATTATATTGAGGCCCTATTTCCAGTTTAGCTGATTGTTAAAACCCATGGATTTGTCTTTAATTGGTAACTGGAACATCAGCAAGTACTCAAGGTACTTGCTACAGAATGTAACCTTGAACTCTACTACTCTCTGTTTAGAATATTTGTTCTTCACTTTGAGCAACACCACATCCTTCAGTACATCATTTCCTCAGTACTACATCTGAGCCTAAATTCCACGGCTATATGCTCTCAGGCATCTCATGACTTCTTCATTATAGTAGTCTTCACACCATATAGAACTTACCTGTGTAATATATTCACTAATAGGCCGTGAGCTCCATGGTGCTCTATTTTGTAGTCTCAGTGTTTAGCACACAACCTGGCACAGCACAGATACTGAAACATTCCCCAAATGAATGGCTAAAAACTATAAATTTTGGTGACACTTTTGGTCCCTTACAGCTCTGCCATAAAGCTATGAATTACATTAAAGCACCTAATAAAAACAAATCTACCAAGTTTATTTTTCTACTTACTACATGGGAAGTTACCAAGAACATGGTTTACCATATCAAATATCCTTTTAATGAAGGGCTAAAGGAGCCCTGGTGGCAGAGTGGTTAAGAGTTCGGCTCCTAACCGAAAGGTCAGCAGTTCGAATCTACCGGCTGCTCCCTGGAAACCCTATGAGGTCGTTCTACTCTGACCTATAGGGTTGCTTTGAGTAGGAATCGACTCAACGGCAATGAGTTTAGTTTGGTTGTTTTTTTAAAAGGAGCCAAAGAAGGACTGGTGGCTCAGTGGTTAAGAGCTTGGCTGGTAACCAAAAAGTTGGTGGTTCGAACCCACCAGCTGCTCCATGGGAGAAAGATGTGGCAATCTGCTTCGGTAAAGATGACAGCCTAGGAAACCCTATGGGGCAGTTCTACTCTGTCCTATAGGGCCGCTATGAGTGGGAACTGACTCGATGGCAATGGGAAAAGGAGCTAGAAGAGTGGTGGGAAGACATCAAGGGCATCATACATGAAGAAAGTAAAAGGTAATTTTACTTTCATTTGGAAAGACCAAAACAGATGTCAAAAGAGACTCTAAAACTTGCTCTTAAGCACAGAGTAGCTAAAACAAACAGTGGAAATGATGTAGTAAAAGAGCTGAGCAGATTTCAAAGGGTGGCTTGAGAAGACATGGTAAAGTATTATGATGAAAAGCACAGAGGCCTGGAGTTAGAAAACCAAGAGAAGAGCACAAACAGCATTTCTTAAGCTGAATGAACTGAAGAGAATTTCAAGCCTTGAGTTGTATTACTCATGGAATGAGACACGGAATGAGGGACATCTTGGCTGAAAGCAGAGAATCCCAGAAAGACGTTTACCTGTGTTTTGTCAGTTATGCACAGGCATTCTACTGTGTGGATCATAACAAATTATGGATAACATTTCAAAGAATGGGAATTACAGAACTCTTAATTGTGTTCATGTGGAAGCTGTACACGGATCAAGAGGTAGTAGTTCGAACAGAACAAGGGGATAATGCACGGTTTAAAATTGGAAAACGTATGCGGCAAGGTTGTATCCTTTTACTTTACTTATTCAATCTGTATGCCGAACAAATATATATATACAAGAATCTGGACTATATGAAGGAGAGCACGACATCAGGGCTGGAGGAAGATTCATTAACAGCCTGTGATATACAGAAGACATAACCTTGCTTGCTGTAAACAAAGATAACTTAAAGCACTTACTGATGAAGATAAAAAACCAAAAAACAAAAAACTAGTCTTTAGTATAAGTTACGGCTTAACATGAAGGAAACAAAAATCCTCACAACTGGACTTATAACCAACATCATGATAAATGGCGAAGAAATTAAGGTGTTAATGATTTCATTCTAGTTGGATCATTTGCATAGAAGCATCAGTCAAGAAATCAAACAATGTATTGCATTGGGAAAGTCTACTTCAAAAGACCTCTTTTTAAGTTTTAAAAAGCAAAGATGTCAGTCTGATGTCTAAGATGCATCTGACCCAAGCCATGGCCTTTTCAATCATGTCACATGCATGTGAAAGCTGGACAATAAAAATGTAAGACAGAAGAAGAATTTATACAACTGAACTGTAGTCTTGGTGAAAAAAACTAAATATACTGTGGACTTCCAGAAGAACAAATAAATCAGTCTTAGAAGAAATATAACACAATGCCCCTTAGAAGCAAGGATGGCAAGCTTTGGCCTGCTTACTTTGGGCACGCCATCTGGAAAGAACAACCTCTAGAAAAGGACATCGTGTTTGGTAGCCTGACAGTCAGCACACATAAGGGAAACCCTCAATGAGACGGATTTACACAATAACCACAACAACAGACTCAAACACAGCAATGATCATAAGGATGGCACAGGGCCAGGTAACGTTTTGTCTGTTATATATAAAGTCGCCATGAGTTGGAGACAACCTGACGGCAACTAACAACAAAGGGAGATGACTTCTCAGTAGTGCCAAAAGGATTAGCTTCCCAAGCAACTAGTTTTGACTTCATTGACACTATGAGTTGTGTATTTAGTCATTTCCCTCTTTACACTGTCTGTGTAAATTTTGTGTAGTAACCTTGCCCATAGCTTTATCTTAATTTAGCCATTCTTGCTTGTCCTCCCCAGATTTCCTCACTCAAAAATATAGTATTATGTGCATTTCTGTACACCTCAAATCCTTCTAGGAACAAACCAAAGATATAAACAAATTGTTTATTAATGTATGAAACTCAGATAAAAAGTATAACAATCTGTGGTGAGACAATCTTCCCAGTGATCTGGTGCTTGGATCAATTGCTAATGATGATCAATCTTCAACTCCTAATATAATCAATTAGTTTGCTTTTGGATAATTCAAATTTGGAAATAAATGTCTTTTAATATGACAGTTCTTAAATTCCATCTTGGTTTAATTCCTCTTCTATTT
Organism: Trichechus manatus latirostris; assembly: GCF_000243295.1. NCBI lineage: Eukaryota > Metazoa > Chordata > Mammalia > Sirenia > Trichechidae > Trichechus > Trichechus manatus. The sequence goes on from NW_004443965.1 coordinate 18,910,934, forward strand.
CTTTTTAATATTTATCTTATATTTTGCTACATCCCTACAGAAACAGCTTACTGAAAGCACTCATCAGATTACTCAGACATGCTACTTTCTGATCTCCTGGTCTCCGGGCAACTTGCCTCAGTATCCACAATGTTACCAGAAGAATGATCTCTCTAAAATGCAAACCTGCTGCAGTACCAACCTGCTGCCTAATAGTGTCCTTAGTGTGGCCTGTAAGTTCGTTACTGAGTTGTCTTCACCCAGTTTACCAGTCTTTTCTAGTTATACTGAATCATGTGAAGTTCTGAGAAAGAAGCAGATTAATTCATGCCTCCGTATTTTAATTCATGTTACCCCTACTGCTTGTTCAACCAGCAAAAACCTATTCATCTTCTAAGATAACTTAATATTCATCTTCCAAGATAACATCTACTCATCTTACCAGACTCAGCTCAAGTATCATGTTCCCTGTGAAGCATTTTCAGTCCTTCTCAGGAAAACGTATTATTTCTTCCTTTGTGCCCCCACTGCACCTTATAAGATGCTCAGCATTACTCTTTATGTCCATTTTTCTTTACATCTGCCTCCCTTCACTAACCTGTACATTCTCCAAGAAAGGGGTCACGTTTGATTCATTCCCATATCCTCAACGCCTTGCATACTGCCTGACACACAGCAGGGGCTTACTCAATTAATCTGTATTGAATTGAATTGAATTCCTCACCTGAAGTACTTGTTTATTTTCTCTGCCTAACTCTATGCAATGATTCTGCTGAGAGGAATTGTTGTGCAATGCTGGGAAATAGCAGTAGCAGCCGCAGGCAGACCAAATGGCTTTTAACACTGGCAAACTGACTCATTTTGAGCAGAGGCATGAGAGAAGTAGACTCCAAGATGAAGATGCACAATCACAATCCATCAACGACCTTCAGAGTAGTGTTTTTTAAACTGCAAGTTTCGATCCACTACTGAGTCAAGAAATCAATTTAGTGGGTCAAAAGAGTCTGGATAGCTTTAGAGAGTCTACTGCTGAAAAGAGCAGGAAATTCTGATAGTGACTCTATACTCAAGGTGTAAAAAGCCAGTCCTTTTAAGCATTCTTGTATATGCAGAACGTAAGAACACCTGCAAGCCCTAAGGTCAGAGCAATACTGATCCATGACTCTACAGTGAAAACTCAATTAAATCAACAGTCTGGGCACTTACATGTAGTTCAACTTTAATTGGGGCCATGACCTGTTCCCCTTCCACTGCCATCTGACAGGTACCTAATATGCTCCTTGGATATATTAGCTGCTGCCTTGTTTCCCCCATCTTCCTGGAAAATGGACTCCTACAGCTGAAACCCAGGTCTCTCTTATGGGCCTCGGACTCCTTCCTTGATGCTAGCATGACTAGCCCTGCATAACAAGGATCATTTGCCCCTTGGTCTACTACTGTCCTTCAACCTAGTCTTACCTGTTGAAGCAATGTCTAGGTAGCCTGACACTTCCATGTGGCTCCTAGTCTAGGCTGCAGGGTATGATCCCCAGGTCTGCCAACCTACTCCTTGGATACACTTTTCTTCAGGTATGCTCTAACCTTATTTCATTAAATTTCATGAATAAATGTCCTTACTAATTTTGATCCTTAAGGAAGTATCAAATCCCTGGGTAGCACAGATGGTTAAATGTTTGGCTGCTAACTGAAAGTCTGGCAGTTGCAGTCCACCCAGAAGCACCTCATAAGAAAGACCTGGCAATCGGTCTACTTCCAGAAAAAAAAAAAAATCAGTCATTGAAAAACCTAAGGAGCACAGTTCTACCCTGACACACATGGGTTGCCATGAGTTGGAATCAGCTCAACAGCAACTCGTCTGGGTTTTCGTTTAGGAAGTATCAAAAGATCTGTAACTGCTTCAAATATTCTAATGAAGTTCAATGCAGTTTAGAATAAAGTTCTACTTTACAGCCAACAATGATCTTAATTTTCTTTACAAAACTGAGTGGTTGATAGTTTAGATTTTATGCTAATGTCAAAGCTTTTGGTAAAAAACTCATGAAAACTGCTATTTGCTTTTTATGTAAAAAAGTGTGTATATATACACACACACATACATATCTGTATGCCTTTAATTTTGTAAAGACTAACTGCCTCCTAACAGTGCTTCTAAACTTTCATTTCTGAACAATGAATTTTTATGCAAATTTAATCTTCGTAAGGTAGTCTTAATCTTATACCATAACATCACTGAATATTTTTATTTTAATGAGCAGAAGCATTGGTTGTCATTTTAAAAATAACAAACATATCAATCAGTTACCCAAATATCACCTTTCATATCCAAAGACACCTTAATATTTTTTAAACAGTCTTCTTTTAGCTACTTTTCAGAAAGAACAGACTGTCCTGAAAAAAAACTTTAAAATATGACAATAAACCCAATGAAGACTCATATCTTAATAAATGCCAGAAATATAATAAAATAAATTTTATTTGAAGGTAAAGTCTTGAAGGGAACTTGCTCTTCAATATGCTTTGACTTTCTAGCAGCAAGAATAAACATGCTTAACACAAAATGTACAACGCAACTTGCTGTGATTCATAATTTTCCCATAATACACAAATAAACTATTAAAATGTTTTTAATTAAACATCAGAAACATGTGGGCAGACATTCAAGAATTTCTATGATTACATGTAGATCCATAAATAAAAAGATGTAGATGTAAGAAAATACTCTTATAAAGAAAAACATAAAACAACAACACATACCAAATGTTTTGGCAAATAACACACTCATGTAAATAATGTGCTCATACATATAACCTGTTTTCATTATTATTGCTCATTTATGAAAATAGTGAGGGGGGCTTACACGGTTGGCAAAAAACGTACAACATGCTTGTTATTTGCAGAAAAATACGGTAAGCATCTTCTTCTGAATCCAAATACAAGAGAATCAAAGAAAGACACATACTAGCAGTCAGTAGACAGAAGACAGACTCCTGCTCATTGAATGACCTAACCTAAACAGAATTACATTGGTTAAGTGTCAATTTCTGGGCGGGGGCAGGGGGATATGGAATGATGGCTGGATTAAAATGAAACTGATAATGAATTCATAGATAAGAATACTGTTTTATAGACTATTATTGAGGAACTACTTTGACAGCTCATTTGCAGATTATTGTGAGTCAATAATAATCTTCCTTTTAATATGTTACAGTTAAAATATTATTCAATTGCAACATATTGTTAGGTTAAACATTTCCTTTTTGTGATGTTTGTTTCAAAACATTAACAAATGTTTCTTTGAATCTCAGCTCTGCTACTTAAGTGCTACATGACTTGGATTAGAATAATTCACCTTGCTGAGCCTCAGTTTCCTCATCTATAAAATAAATGTACCTACATGATAGAGTTATTATGCACATTAGACATAATATATGCAAAGAGCCTGGAACTTTTTTCCTTTGTTTAATCACACAGCTTATAAATAGCAGTTCCAGAATTTAGGAGCAAAAAATAAAATTTTTATTATTAGTACAAGAAACCATTCTGCAGTCTTGCAGCTAACAACTCGTAATTTTCATTTTCTTGGTAAAATATAGTTAACAAAATTATTCTTATATAATTTGTTAACAATTTCTCTTTTCTTTAATACTTGCTTGGAAAAAAAGAACTTTTATTAAGCGTGTTCTTTTTTTTTCCTTTGGACAATGAAACTAAGATTATGCATTCCATCTGAGAACGCCTCTCTGCTCCCCCACACTCCAATACCCACACATTCAACTATCCTTGTTCTCAATTGTTATTTTATTTTTCTTTGAGGATTTAAGATTTGTGAGTGATCTTTAACAAACTATTCCAATTCATTAATGGAAGAAAAGAAGTAATTAGAAACTACTTTCTAACCCATTCAAAAAACAATTATTACTGTATATTTTATGGCTGGACCTATGAAATACTAAGCTGAAAGACACACAGGCCCTGCCCTTAAAATGCTTACAGTCTAGTCAAAGCATGCACACAAATCTTACAATGTGTTAAGTGTTATAATCAGGGTGCTTATAAAGAGCCTAAGACACAGGGAAGCAGCTAAATTTGTCTGGGCTACGTTAGAAACCCTAAGGTTATGGTTTTCCTACTGACATGCCACTAATCTTTAATTGTTGTTGTTGTTAGATGCCATCGAGTCAGTTCAGACTTATAGCCACCCTATGTACGATAGAATGAAACACTGCCTGGTCCTGTGCCATCCTCACAATCGTTGTTTTGTTTGAGCCCATTGCTGGGGCCACCATGTCAATCCATCTCATTGAGGGTCTTCCTTTTTTTCACTGACCCTCTACATTACCAAGCATGATATCCTTCTCCAGAACTGATCGCTCCTGATAACATGGTCCAAAGTACGTGAGGATGAAGACTCACCATTCTTGATTCTGGAAAAAATCCTTGTTAAGTGAATAGCAAATAGGGAGGAAGAGACACGTCAGTAGCATCCAAGGAATTCTTAGTTTCTGTGGACAAGACACTAAACACTGAGAAGAATCCAAGGCTCAGCTGAATTAAGTAACTTTCTCAAGGCCACACAGTGGAATTATCAGTGGAGCAAGGATTCAAATCTAGATGTATTGGGACTTCTGGTTCTCCTTCTATTATACTATACTGCCTCCACCCATTACACAGCAATGCAGAATGATAAGTTTTTCAAAACGGTCCAGGGCATTTATCTGGAATGCCAGGAAATTATTTAGGGCAGTCAGTCTCAATTCTAAAGAGCCCTGGTGGTGCAGTGGTTAAAGCACTAGTCTGCCAAAGAAAAGGTCGGCAGTTCGAAGCCACCAGCAGCTCTGTGGGAGAAAGATGTGGCAGTCTGCTTCCATAAAGATTTACAGCCTTGGAAACACTACGGAGTTGCTATGAGTCGGAACTGACTACACGGCAGTGGGTTTGGTTTGCATTTTTGGTCTCAATTCTAGTGATACTGAAGAGCCAGGCAGAAAGGTAGAAAAGATAATACCTGAGGGTCTTTCCAGTTCTAACTTTTTGTGACTCTCTGCAATCGTCAGAAGGGTTGCTGAGTTCTTGTTTTCTTTCAGGTTCTAATGCAATGAGTTTTCCTTCAAAGATTTTGATGCATATTACTCAATACATATTGGTCTAAAGTTTCTCCTCAGAGACTTGCACATAATTCCCATATCAATTAGTGGTGACTGTGTATAAGAGCCTGTAGGTAAAACTCAACCCATTGTATCATTTGTAATTATTATGCTTTTTAATGGTAATTATTATTAATTTCTCATTGTATTTTTATTTATTTCATTTCTAGTCTCCTTAAAATTTATTTATGTTGGCTGTTTTATTCGCCATTTTCAGTACTTTATGTTGCTTTAGATCAGAGGCATAATTTAAAAATCAATAGGGCAACAAACTGCTCTTTCTCTGATCTACCGGCAGAAGCATTGCACAATTTTTTAAAAATCAGATAATGAGCAGGATAAAGAAAACATTGTCTACTGTAGTGGTTGGTACAAAACCCTGGCTATACAGTATTAGAATGTCATGGAAAGCTTTTAAAAAACATCAATGACTAGGGCCACTCTAGATAAACTGAATAAGAATCTTTGGAGGCGAGGCCTAGACACAGGTAGTATTTAGAAATCTCCTCAGCAAAATCCATTTAAACCAAAGGGCAGTATTGTCATCAGAGAGCAAAATACTTTGGATGCAACCAGTTTTCCAAGGAGTTTTCTAGAGGAAGCAAAAGACAATTAAGGAGTAGCCCAAAACATTCTGAAGTTCTGAGTAGTTGTGATATACCATTTGTAAAAATGGTTGCAGTAACTTCTCCCATCCTTATGTGCATGCTGCTACACGATATGACTATATTGCTCCTCCCATCAAGAGGCACAGTCTATTTCCCTTCCAAGAGTCTGGGCTGCTCTCATGACCTCTTTTTTACCAATAAAACCCACTACCATCGAGTCGAATTCTGATTCAGTGACCCTATAGGACAGAGTAGAACTGTCCCATAGGGTTTCCAACGCTGTAAATCTTTACGGAAGCAGACTAGTATGTAGTAAAAGTGATGTTTTATGACTCTTTAAGCCTAGGCCTCAAGCAGTCTCCAGCTTCCACTCTCGTCCTTTTGAAAGGCAGTACTGTTATTTGAAGAAGCCTGGGATGATCACCTTAAGGATGAAAGACCACACAGAGAGGACAAGGTGGCTGCCAGCACCAACCCCTTAACATGTGAGTGAGGCCTTTTTAAACCTTCCAGCCCCAGCTGAGCTGCCAAATGAGACTCAGGCAAGACCAGCAAAAGAGCTGACCAACCAAGACTAGCCCAAATTGCCGATCAACAGAATTGGAAACAAATGAAATGGTTGTTGTCTTAAGCCGGTAAGTTTTGGGGTAGTATATAGCAATAGATAACTGATACAGTATATCTTAATGGGTATGGTAAATATTAAAAACAAAGTAATACCTTCTTCCCTAGACATTGATTTATGCAGTACGCAAATGTAGTCAAAGAGGTTTGGGAATATGATAGTAAACGAAATAAGTGTGGAGCTGCAGACACATTAATATAGATTGAAAAGAAAGGAGAGACTAGTAAGGGAGGACAATTAGGAGGCTACTGCAATGGTCCAAGTGAGAAGAATCTTATTTACTGCTGTAGTAAGAAATAATCCTGGAAGTACCAGAGAAATTAGAATCAGGAAGGTATGTGGACAGAAGCAAAGAGAAATCATAAGGGTAGTAACAGTCTTTCCATAGGTAGTGGCCTGATGACGCTATGCACAGCTCCTCAGATGCCCCAGCACTCAGGTGGGTAACTACTTGTAAGTATGAAGTCATGCCCTGGCAGCTTCTTTCCTTCCTTGCTGCCCTGGATCAAGATGACTTCATGTAGGGAAATGATATAAGCAGCTTATCAAGACCACCTAAAATTGCCCAATGGCTATATTCCCCAGATATGTCCTCCCCTTCTTGAGAGTTCTCACCACTGGCCACTAAAATCTTCTTGAGGGGCCCTCAAAGTGCTTCTTTGTTGAAGTCCTCTAGGGCCTTTGGGTGCTCCCCTACAGCAAAGGGTCCCTAGGGATGGTCCACCTGTTCCGTAGTGCTTGGATCTGGGTCTTAGCTTTCATGACGCACCAGCTATGGCTAATAGTCAGATCACAAGATTCTATCAATGATGCTTTACATTAGCCCATCTAGATAATTTTTGCACAGCAAACCACAGATTTCTTTTTTCTCACTTGAGAGTCTTCACTAGATTACCCACACAACACTGTAACTGCTAGAATCTAACATTCCAGGCAGTCCTGTTTGCCAATAGTTTTTCAGCTTTTAAGCTTCCTGACTGTCTAACTCCTCAGAATATATAACAGCATAATAGTGATAAACCAAAAACCAAACCCGTTGCTGTCGAGTCAATTCTGACTTACAGTGACCCTACAGGACAGAGTAGAACTGCCCCGTAGAGTTTCCAAGGAACAGCTGGTGGATTCAAACTGCTGACCTTTTGGTTAGCAGCCAAGCTCTTAACCACTGCGCCACCAGGACCCCCATAATAGTGACAGCTACCAGTTATTCCATGCTTATTATGTAAAAAGCACTGCAGTCAATATTTTGCAAACATTTCCAAGCTTAGTCTTAGCAACATCTTTATAAGGAATATATTTTGAAGTTCATTTTTTAGATGAGGAAACCAAGACCCAGAGTGGTAAATAATTCATATAAGTGATTACTTTGCCAGTGCTGTGCAGAGTCTGCCCACAAAGCCCACGCCCTTATGCATCTCATTATCCTGCTTCCCATTATACATATAGGGCTATGCACTGCATAAAGAAATCATTAGATAAAATGAAAAGCAGTGGACAGAGAATAGTGATTAAGTACTAAGCTTCCTAAGCCTCATCACCTGTGTTGGAATCCTAGCTCTACCACTTATTAGTTGGCTGACCCTGGGCAATATGCCTAACTTCTTACACTTCACTTTCATTTGTAAATGGCAATAATAAAGTAACTGTCTCATTGTGTTGCAATGAAGATTAAATTATTAATATATCTAAAGGTATCAGAACAGTACCTGGCACACAGTATGTATCATATGCAAGTGTTTATCATTGTTTCTTTTGCTGCTGTTATTGTTGTTTAACATTATTATTATTGCTATTCTATGATTACAAAATAAGAATATTACCTTTGAAGTCAATCCTTTAAATGTGACATACAATTTAAGGTTTATTAATTTTCGTTCATTAATGTTGATCTTACTACTTTTGACAGATGTGATACTGAGAGAATACTCTCCTAGGCTTTAAACTTCAGCTGACTAGTATAGATATCTGAACGTTTCCAAGCCTGGCTGCACAGCAAAATGAACTAGGGTGGTTTTAAAAGTTAATGTGTGGGGTCTGCCCTAGATTTATGACCATTATCTCTAGCAGAATTGTAAAAAGCTTCCCTGGTGATTTTGATGCAGCTGGTCCACAGATGAGTCTTTGAGAACCACTGTACTGTAAGGTATAAAGAAAAATCAATACAAAGATTAAAAATTTCCATCTTTTCCCTAAACATGCTCCTGAGATCAAGTTCTATCAAGGGACTAGAAAAATAAACCTCTCTGCTTTGGGACCCCTGAAAAGGGAAAGCTATTACATTTTCAAAGCCCTGGTAGTACAATGGTTAAGTACTTGGCTGCTAACTGAAATGTTCGAACCACCAGCGGCTCCGCAGGAGAAAAGACCTGGCAATCTGCTCCGTTAAAGATTACAGCCTAGGAAACTCTACGGGGCTATTCTATTTTGTCATATAGGGTCTCTATGAGTCAGAATCAACTCGATGGTACTCAACAACAATAACATTATGTTTTCAACATTTATTACTATCTAATGGATAGGAAATTTTTGGCACTCAGTATGACAACATTAACAACCTGAGATATGCAGATGACACAACCTTGCCTGCTGCAAGTGAAGAGGACTTGAAGCATTTACTGATGAAGATCAAAGACTACAACCTTCAGTATGGATTACACCTCAACATAAAGAAAACAAAAATCTGCACAACTGGACCAATAAGCAATCATGATAAATGGAGAAAATACTGAAGTTGTCAAGGATTTCATTTTACTTGGATCAACAGTCAAAACCCATGGAAGCAGCAGTCAAGAAATCAAACAATGTACCGGTAGTCCCCGACTTACAATGGGATTCCGTTCTGATGACTCTATCATAAGTCAGTTCTGACTTAAACTGAATACCTCATTGTTCTTTTAGTTTTCATTATTATTGCCTTTTAGTATCAATACCTTTATAAATCAGATCTTTATTTGTCTTTAGGGGTTGGAAACATTACATACAAACATCTGCAAGTGAACATCCATCTGAGAATAACATCAGCAAATTATGTGCTTCAACACTGTATACAGTACATATTACCAATGATAAGATGTACCAAAAAAAAAAAGGAAAGTCGTAAGTGTGGTGCACTGTAACTCGAATACGTCATAAGTCAGGGACTACCTGTATTGCACTGGACAAATCTGCTACAAAAAACCTTTTTAAAATCTTAAAAAGCAAAGATGTTACTTTGATGACTGAGGTGTGCTTGACCCAAGCCATGGTATTTTCAATCGCCTCATATGCATGCTTTCATGGATTGAATTATGTCCCCCAAAAATATCTGTCAACTTGGCTAGGTCATGATTCCCAGTATTGTATGACTATCTAAGATTTTATCATCTGATGTGATATCCCTATGTGTTGTAAATGCTATCGCTATGATGTAATAAGATGGATTAGTGGCAGTTATATTGATGAGGTCTACAAAATCAGGTAGTGTCTTAAGCCAGTCTCTTTTGAGATATAAAAGAAGCGAGCAAAGAGACACGGGAACCTCATATCATCAAGCAAACAGTGCCGGGAGCAGAGCATGTCCTTTGGACCTGAGGTTCCTGCACTGAGATGCTGCCAGACCAACAGAAGACTGATGCATCACAAGGACCTTCCTCCAGGGCAGACAGAGAGAGAAAGCCTTCTCCCAGAGCTAATGCCCCAAATTTGGACTTGCAGCCTACTAGACTGTGAGAAAATAAATTTCCTTTTGTTAAAGCCATCCACGTGTGGTGCTTCTGTTATAGCAGCACTAGACGACAAAGACACATGCAAAAGCTGCACAATGAGTAGGGAAGACCGAAGAAGAAGAATTGACCCATTTGAATCACGGTGTTGGCCAAGAATACTGAATATAGCATGGACTGCCAGAAGAGTGAACAAATGTGTCTTGGAAGAAGTACAGCCAAAATGTTCCTCAGAAGCAAAGATGGCAAGACTTTGTCTCAGGTACTCTGGACATGTTATCAGGAGGGACTCATGCCTGGAGAAGGACATCATGCTTGATAAAGTATAGGGTCAGTGAAAAAGAAGAAGACTTTCATATGAGATAAACTGACACAGTGGCTGCAGCAATGGGCTCAAACATACCTACTATAGTGAGGCCGGCACAGGACAGAACATTTCCTTCTGTTATATATAGGGTCCCTATGAATCAGAACTGACTCAACGGCACGTAACAATAACAACAGTATGCCAACATCACTTCCTAGATGCCAGTCAAGCAGTGTGTGCATATATTTTTGAGTTCTCAATTATGTAGTTTTGAAACCTGTATTATTAAAAGCAAAATATCCTGAAGGAGAGTGTAGTCTCCTCAAAATAAAGGGGTACAGTTCCAAAATTTCAAATGTGCTGAGGTGAGTACTATTCTTTATTTCATAGATACCCTTAGTGGCTGGAAAGGCTTTTCAATCCCTTGTATGAACTGAGATACTGCCTTTTCTTTCCTCTTTATATTTAGATCCAATAATAAACACACTCACCCAAACTAGGCTAGATGGATTAGTGGCAGTTATATTGATGAGATCTACAAGATCATATAGTGTCTTAAGCCAATCTCTTTTGAGATATAAAAGAGAAAATCGAGGAGACAGACATGGGGATCTCACACCACCAAGAAAGCAGTGCCGAGAGCAGAGCGCGCACCCTATGGACCTAACGTTCCTGCGCTGAGATGCTCCCAGACCAAGGGAAGACTGATGACAAGGACTTTCCTCCAGAGCCAACAGAGAGAGAAAGCCTCCCCCTGGAGCCAGTGCCCTGAATTCAGACTTCGAGCCTACTGGACTGTGAGAGGATAAACTTCTCTTTGTTAAAGCCATCTGTTTGTGGTACTTGTTATAGTAGCAGTAGATGACTAAGACAGGTACCCTAACTGAAAGCTATCATCTTTATCATTAATATACCTCTCGTCTGTGACTCTTATTATTTCTAAGGACTGAAACAAACCCTAATAGTCTGAAAGTCTTGGCATAGCCTTGTGCTACTTGGGAGTTACTTACACAGCATGAAGATCTGGTTATTGTCTAATACTTCTTCACTTAGAGGCCTGGCTCCAGGCAACACTGTAAGGGAGGTTAACATTATCTTCTATACTACACCTTCTACCTAAGCAGGCTTTGCTTTCATACTGCTTTCTGGCTGTCCAGGACCCACTACATCTTGTCAAAAAATACTTCTAATCTTACACCTTTCCTGTTCTGACTCCCCATCCAAACTTAATTCCCCTTTAACCTACTTGGGCAAGACTTGTTGGACTAATGTGATCATGTCCATCAAACTGTTACTGATGGCTGATACAGAATTAATGAATTATGCCTTCTAAAACATGCACTCATTTTCAGAATTGTGAGAAAAGGTAAGAAAGTGAGTAATGTGGAAATTCCAGGAACAGTTAGCAGAAACACTCATTATTCTGGAGGCTTGGAAACCTATGGGGCAGTTCTACTCTGTCATATAGGGTGGCTATGAGTTGTAATCGACTAGACAGCAATGGGTTAGGTTTTGGATCAAGACCTATAAATGGCTACCTCTTCTCTCTCAAGGCTGGCCTGGCTCACAGATTCTACCAAACCATTTGTGGTAGGCAGAATAAGCCTCAACACCCCCCTCCGCAAGTTGTCTACATCCTAATCCCCAGAACCTGTGAATATGTTATGTGACACGGCAAGGGGGAATTAAGATTCAGATGGAAGTAAGGTTGCTAATCAACTAAATTTAAAATAAGGATATTACCCTGGATTAATTGGGTGACCCAATATAATCACAAGGTCCTTAAACGGGGAAGAGGAAGGTCACAGAGTCAGAAACATAGAGACTGCATCATGAGAAAGACTGGACCTGCCACTGCTGACTCTGAAGATGAAAGGCGACAACAAGTCAAGGAATGAAGACAGACTCTAAAAGCTAGAAAAGGCAAGGAAATGGATTCTCCCCTAGAGCCTCCAGAACAGAACACAGCCCTGCCAAAACCTTGATTTTAGCCCAGTGAGACCCAATTCTGATTTTTGACCTCCAGAAAAATTAGATAATAAATTTTCATTAAGTGACTAAGTTTGTGGTAATTTATTACGGCAGCAATAGGAAACCAATGTACTATTAGAGTACACAGAAGGAGCTAGCATCTTCATTTCCTTGAAATACATAACTGGTGTTTTTTCCAGTGGATTATGCTGCTGCTTTATAGTAGAAATTGCCTCATTTATGTTTGCAAGTGATCAGACAACCTAAATAAATTACCAGTTGTTGTGGCTAGAGATAAAAGGAAAAAAGAAAGATTCAACAACCAAAATCAATTTAATGTACACTATGAAAAGATCTTTAAATGTTCAATCAGACAAAAAAGTACCATTAATGAAAAGAAGTTACTGACTGATACGTTTCAATCGATCTTTTTTTCAAGAATGGAAGAAGAATGGTTTATTAAACATAAGTTAACAGAACTCTGATAAACATCAAGGTTATCAGCAGTTTGTGGTTATTTATTGGCTTGCATCATTTCACTGCCCTCTGCCAGCACCCCACCCCAACCCACATTGAAGCACAACACTTGGCATTAATTTTACCCTGAACTTAGTTTTATCCTGAATTTAGGGACATGTTTATTTTCAGAAAACTATACATGCCACCAATAATGGTTATGGTTGCGTGTCACCTTGGCTGGGCCATGATTCTCAGTGGTTTGGCAGTTATATAATAATGCAGTTTGGCAGTTATGTAATGATGCACTTTGGTAGTTATGTAATGATGATGTAACTTGGCAGTTATGTAATAGAGCCCTAGTGGCACCATGGTTAAGAGCTCAGCTGCTAACCAAAAGGTCGGCAGTTCGAATCCACCAGCTGCTCGCTGGGGCAGTTCTTCTCTGTTCTACAGTGCCACTATGAGTCAGAATTGACTTGACGGCAATGGGTTTGGTTTTTTTTTAATTCATCCTTAATTTTGTGATATAATGTAATCATCTCCATGATGTGATCTGATGTGAAGAGCCAATCAGTTGTAAGGGGACTTTCCTTGGGGGTGTGGCCTACATCCAATAAATATGGATTCTCTGGCAAAGCTCGCTGGCTTTTCTTGCTCTGGATCCTGCATCCAGCTTGTCATCATCTGACCTTCAGTTCTTGGGACTGCCATATTGTTTGCTGATCTTGGGACTCATCAGCCTCCATAGCCCATGAGCCAGCGGCCTGCTGTCTGATCTGCCGATTTTGGGTTCATCATTACCTCCAGCTACGTAAGTCAGGAGAAGCCTCTGGCCTGACATCTGACCCACGGACTTGGGACTTGCCGGCCTCTACAACCATGTGAGTCATTTCCTTGAGATAAATCTCTTTCTCTCTATAAATATGCGTACATATACATATATGCTTCACTGGTTTTGCTTATATAGAGAACCCAGTCTAAGACACCACCTGAAACTTAAAACCAGAATAGATGAATATAGCTCCTTCAAAATAATTTATCCCAAGCACTAACTAACCCAGAGTAGCTGTTTTATTCCCCCTGACCAAACATAATAAATGCCTCCTGAAAAGCAGTTTTATAAAAGCATTGACAGATGCTTGGCTGATGGCAGCAAGAAATATCCTTACTTGATTCTGTAAACACTTTATCACAAAGCTTAAATTTTGTTACTTTTTTTATCTGTCAAGAGACTAAAAATATACCAGACCATATTCTACCCCAGTATATGAAATTCTTTAATGGAAAGAAATGATTTTGATCGTTTTGCTGCAAGAAGAAATTTGGTGCCCTCTGGTGTTGGAAAACAAGATGATACGTTTCATCTTTCCAGAACACTGCAAACTACCATACCAGAAAGGGACATAAAAGCACGTAATTTTAGAGCTGAAGAGCACAGCCCAGTGCAGCACAGATACAAAACTATTTTTTAGTGAAAAGTTTTGGTCATAAATTTTTGAAGATTCATTTCTTATTCTGATGGAGTATTACAAATGCATTATATATATTTTAAAAAATGAGTCTCTTAGGTAAAAGTATACTGCTTATATTATCTGTTGGAGACTTTCCCCTCTGGCTTTACCACAGGAGAACAAAGGTGAGTGATCTAAAATTCTGTGGCAAAAATAATGAACAAAAAGGGCATGACATTATTAGGGCAGTATGATTTATAGCTGATTCTTCAATGTATTATAAGTAAATAAATAAAATAGAATAAAACAGAAGATAACACCTGCTATAACATCACCTAGCTTAAAAAATAAAACACAATTTTTAGAGTTGAAGCCTCCTACCTAGCACCCCAGATCATATCCCCACCCCATAGGTAACCACTCCCTTAAATATGGTGTTTAAATGACTGATTTAAATTTTTTTTTGTTTTCTATACTTTCTGTAGTACTATTATATTCTCTAATATTGTCAGATATAGTCAGTTGCCTTTCCTTTGTTAAAAATTAAAAATACTAGTTTGTAAAAGAAAGTACAGGCAATAGCAATTGCAACTGATTGTGCACAGCCAAGAAGAGAATTCCAGCACTTACCTAGTTTGGGGGCACGTGGAAACTGACACTGTGAAGTCTCCAATGTGTGAGAAGAACAGATGAGATTTGCATCTCAGCTTTCGTCAAGTTTTAAGGAGGTTTGAACAGGACAAGGAGGCACTGTCAGCAAGTGACTAAGGTTTTTAAAACATATAAAGCAGAAGTGGGGCAACAAGAGAGAACAGGAGACAGGCCATATGTACCTCAGTTGATTTGATAAATGAAGCCCAATATAGAGGTCATGGTTTAGAATGAAAACCAGGAACAGTCTTCCCAGTACACACAAGGCCAAAAGAGTAAAATGCATAGTCTAATTCATCAAGCACAGCCTGCACTAAGCTCAGTGCTACACAGTAAGCTCTAGTTTTCTGTATGTGCCATAGGGATCAACCAACTTACTGAAGGTTCTGACATCTCCCTTCCCAAAACTAGCTCACACCACAAAAAGAGGAGAGATGTTGGGAATCTGAAAAAAGACAAAGTTTGGACTTTGTAACAAAGAAGAGACCCAAATTGGCCTTACTCAGAACTTGGGAAAGGATAACGTGCGTCTTTGAGGTTCTCCTATCTTCTGGGGTCCTTTTATCCCCAGGGCCTGAGAAGGTCAATGCCTTCATGCTCCTCTCTAGCTGTCCAAAGCTTGCCCCCTCCTCAGAGCTGCACTCAGGTCCAGTGACTTAATAGGTCATCTAAATCATGTAACAAAAGTAAAACACCTCATATTGTACCTAACATAGTAATGCACTATACGTAGTATAAAGTATGTACCTAGCCTAGTTACCAGTAAATGTTAACTGCTGCTGTCATCACTCTCACCACTGCCACCTCTCTCTTCCATTCCCTCCCTCCTCTCTGCTCCTAATCAAAACTCTCATTCTTTTAATGCCAAACTAAGAACAGCTATCTAAATATACCACTGTTACTTGGACATAATATTTATATTGTCGTTTACTAATCAAATTAGGTTTTGGAAAGTGTAAGATCAAAATATCTTGTCTCCCTCCGTATGGTTCTTCATCTAATTCCTTCTCAGCCTGGCAACCGCTGAGGGTTATAGTCAGTTACCTATCCTCTGTAACACTGTCAGAATTAAATCCTCTATCAAGGCCTCTATCAACTCACTTCTAAATCACTCTGAATTCGTTTTTGTTCACCTCTCTTCCTCCTAATAGTTCTCAATCCTGGACACACACAAGAGTCACTTGAGAATTAAAAAATATATATATATGTAAAATATAAAAGGCAAAACATAGTGATGCCCAGCCTAGGGCAACAAGCATAATCTGAAAGAGTCCGGGCACTCGTATTTTTATAAGCTCCTAACGGGATTACAACTTGAAGTCAGGATTGAGAACCACTGTCAGGCTCTATCTTTAAGTCATTTACCATGCCTGAAGCATTGGATATACATCACTTATTTGTTCAATTTATCCACCCAACAACTGTTTACTGAGCTCCTACTGTGGACCCAGCTCAGAGATACTCAGAACTCTCCAGAAGCTACAGAGTAACCACATAATCAAACATAAATTTCTGGGCACCACGTTATAAGTTTTTACCAACTGACCATTTTCCCCTTCTTCTCTATCATCGATCATCCCCCTTCTGCACAATCTTTCCACCTTCCTCCAATCAAGCTTGCTTCTTTGTTAGTGCTCTGCGATTCTCAGTTACATTTCAAGGTCTTGGCAAAAGTAATCCAGTATTAAGTAAACTGTTGGCCAAAATGCTCTAGGAGATGGCATTTCTACAAATTCACAAGAAAACGATTATTGATGGTCATATGTGTCTCCCCCATCTACTCAAAGCTCCCTGAGGGGAAGATCTGTATTTCATTCATCACATATCCTCAATAATTAGCACAGTTTCTGGCAAAGCAAAATACCCAACAGATATTAAATGAAGGACAGAATGAATGAAAAATAAAGTTATATGATACTAAAATGTATTCTGACTCATCAAAGAAAGATAAAATATATGGGGGGGGGGCTCCTTTTTTTCATGACAGTCCTAACTGATAAGCATGGCTGACTGTGCCTCAACTGTGGATACAAATATGGTTTATACCAAACATGTGCTTTCCCTCTGGGAGTCTGGAATTTTGGTATGTGCTGGGAAGAGGGTGCCTATGTGACCAGCCTCCAATAAAAAACGTGGACACTGAGTTTCAAACAAATTTCTTGGTAGACAATATTTCACGCATGTTGTCACAACTTGTTGCTGGGGAATTAAGTGTGGGAGTCCTGGTGGCATACTGGCTTAAGAGCTATGGCTGCTAACCAAATGGTCGGTGGTTCAAATCCACCAGCCACTCCTTGGAAACCCTATGGGGCAGTTTTATTCTGTCCTACAGGGTCACTATGAGTTGGAATCTACTCCACAGCAATGGGCTTGGTTTGGTGTGACTCCAATGGGAGAGGATACTTGGAAGCTTGCACTTGGTTTCCTCTGGACTTCACGCCAAGTACCTTTTCCCTTTGCTGATGTGCTTTGTATCCTATCACTGTAATAAATCATAACTGTGAGTAGGACTATGTGGTGAGTCCTGTGAAGCCTCTTAGCTAATTATCAAATCTGGGGATAGTCTTGGGGATCCCTGAAACAACCCATAATTCCAGTCAACTCTTGAGAAAAACATCAGACAATTTCAATTGAGGGACATTCTACAAAATACTCCTCAAACCCCCATGCATCTGTCAGTTTGTCATACTGTGGGAGCTTGAATGTTGCTGTGATGCTGAAAGCTACGGCACTGGTATTCAACTACTAGCAGGGTCACCTACAGCAGACAGGTTTCAGCTGAGCTTCCAGACTAAGACAGACTAGGAAGAAGGACCTAGCAGTCTACTTCTGAAACAATTAGCCAGTGAAAACCTTATGAATAGCAGCCGAACACTGTCTGACACAGTGCCGGAAGATGACCCCCCCCGGGTTGGAAGGCACTCAAAAGACTAATGGGGAAGAGTTGCCTCCTCAAAGTAGAGCAGACCTTAATGATATAGATGGAGTCAAGCTTTCAGGACCTTCATTTGCCGATGTGGCACGACTCAAAATGAGAAGAAAACACCTGCAAACATCCATTAATAACCGGAACGTGGAATATATGAAGTATGAATCTAGGAAAATTGGAAATCGTCAAAAATGAAATGGAACACATAAACATCAATATCCTAGGCATTAGTGAGCTAAAATGGGCCGGTATTGGCCATTTTGAATCAGACAATCATACGGTCTACCATGCCAGGAATGACAACTTGAAGAGTAATGATGTTGCATTCACTGACAAAACGAATATTTCAAGATCTATCCTGAACTACAACGCTGTCAGTGATAGGATAATACCCATACGCCTACAAGGAGGACCAGCTAATACAACTATTATTCAAATTTAACCACCAACCACTAAGGCCAAAGATGAAGAAACTGAAGATTTTTACCAACTTCTGCAGTCTGAAATTGATCGAACATGTGATTACGGTTAGGATGCTTTGATAACTACTGGTGATTGGAATGTGAAAGTTGGAAACAAAGAAGGATTGGTAGTTGGAAAAAGGCCTTGGTGACAGAAACGATGTCAGAGATCTCATGACAGAATTTTGCAAGACTAATGACTTCTTCATTGCAAGTATCTTTTTTTCAACAACATAAATGGCAACTATACACGTGGACCTCACCAGATAGAATACACAGGAATCAAATCAACTACATTTGTGGAAAAGATAATGGAAAAGCTCAATATCATCAGTCAGAACAAGGCCAGGGGCAGACTGCGGAACATAGTATCAAATGCTCATGTGCAAGTTCCAGCTGAAACAAGAAAATTGGAACAAGTCTATGAGAGCCAAAGTACAACCTTGAGTATACCCCACCTGAATTTAGCAACCGTCTCAAAAACAGATTTGACTTGTTGAACACTAATGACCGAAGACCAGAGGAGTTACAGAATGACATCAAAGACATCAAACAAGAAAAAAGCAAGAGGTCACTAAAAAGACAGGAAAGAAAGAATGGACCAAAATGGATGTCAGAAAGGACTCTGAAACTTACGTGTGAACGTCGAGTATCTAAAGGAAGAAATGATGAAGTAAAAGAGTTGAACAGGAGATTTCAAAGCACAGCTTGAGAACACAAAGTAAAGTATTATAATGACATGTGCGAAGACCTTGAGATAGAAAACCAAAACGGAACAACACACTCAGCATCTCTCAAGCTGAAAGAACTGAAGAAAAAATTCAAGCTTGGAGTTGTAATATTGAAGGACTCTATGGGGAAAATATTAAACGATGCAGGAAGCATCAAAAGAAGATGGAAGAAATACACAGAGTAACTACACCAAAAAGAATTGGTCGATGTTCAACCATTTCAAGAGGTAGCATATGATCAGAAACCGATGGTACTGAAGGAAGAGGTCCAAGCTGCACTGAAGGCACTGACGAAAAACAAGTCCAGGAATGATGCAATACCAATTGAGAAGTTTCAGCAAATGGATGGCAGTGCTGGAAGTACTCACTCGTCTATGCCAAGAAATTTGGAAGACAGCTACCTGGCCAACTGACTGGAAGAGATCCATTATTTATGCCTATTCCCAAGAAAGGTGATCCAACCAAATTCGGAAATTATTGAACAATATCATTAATATCACATGTAAGTAAAATTTTGCTAAAGATCATTCAAAAGTGGCTGCTGCAGTATATCGACAGGGAACTGCCAGAAATTCAAGTCGGATTCAGAAGAGGATGTGGAACGAGGGCTATGACTGCTGATGTCAGATGGATCCTGGCTGAAAGCAGAGAATACCAGAAAGATGTTTACCTGTGTTTTATTGACTATGCAAAGGCATTTGACTGTGTGGATCATAACAAATTACGGATAACATTGTGAAGAACAGGAATTCCAGAACACTTCATTGTGCTCATGAGCAACCTATATGTAAATCAAGAGGCAGTCATTCTAATAGAACAAGGGGATACTCTGTGGTTTAAATTCAGGAAAGGTGTTCGTCAGGGTTGTATCTTTTCACCGTACTTATTCAGTCTATATGTTGAGCAAGTAATCTGAGAAGCTGGAGTATATGAAGAAGAAGGTGACATCAAGACTGGAGGAAGACTCATTAACAACCTGCATTATGCAGACGACACAACCTTGCTTGCTGAAAAACTGAAGAGGACTTGAAGCACTTACTGATGAAGATCAAAGACTACAGCCTTCAGTATGGATTACACCTCAACATAAAGAAAACAAAAATCTTACAACTGGACCAATAAGCAACAAACATCATGATAAATGGAGAAAAGATTGAAGCTGTCAAGGATTTTATTTTACTTGGTTTCACAGTCAACACACATGGAAGCAGCAGTCGAGAAATCAAAGGATGCACTGCATTGGGCAAATCTGCCACAAAAGACCTCTTCAAAGCGTTAAAAAGCAAAGATGACACCTTGAAGACTAAGTTGCTCCTGACCCAAACCATGGTGTTCTCAATCACCTCATATGCATGGGAAAGCTGGACAATGAATAAGGAAGACCGAAGAAGAATTAATGCTTTCGAATTGTAGTGCTGGCGAAGAATACTGAATATACCATGGATTGCCAAAATTTTTCTTGAAACAAGTATAACCAGAATGGTCCTTAGAAGCAAGAATGGCGAGACTATGTCTCACACACTTTGGACTTGTTATCAGAAGAGATCAGTCCCTGGAGAAGGAAATCATGCTTGGTAAAGTACAGGGTCAGGGAAAAAGAGGAAGACTCTCAAAGAGACGGACTGACACAGTGGCTGCAACAATGAGCTCAAGCATAACAATGATTGTTAGGATGGTGCAAGACTGGGCAGTGTTTCATTCTGTTGTATGCAGGATCGCCGTAAGTCAGAACCAACTTGACGGCACCTAACAACAATTCCTCAAAACTGTCAAGGCAATCAAAACAAGGGAAGTCTGAGAAACTGTCGCAGAACATTAGGTACAGAACTATAAATGAAGTATTTGGTTAACAGTAATGTGTCAATATTGGTTCATTATGACAAATGTTATCATATTAATGTAAGACATTAATAATAGGGAAAACCAGGTGTAGGGCATAAGGGAACTCCCTGTACTATCTCCCTAAGTTTTCTATAAATATAAAACTATACTAAAATATAAATGTTTATTTAAAAAAAAATTCCTGAGCACCTATTTTGTACATAGTACAGTGCTAAGCATTAGAAAACAAAATAATAGTAATAATGACGGCTTCCCTGTTCCCTTGGAGTTCTCAGTCTGTAACTCCATCTACACTTCACCCCTTACTCCTTAAATTATAGCTCAACTTTCACTTCTTCAGATACGTTTCTTGAACAAACTTTTATCATACTTACAAGCCCTACCTTTCCTTAATGTGCCCTTTGAATCTGCTGAGACTGACTTTTCCCCTCATAATTTGAAGGATATTTAATTTCAGATCTATATAATTACTTAAGATAAAGGCAGTCTCAATTCTATGTAATTTTGTTCCATACTTATTTATCTATATTTTTAAATTTTGCAGTACTGCAGAAAAATAAAACTAACACATTCAATTGTGTTTATTTAAATGGATCATATATTTATATTTTATTATACTACTAATGGTGACTTCCTGAAAGAAGAAGTGAATTACAAGTATTAGCGTACTGAGCAAGCCCTCAATACTTTTACATGAATTAAATGAAGAGTGACAACCATGTACTGAAAGAATATTTTGACACAAAGTAGAGTGAGCAATGAACACTGACTTGTTTCAATACATAACTGATCATAATGTTCTTTCAATCTATTATCTTCTTTCCTAAAAAACAATTTCATAACTGTTTCTGTGTTTAACAAATACAGCAAAAATCCGTATTATCTAATTAAAATCGACTTATTTTCATTACTGAGGCTTTTCACATCAATAAACCATTAATTTTCTGCTTGAGAAAGTCTATGAATAGAGAATAAATCCTTAATACTTGGATTACTATTATAACTCAGAAGTACAAAAAGTCCACTTTTAAGAAGACACCTAACATTTGTAGTGTGATTTGTGCATAATTTGAAGATGATGAATCAAGTGATAAAAGATGAAATGAATTCCTTAAAAAAGGTGAAAAATTCAGAATGATTCCTATGTGCAAATCCATGAAAATGAAAACTAGCACCTTTGTGGGAGACATATCTCTTCTAGATAAATCTGAATAAGCAAGTCTTTAATGTAATTTACTGGCCTCCATTCCCCCCAGTGCCTAAATCACACCCTTGTGAAATTATAAGTAGACGTTTAACTCACTGAGAACAATGTAACAGAATTATTTATAGATGGCTCAGTGATTTATTAATTACAAATCATAATATTTGGTCAATTATTTTAAATTCTCATGTACAATATTCCACAGAAACATAATGACAAAATTTCTCTTTTCACAATAGCTTCTTGTGGCCTCTAAAGATACATTTTCTTTTATTCATATTAAATAGACCTAAGGTTATGAAATGAAAACACAGTAAAATGTATTCATCAAAGGACTTTATCAACAACGTGAAGAGAAAACCTACAGATTAGGAGAAAATTTTCAGGAACAATATATCTGATAAAGGTCCAATATCCAAATATATATAGAGCCTTGGTGGCACAGTGGTTAAGAGCTGAGCTGCTAACCAAAAGATCAGCAGTTCAAATCCACCAACCTGCTCCTTGGAAATCCTATGGGGCACTTCTACTCTGTCCTATAGTGTCGCTATGAGTCAGCATCGACTAACGGCAACAGATTTAGCTTACGTGTGTGCGCGCGCGCGTGTGTGTGTGCACGTGTGCGTGTGTGTGTACATATATAAACTACCACAACTCAAAAAAGAAAAAAAAAAAAAAAGACAACCCAATCAAAAAATAGACAAAGGACTTGGAACAGATTCTTTGCAAAGGAGATATTCAAATGGCCAACACACACATGAAAAGATGCTCAAAGTCATTAGCCTTTAGACAGATACAGATGAAAACCACAGTGAGGTGAGGTACTAACTTACCTCCATTAGAATGGCAATGATCAAAAAACCAGAAAGTGAGGTATTAGAAAGGATATGGAGAAACTGGAGCCCTCATTCATTGCTGGTGGGAATGCAAAATAGTACAGCTGCTGTGGAAATAGTTTGGTGGTTTCTCAAAAGGTTGAACATGGAACTACCATATGGCTTAGCAATCCAATCCTAGGTGTATACCCAAGAAGTGAAAGCTCGAATGCATACAGAAATCTGTACAGCACCTTTCACAACAGCCAAAAGGTGAAAACAACCTAAATATCCATCACTAGATAAATGAAAAGCAAAATGTTGTATATACATATAATGGAAGAGAAATGAAGTCCTGATATATACCACAACATGGATGAACCTTGAAAACATCGTGCTAAGCTAAATAAGTCAGTCGTAAAAGGGCAAATACTGCATGACCTCACTTATATGAAATAACCAAATACATATAAACCAATGGTTAATTAGTGGTTACCAGGCGTAGGAGAGAAGGGAAAAGGGGGAGTTTTTACTTGAGGGGTACTGAATTTATGTTAATGGTGGTGGAATAATTGGGAAAAGGATAGGGATAGGGATTGCACAACAAAAACTATAATAAATGTCATTGAGTTGTACACACGGAAACTATTGAACTGGCAAATGTTTTGTTGTGTATATTTTCACAATTAAAAAAATACAGGACAGAACTATAACACATTTGAAATAAAAATCTGCAACTTTAAAATATCTGTATTAATCCTTGGTAAGTAGCATCTGGTGTCTAAAAGCCTGTAAACAGCCATCTAAGATACTACACTGGTCTCACCCCTTCGAGAGCAAGGGAAAATGAAGAGAACCAGATACAAGGAAAAGATCAGTCCAAAGGACTAATGGACCACAGCTACCATGGCCTCCATCAGACTGAGTCCAGTACAGCTAGATGGTGCCTGGCTACCACCACTGACTGCTCTGACCGGGACCACAACAGAGGGTCCTGGACAGAGCTGGAAAAAGACGTAGAACAAGATTCTAACTCACAAAAAAAGACCAGATTTACTGGCCTGACAGATTGGAGAAATCTTGAGAGTATGGCCCCCGGACACCCTTTTAGCTCAGTGGTGAAGTCACTCCCGAGGTTCACACTTCAGCCCGGGATTGGACAGCCCCATGAAACAAAACTGGACGAATGAGGTACAGCAGTCCAAGGACAAGGACTAGAAGGCAGGAGGGGACAGGAAAGCTGGTGATAGGGAACCCAAGGTTAAGAAGGGGCAGTGCTGACATATCGTGAGGTTGTTAACCATTGTCATAGGGCAATATGTGTACTAACTGTTTAATGAGAAACTATTCTGTAAACTTTTATCTAATGCACAAAAAAAAAAAAAAAAAAAAATTATCTATCTGAGATCAAATTGACAACAGCAACTCAAAAGGTTTGATGGGAAGCCTGGGGGCAGTGAGTTAAAGATAATGGTGATGGAATAATTTGGAAAAGGATTGTGAGAATAGCAACACAACTGGAATAATGTAATCGATGTCACTAAATTGATTGATGTCACTAAATTGTACATGTAGAAACTTTTTAACTTTGGCTATGTATATTTTCACCAAAAAAAAAAAGGTCCTCCAAGGTTGAGAAGGGAGAGGGTCAAAGACATGTCATGGGGTTGTTAACCAACGTCATAAAACACTATGTGTACTGACTGTTTAATGAGAAATGATTTGTTCTGTAAACCTTCATCTAGAGTATAATTTAAAAAAAAATTTTTTTTAAACAATCTGTATAAAAAAAACACAGTAGAATGAATTTCCATTTAAATAGGATTAGTTTAAAATATTATGGAAGTATACTAATGGCAACTTTACCTTCTCTGAATCTAGGAGTTTGTTAATCCCAGGATTAAACTTTTGATTAATTTCATCAAACACTGGCATTTTAATTAACCACCTAGACAAACTGGGTGGAACAAAGGAGGTCTCGAACGAAATTAGAAAATAGATTTAAATGAATTAAAATGAAGATACAACATAAGAAAATTCACAGGATGGAGCTAAAGCAGTAATTAAAAGAAATTTATAGCATTAAACGCTTACATGAGAAAAAAAAATCTCAAAACAATCTCAGTTTCTACCATAAGAAACCAAAAACAGAGAGGAAAACAAATTCAAAACAAGCAGAAGGAAGTAAATAATAAAATAAGAATATAAATAAATAGATTTAAAAAAAGAAAAATAATCGGACTTCGGGCAAAATGGCACTCTAGGCAGAAGCACCACACCGTCCCTCCACAGCAAAGATCCAAAAAACAAGCCGAACAGAAAATAGCAATCCTGAAACCCTAAAACATCAAATAAAGAGATAAAGAACTCAGCCAAGCACCAAATGGAATGAGAAAACTGACAGAGAACAGAGAGCGAGGAGAGATTCATGCAGAGGTCCGCTACCAGCTAACGCAGAGCGGATCCGCCATCTTGGACTCCTATCGGAGACCAGCAAATAGGGGGTAAGAGAAAGCAGCTTCATGGAGCTTCCAGCGGGAGACAAAACAACCGGTAATTTGCGATATATGCTCTCCCATTCCCCACCCTTCTTCACCCCACTCGGCCTCGCCTGCTTCCTGCGGCCACACTCTCTTGTCTGGGAACTACCAGCTGCTTGGAGTCCACCCACCCGCACTGGCTGGCTCTCTGAGTGCCATCTGTTGGTGGCTGGTGTTGCTTTTTTTCTGCGTCTTTTGATTTCTTCCTTACCTCTCACCACCTCCTCCCTCCTTTCACACAAATACCTGGCTCCATGTGCCATCTTTTGCTTCTTCCTGAGGTGCTGCAGAGCTTCTTTCAAGTGTGGAACTGCTTCCCGGTCTGGGCTGCCACGCTGGTGGGATCCAAGGGCTTTTGTTTGTTTGTTTTGAATTGTTGGTTTGTGTTCTTCTCCTTTTCTTGAGCTGGGAGCCCGTTCTGGCCGGGCGGTGCTGCACGGCCTGGAACCTACCCCATCGGCTTGCGCAGACACACAGAGGGATCCCTGAGAGCATTTCTTTTTTCTTGTTTTTTATTTTTCCTGTTTCTTTTGGGGGCTTTTCTTGTTTGTTCTCTTTTTTTAAATTTGTTCTGTTTTCTTTTCCCTTTCTGTCTTTCTTCATTACTCAGTTTCTTGTCTCTCTACACCTTCCATTTCTGTTCCCTGAATACCTGGCGCTGAATACCTCTACGCCTTCTAGCCAGGCTGTACTGCAACAACTGAGAACAACTTCCCCAGACCTCATAGCCACACCGGTGGGATCCCTGGAAGCTTTAGTGTTCTTTTTCCTTTTTGATTTTTATTTGTTCATTCTTTTTTTTTTTCTTTTTCTTCTTCTTCCCCTTTTTTTCTCCATTTCATAGTCTCTCATCTCTCCACTCCACTGGCAAGCTCCCCTAGCACTCTTTTTTGTTTGTATGTTTTTGACTCCTGTTCCTCTCTCCTCTCTCCCATATCCATCTTAGCTCCACACGTAACAATCTCACCCATACATCCTGCTTACTTGCACCGTGAGCTTAACATCACACCACCAAGCAGCACAAGCACGGCCTACTGGAACCTGCCCTGCACTGATTACTGACTCACCCTGGTGGCTGTAGTAAGTGACACAAACAACCCGTCCCAGTAACTCCTCTTCAGCTAGACATGCCCTGCTGTACCATATGTAAGTGACTGACCCTGCCAATTGGAGAAGGAGGTGAAAAGTATTGTGCCCATAGACAAGCAAACAACAAAGAACACACAGCCCGCCTGCTCAGACATTGCCAAATAAAAAAAAAGGACGAAACAAACAAACCTACAATCAATAAACGAGAAAAATAACTACTGAATGCCCCGAAGACAGCAGACAATATCAAAACATTTAAAAAAAACAGGAAAGGATGGTTCCAGTAGGCATCCAAAATAAAACACCAGATGACTTTCCAGTGGAAGAAAAGGCACTAGAACTACCTGACAGGAAATTCAAATCTCTAATACTCAGAATTATCCAAGAGTTGAAGCAAAAGGCAGACAAAAATGAGGAAAAGATAGACAAATTCATGGAAAAGGCAGACAAATTCATGGAAAATACAGACAAGAAATGGGAAGAATTCAGGAAAATAATGCAGGAACAAAATGCCAAAATAAATTCACAACTAGAAACTATACAAAAACAATGATTAGAAATCCAAAAGATAAACAACGAGATTTCAGAAATGGACGGTGTCACAGAAGGGCTGAGGAGCAGATTTGAAATGGTGGAAGACAGGATCAGGGGAATGGAACACACTCGGATATAACTCTGTTTGAGGAAAACTCAGAAAAAAGAACAAAGAAAAATGAAGAGACCCTGAGAGTTATTGGGATACAACCAAGAGCAAAAAT
>NW_004443965.1:18938298-18939376 GCF_000243295.1 Trichechus manatus latirostris
ACCATGCAGGCAAGAAGGCAATGGGATGACACATATAAAACCTTGAAAGAAAAAAATTGCCAGCCAAGAATAATATATCCTGAAAAACTCTCATTCAAATATGATGGTGAAATTAGGACATTTCCAGATAAACAGAAATTAAGGGAATATGAAAAAACCAAACCAAGCTTACACGAACTATTAAAGGGAGTTCTTCAATCTGAGAACACACAACTTCAGCTCACAGGCAGAATCTAGGATGCAGGATCATACCAGCCAGATACCAATCTAGGAAATGAACTCTCAAGGTCTATCCAAAACCAAGGAAATACAACAGGGAATCAGACCAGTTAATCGGTAAATGACAACAACATCAGAACAATAAAAGAGGAAATAAATGGTGTAGGTACAGAACCTTCTAATGGAGATGAAGGCAAGGCGATACCAAGTAATAACAGACTGCTTCAAACTTAGAAAGATAAGGGTACATTTCATGGTAACCACAAAGAAAGTTAACAAACATACTCATAAAAATAAAGAGGAAAAACATAGTCTCAGCAAAAACAAAATCTACAAAAACAAAAGAAATGAAAAAAAAATCCACAAAGAAAAGTAACTCAGCACAGGAGAGTAAGAAGAACGAAGAAAATGTCAGCACCACAAAAACAAGGCACTACAAAGTGACAGCAACAAACTCACATCTATCAAGAATTACAGTGAACGTAAATGGACTCAATGAACTCATAAAGAGACAAACAGTGACAGAATGGATAAAAAAACAGGATCCATCAATTTACTGCCTACAAGAGACACACCTTAGAAACAAAGATGTGAATTTATTAAAAGTCAAAGATTGGCAAAAAATATATCAAGCTAACAACTACCAAAAAGGAGCAGGAGTGGCAAATCTAATCTCAGATAAAATAGACTTTAAAACAAAATACACCATAAAAGACAAAGAAGGACACTATATAATGATTAAGGGGACGATCCGTCATGAAGACATAACCATAATAAACATCTACGCACCCAATGACAGGCCTCCAAAATTAAAACAAACTCTGACAACACTGAAAAGAGAAATTGACAGTTCCACAAT
>NW_004443965.1:18940522-18941787 GCF_000243295.1 Trichechus manatus latirostris
CAAACTACAACAAAGTGATGTTGAAAATCTGAACAGACCCATAACAAGAGAAGAGATTAAAAAAAAGGTAATAAAAAAACTCCCAACCAAAAACAGGCATGGCCTAGATGGCTTCACTGGATAATACTACAAAACAGTCACAGAAGAGATTATACCAGTACTACTCAAGCTATTTCAGAGCACAGGAAAGGAAGCAACGCTTCCAAATTCATTCTATGAAGCCAGCATAACGCTGATACCAAAACCAGGCAAAGACGTCACAAGAAAAGAAAATTACAGACCAATTTATCTCTCGTAAATATAGATGCAAAAATTCTCAACAAAATTCTAGCCAATACAATTCAGCATCATACCAAAAAATAATACACATGACCAAGAAGGATTCATACCAGGTATACGAGGATAGTTCAACATTAGAAAATCAATCAATGTAATCAACCACATAAATAAAAGGAAAGAAAACAATCACATGACAATCTCAACTGATGCAGAAAAGGCATTCAACAAAGTCCAACATGCATTCCTGATAAAAACTCTCAATAAAATAGGTATAGAAGGGAAATTTCTTAACATAATAAAGGGTATCAATGCAAAACAAATGGCCAACATCAATCTTAATGGAGAGAGGCAGAAAACATTCCCCCTGCGAACAAGAACAAGACAAGGATGCCCTTTATCAGCACTCGTATGTAACACTGTGCTGGAATCAATAATAGCTAGAGCAATAAGGCAAGAAAAAGAAATAAAGGGCATCCAAATTGGTAAGGAAGAAGTTAAACTGTCTCTGTTTGCGGATAATATGATCCTATCCATAGAAAACCATAAAGACTCCACGAGAAAACTACTGGAACTAATAGAAAGATTCAGCAGAGTAGTAGGATACAAGATAAACATACAAAAATCAGTTGGATTCCTATACACCAATAAGGAGAACGATGAAAAGGAAATCAGGAAAACAATACCATTTATAATAGTCCCTTAAAAAATAAAACACTTAGGAATAAATCTAACCAGGGATGTAAAAGACCTATACAAAGAAACTACAAAACACTACTGCATGACACCCAAAGCGATCTACATAAATGGAAAAACATACCATACTCATGGATAGGTAGACTGAACATTGTGAAAATGACAATTCCACCCAAAGCAATTTACACATACAGCACAATCCCGAGCCAGATACCAACAACATTCTTCAAAGAGATGGAAAAACTAATCATTAACTTTTTATGGAAAGGGAAGAAGTCCCAAATAAGTAAAGC
>NW_004443965.1:18943674-18982290 GCF_000243295.1 Trichechus manatus latirostris
CCCTAAAACCAAATGGGACTAATGAGGCACAGCAGTCCAGGGACAAGGGCTGGAAGGCAGAAGGGGACAGGAAAGCTGGTGATAGGTAACCCAAGGTTGAGTAAGGAGAGTGTTGATGTGTTGTGAGGTTGTTAACCATTGTCATAGGGCAACATGTGTAGTAACTGTTAAATGAGAAACTATTTTGCTCTGTAAGCCTTCATCTAAAGTGAGAATAGCAGCAAAACTGGAAGAGCGTAGTCGATGTCACTGAACTGTGCACATAGAAATTTTTGAAATGGTGTATCTTTGGCTATGTATATTTTCACCAAAAGGAAAAAAAAGATTGAGAAGGGAGAGGGTTGACATTTCGTTGGGTTGTTAACCAGTATCATAAAATATGTGTACTACTGTTTCATGAGAAACTATTTGTTCTGTAAACCTTCACCTGAAGTACAATTAAAAAAAAAAAAGAAAAAGAATTGAAAAGATCAATAAAATTGATAAACTTCTAGCAAGACTGAACAAGGAAAAAAGAGAAAACACATAATACTCAGTATCAGAATTGAAAGAAGAGATATCACTACAGATCCTGCTAACATTAAATGGATAATAAAGGAAAACTATGAACAATGCTACATACATAATTTTATAACTTAGATAATTTCTCAAAATCAGCAAATTATCAAAACTTAGCCAAAATGAAATAGATAAGCCTGTTGTATAATTATCAAAGAAATTAAATTCATAGCTAAAAACGTTCCCCAAAAAGAAATCTCCAGCCTATATAGTTTCATTACCAAATACTTAAAAAAAAATAACATGAATGCTATAGTGTTTTCTAGAAAACACAACACTTCTGAACTCATTTTATAAGACTAGCACTACCCTGACACTAAAATCAGACAAAGACAGCACAAAAAAAGAAAAAGCTTCAAACTAATATCCCTATGGACAGAGGGACAAAAATCCTCAAAAAATAATAGTAAATAGTACTCAGGAATATACAAAAAAAATAATACTCCATGACAAAGTGAGGTTTACTGTGGGAATACAACACTGGCTCAATATTTGATAATCAATCAATATTAACATTAAAACCACATTAGCATATCCATTGATGCAGAAAAAGCATTTGACAAAATCTAACATCCTTTCATGATAAAAACACTAAGCAAACTAGGAATAGAAGAGAACTTTCTCAACCTGATAATGGGCATCTGCAAAAAACCTACAGCTAACATCATACATAATGGTGAAAGACTATATGTTTTCATCTTAACATCACGAATATGATAAGGATGTCTGCTCTCACCACTTCTGTTCAACACTGTACTGTAGGTTCTAGAAAGTGTAATAACATAAGAAAAACAAAAGCATCTGGATTGGAAAGCAAGAAGTAAAACTGTGTTTATCTGTAGACAACATAATTATCCTAGTAGAAAATACAATGGAATCTAAAACAAAAAACTATTACTAATAAGTGAGATTAGACAGGTTGTAGGATATAAGATCAGCATATAAAAATCAATTTTATTTTTGTATACTATCAATAAACAATTGGAAGCTGAAATTTAATAAAACAATATCACTGACCAACAGCATAAAAATACAAAATACTTAGAAATAAATCTGACAAAAGGTGTCAAAGATCGGTACTCCAACATCACAAACCAAATGTCAATGTGTTTCTATATACTAGCAATGTATAACTGTAACTATCTGCCAAAAAAATTTTACAATAGCTCTAAAAAAAATAGAAATAAATACTTAAGTATAAATCTATCAAAACATGGACAGGTTCTATAAGCTGAAAACCTCAAAATACTGATAAAAGAAATCAAAGACCTAAATAAAAGGAAAGACACAACATGTTCCTGGATTGGCCTAGTCAACATAGTAAAGATTTCAATTCTCCCCAAGTTGATCAACTTGATTAAGTTGATCAAACAGACTTAATTTAATTCCAATCAAAATTCCAACATGATTTTTTTGTAAATACAAACAAGTAAATTCTAAGTGTCATATGGAAAGTCAAAGGAATTTGACTAATTTTGTACCAAAACAATTTTGAAAAAGAACAATAAAGTTGGAGGAATCACACTACTTGATTTTATGACTAACTATGAACCTACAATAACCAAGGCAAAGTACTATGGGCTAAGGGGTAGTCACATAAATGAATTAAACAGAATAGAGAGCCCATAAAAATAAAGCCACACAACTACAGCCAACTGATTTCTGACAGAGGTACAAAAGCATTACAATAGGGAAATAATAGTGTTTTCAACAAATGGTGCTGGAATAACTGGGCATCTCTATGCAAAAAAAAAAAAATTCAACCTAAATCTCACACCTTTCAAAAATTAACTCAAAATGAATCATAATTCTCAATGTAAAACTTAAGACTCTAGAAGTTTTAGAAGAAAACATAGGAGAAAGTTTCTGTAACCTAAGGTTAGGCAAAGAGTTGTTAGAAGCAGCACATAAAGCACAATCCATAAAAGGAAAAAAATTTGAGATACTGGACTTTTATCAAAATTAAACATGTTTCCTTTGCAGGGGAAAACATCTGCTAAGAGAATAAAAACACAAGCTATCAAATGTGAGAAAATATTTGCAAATCACTTATCAGATGAAGAACTTATATTCAAAATATATAAAGAACTCTCAAAACTTAACAAGAAGGGAACAGAAAACCCTATTAAATAATGAACAAAAGATGTGAAGACACATCGCTAAAGAATATACACAAATGGAAAACAAGCACATAAAAATATTTAACATCATTAGTCATTAGGGAAACGCAAATTAAAACCACAATGTGATACCACTACATATCTATTTGGATGACTAAACTAAAAATTTTTTTTAAAAAAGAGAAAACCCAAGGTGCTGGTGAGGATGCAAAGCAACTGGAACTCTTACACACTGCTGCTGAGAATGCAAAATGGTACAGCCATTCTGGAAAATAGTTTAATAGTTTGTTAAAAAGTTAAACATACACTTACCATACGATCCAGCAATCCTACTCCTGGGTATTCACCCTAGACAAATGAAAATTTAAATTCAAACAAAAACCTATACATGAATCTTTACAACAGCTCTATTCATAACTGCCCAAAACTAGACACAACACACCTGTCCTTCAACAGGTGAATGGCTAAACAACTATGGTTTATTCATACAATCAAATACTACTCATCAAGAAAAAAGAACAAACTACTGATATATGCAACAACTTAGATGAATCTCACAGGCAATTACAGTGAGTAAAAGAAGTTAGTCTTATAAGGTTACATACTGTATGATTCTAGTTCGATAACATTATCAAAAAGACAAAACTAAAGTGATGAAGAACACATTAGTGGTTGTCAAGGATTAGCGGTGGGAGGAGGGTACACAAGGGAGTTTTTTAGGGTGACGGAACTGTTCTGTATCCTCTCTGTGGTAGTGGTCATATGAATGTATACACATGGTAAAATTCATAGAGCTGTATGCCAATAATAAGTCAATTTTATTGCATGATAGTTTTTTAAAATTAAAATTAAAAAATAGACAATGCTGGATAAAAAAGATGTTGGCTGGCTAAAAGCAGCTCACAGCACTATGACTTTACCCAAAGTAATTAACATTTGCTGAACAAAAACACTATGAACTGGCCAAATATTGTAACAGCATAGTTTCTGTTTCAATCTCTCATTTACATCCCTAAGCCTCAAAACTTTAAATTACTTTTTTGTACTGTCATTAATGCTTTTTTATCATGATGTCTGTCACTGAAAAACGTCTAGTTT
Source organism: Trichechus manatus latirostris (assembly GCF_000243295.1). Lineage (NCBI taxonomy): Eukaryota > Metazoa > Chordata > Mammalia > Sirenia > Trichechidae > Trichechus > Trichechus manatus. The sequence goes on from NW_004443965.1 coordinate 18,947,451, forward strand.
GCACAAAAATTTACTAAAAATGTCAAATAAAACTCAGAAATCTAGATTTCTCAGCCAATTATTTTTAACTTGCTTTAAAATTACCATCAGCAATAGCTAATTTTTCCTTTATACTTTATATGCTTAGCTCCCTCCATTAAAAAGAGGCAGGATATGTACTGAAGTCATCTTTTCATTACCCAGGCATTGTATCTTGCAAGCAGACATTTAATAAATGTTTACTGAATTAATTAATCTTTATTAAACATGGAATAAACTGAATAGCGAAGTCATTAATTTACCTCATATATGAACTCTCTGTAGGACTTATCTTTTTACTTGAATTCACATGACTGACTTTTAAAAATAATTATTATTCTTTCTGACTCTAAACATGGGATATACCCAAATTGCTAACTAATGTATTTTCTATGCTGCTATACTCTTTCAATTTTCTCTGCTAAGGAGACATTGGGTATTTGTTCTCCAATCTATCTAGGTACAAGTCAAATTTTCAATAAAAGTTTTGAATTTTGCAGCTTCAATAAATAAAGACTAAGGAGTATAATATAATAGTATAATTAAAATAGTGTAACATTAATTTTTTTTATTCTATAATATATACCATGAAGTTACTTTGCACTAGCACTTGCACGTAAGTCAAACTGGACTGCCCTGTCAGCAACCAGTCAAAAAAATAATAATTACTTATATAATTATAATTGTACTATGTAACTGAAAGATGAAAAAAAAACCTGATCTGACCAAAGCATTCAATGTAGTAATTTTTTTTATTGAGTCTAACACTAGAATCATAAGCAATATTGAGTTCGTTAACTGTGTTTTTAAAGAGAATGAATGATTACGTGAAGTTGCCCCTTTTTATATTTTAGCTCTGAGGACACTGTTAATACTCAATAGACACTTATTAATAAGGACTACTATCTATTATGATCAAATAATAAAGGTAATTTGCAAAAAAAATTTTATACAGAAATATACTAGTCCTTAAACTTATAAATTTTCATGAGCGCCTCATCCATTGGTCTTAATTGGCTTCTACAGTATCTAACATTTATTGTTCAATTCCTTCCCTCATCCCACCCTTGAATGTGCCATTATGGGAAAAGGAGCAGTTCAAATCATAGAGAAGCACACTACCCTACAAAGTCACAGTAAGGGTAAACTACCTTTCAAATAATTTTTACAAGTTGGCAGTTAATCGTATCTAGACCATGTGTCTAACTAAGGCTCCTTGAAAATACCCATTTAAGTTAAATGTGATGAAAAAACCCACTGCCCTCAAGTCAATTCCAAATCACAGCAACCCTGTAAGTGTGATGAAAGTGAATTAATTTGTCACTAGATTGGATTTACTTACAGAAACATTTTCTTTTTGTTTCAGCTTAACCTCAAATAAAATCACTGCAAAGCAATCCTAATATGTAATTAAAAATGTACTTGATAATCTAGTCTCAATATTATGAGATTAAAAGACTCCTAAAATATTAGCAGAACTGGGCAAAACTATGCAAAAGGGGCATTTCTAAACATTTTTGAAGCCTAGGGACAGAGTTATACATGGCAATTATAATTAGGCTGTGTGATTATTAAGTACACCTAGAGAGAACCGTCATTTCAAAAAATATTAAAATCAAGTTTTTGTAATTCAGGAATTTAAAGTTAGCTCCACTCCCAAAACCTCAACATTTTATAATACAGAATTTTTAGTAAATTCTTAAAAAAAAAAAATACCTGTTTCTGTAGCCATCTTTCATGCCGTCGTTGTTTCCTTCTCAGATTCTTCAACTTGCTCCTTTCTCTCTTACTGAGCCTCTGGTTAATGGCGCCCAACGAAAAACTGGCTGAACACAGGAAGTCCAGAGGGGAGAGGTGCTCTTCCTGGTCCGAGGCCTCCAGCGTGCTCCTGCCAGCCGAGGGTAGGTCCATCAGGAAAGTCAGGTTGTTAGCATTAGCATGTTCAGAGTACACTGCAGAAGCTTCTAGACTACATTGAAATTCTCCTCCTCTTTGTGTCTGGGTCTCACGGGGAGCCACTGAAAATCTTTGCAGCAGCATATTAGGATCAAAACTGGATGGATTCTGAAAGGAACAACTATTTTTACTACTTTCTAAAGGCAAGCCAGAAAGGTCAACAGGCTGTGTTTCATTTAGCCTAGAATAGGCAGTAGTCTTACTACGTATTTCATACAAAGTAGGTAATAAAGTCAGGTTCTCACTGATGTGCAGATCCAAACTATGTGATTTTCTATGAAAAGCTCTTGCAGTGCATCTGCCAGTCACAAGCTGGGGAACAAAAAGCTGGTATTTTGGATCTGATGCTTTGAAGCGCAGTTTTTCGTTCTTCACCTCAAAATATGTTGATCGCACCTCCAGGCAGAGTGCTTCTGTTAATCTTCCAGGGCCATAATTATTTTGGGCCATGTTTAAAAGCCTGTGGTTGCTTTTTTTGGAGGCACCACCTGTCAGCAGAGTATCCTTGTCACGACCCGACTGAACTCTAGGATGTGACAAGAATTTCGGCAATGGTCTCATTAGTCTGCCTGCCCGTGCGAGCTGATAATCAGTCCGGCTCTTGGAGAGATGTACAGCTGCAAGCTGGCCACAGGAACATTTTGGAGTGCTGACAAAATTAAAGCCCCCTAAATGGGCCCCACAGAAAGGGCAATTCAGTTTTCCAACTGTCCACTCGGCCTACAGGTAATAAAGAAAGAAAGAAAAAAGACAATGCTTTCATTGTAAAGTAACCAAAGAAAATGCAAGTTAAAAAAAAAAAAAAAAAGCCGACTATGTGAAAGTTTTCTATCCCACAGAAAAGACTAGCTTTCTGTTTTCTGATTAGAAGACAGAACACCAAATGGAAACAAGCCTTCCAATAAATAGAGATAAGCAGTTCTGGAATGATAACATATTGTAAATCATGTCCATCCAAACAATACTCCTAAGAATTCTAAAAAAGAGCCTCTAAAACAATGGGTTGAATATGGATACAGTGTGAACTAACGAAAAGAAAAATACACTATGGAACCAGGAAGCAAATCAGTCTACAGAGCTTAATTTGCAAGTAAAATCTCACAGAAAAGTGTCTGTTTTGATACACTTCTTGCATACCAAGCACTGTGGGAGGGAACTTTACCCAAGCAACAGAATAAACCTCTTCTTGGCTTTTTATATACAACCGAAAGATGTTGGTTGCATACATCAGATAGTGCATTTTCTATACTCAGATTGGAAAATAATGAATTGGCTTAAAAAGATCTTTTCAACAGACAGTGGAACATCTGCAGTGTCCTAATACATTTTGTGATGTTCAGGACACTTAAAGCAGTGTACTGGCATTTCCCCAGGAAATCATTACAGTTTCAGAATGGATGCAAGCCATATCTATCACGTTATTTTATTAACAAAAAAAATAAGCTGTATTTTAAGTCAGTAGAAAAATGGAATTGTATTTTTCCAAAAATCATATTACTCGCACTTTTCTAGGACCTAGATGTTTTGCATTGTAAGAAATAGCTAAATACTATTAATAAGGTGGATTCTTGCTCTTATAAAACTTCATTAAGGATCTGTAAAAATGTACTATTTTTATTTTAGTTATAGCAGTAACAGTGATTAATTATTGGGTTTATGTGTGTGTGTATATATGTGTGTATGCGTATATATATGTAATGGCAAATATAGGCAGGATACTTCAGTCACTCAGCAGGCACTGTTCCAGGCGCTAGGAATATTGCAATAAACAAAATATAAAAGTCCTGACTACATGAAGTTCATATTCTATTGGGTGAGCTAGGCAATTAACAAGAAATAAGCTATGTGCGTTTTTATATGTATGAGTGTATATAATAATGTATATATTTATATATACCATATATAATTATGCATATTTATAAGTAAGTATTATATATTATAGTGTGTGTGTGTGTGTAAATACAGATAGCTATATAAAGCAGAGAGGGGAGAAAGGAAGTGTGAAGATCAGTAACGGGGGCAGCTGAGAGGTTGGCCAGCAAATGCCTCACTGAAAGTGAAAACCAAAACAAACCAAACCTGTTGCTGTCAAGTCTGACTCACAGCAACCCTACAGGACAGAGGAGAACAGCCCCATAGGGTTTCCAAGGAGGATCTGGTGCATTTGAACTGCTGACCTTTTGGTTAGCAGCCAAGCTCTTAATCACTACGCCACCAGGGCTCCCTCTGAAAGTAAAGAACTACGGAAATGAAGAAGCAAACCAGGTGACTATCTGTGGGAAGAGCATCCAAGGAAGAAGAAATACCAAGTGCAAAGTCTGAGGTGTAAAAGTAAAAGTACCTGGAGTACTGCAGTAATGGTGAAGATGCCAGTAAGTGTAATCAAGACTTACAAACTCTTTCATGTCTCTTAAAACAAAGCATCCAAGAAAAATAGCTCTAAAAATGAGGATGAAAACTTTCTGAAGACTGTGTCTTCCTAATTTTACTCAGAAACTAGGAAACTTACTTTTTGTATTAGGCAGTTTATCCATTCTGGAAGGGCTTCTATATTCATGTGCCACACATGACAAATATTGTGAACATCAGCTGGATCGTGTCTATCCTGTTACATCAAAATGCATGATATTACTAATTACCAGTTTAGAATTTATTTCACAAATTTCATATCAAGTAAAGCACAAAAATACCAACTCAATTTTAGCTAGGATGAAATACACACTCCCCTCCCCTCCTTTTTTCAGCTATTACCAAAAACAAACTCATACAGAAGACCAAAATTATTTTTTTCTTTTTCAGGGACTAATACTTGTGATTTAAAAAATGAAAGGCCTTTACGATAACTGAGTTCATCAATTGAAATTTAAAACTTAGGAGTAAGTTACTGAATGTAACTCTTTTTTTTCCTACGTATGAGAGATAAAATAGTGTCATCTGTGGCGACTTTCCTTAGATTCAGTCTCTGATTCTATTTGGGTTCTCCTAATGACTGAATAAAGAAGTTGCTATATTCTTTAACAATTATGTTTAAGAAAAGCACAGAAAGATGGGGGCGCAGAAGTAGTTGTGTGGACAGCTGGAAAAGCTTTTACTAAAGTTATGTAAGACTGACAAAAATTTCAAAGAGAGACTCTTTTGCCTTTCTGAACTAGATTTGTATAAATAAATATTATACATGGTTGAGACAGTACGGCTTCCCAACATATCAGAAATACGTAGGGCAGGCCAGGGTTGAGTTACATGGCTCTTTACTACCTATATGACCTTTGACCAGTCACTTTATCTCCCTGGCCCTTAGTTTCTTCACCTGTAAAAACACTAGTAGACAATTGCTAAGTCGTTTCTGGGCTATTGGATTTCATTCTATGAAATAGTGAGAGAGATGGGGAAAGGTAAAGCTCCTCCCCACATACCCTTTCCCAGGATCAGATTTTACATCGAAGTAGCTTTGCAAGTTACCAAAGCACAATGCTTTTAAATTTTCCAAGAAGCTGCACCACTACCTAGTTACTACAACCAGGTTAACAAAGTAACAAACAATAGGAAAATTAATAAACATGTCTTAAAATCTGCTTTAACAGTGATATGAATGGAGCAGGACTAAATCTCTTCAAGAACCTTTCACTGAATAATCTACCTTAGACTGTGACTTGGAGCCAGGACCACCCAGAATTTCTAGGTTTAATTTCTCAAGCTGATCCCTCCTGGTCCTTACACAGTTCTCTTCTATCAAAAGATCTTTTTTAAGATACTAAAAAGTGGCCAGGTATAGACAAAAAAGTTCCAGTGTGATTTCTTTACATATTGGGGAGCTCTGTAAAGAAGCTGTCTCAATCTAATATCCTTTCAAGCCAAAAAATCAAAATGTATAACTTAAAGGGTAAAGAGACTTGAGCTATTGTAATATTCTAGACAGCATTTCATTATTTTTTATACCGTACACAATAGTATTTCATATACTATAAACAATAATCAGTGTTAATCTAAATTCAAAATTATAATAAAGAAAAAATTTGTTAAAGCTTTTGAAATTTTCCCAATTTTAAAGTTTTAAGAATCCTCCAAAACAGGCTGAAAATAGCTCAATGGCAAATAGAAAGTCTATTGGAAAGGGCTTATTGTTGGCCAAAGAGAAACTTTACAGTTTTATCCATCATACCTGAACTCAATTCAGGTTAACAAAGTGTAACTTTCCTTTCATGTCAATACAGAGAGAAGGCCAGGCAAAGGCATGGCAATATAAAGAGGATATTATTGAATAAAGGCAAAATTCGGAAAAAAAAAGGAGATTCCAGGAATAGTCTCTGGCTCAATCACCTTATTGCTCCCTAACATGTCTCCTCCAACAGTGATGGGCAAATATACAAAGGTTTATTCTATTATAGATGCTGATACAATTTAAGAAAAATATAGGCAAAGAGGACGGTCAGTGGTTTCAAGATGGCAAAATGAGTACATGTTCGAGTCTGTCCTCTCTTATCAAACTACAAACCCTATAGAAAAGATGGAAAAAAAAGAATCAACAGCTAAACTAGACAACAGAATGGGGAACTTTCAATAAACCAGGAAATTGTGAGGAATCTCTGAGAGTTTAACAAAGAAAACAACAGCATACTGTATATAAATGCATAAACTCATTGCCATTGAGTCAATTTCAACTCATAGCGACCCTAATAGGTAAAAAAAAGATGTTCCATGCCGAGAGTAGAAACTAGAAACAAGAAGGGGCCCTGGGGCAACTGTCAGGGGTTGAGATGAAATCTGCCTGTCTTCACATGATATTTAGGACAATACTGCAGGTTGGCTGGCAAGGTCTGTAAGAAAGCATTTGTACCAAGTCCAGAAGATGCTCTGTTGAGGTATCATCTTTATTCTCACTAAAAATAGAATTGTAACAAATAAGCTTATTTGTTTGTACTAATGAGATACATTTCTAATACATTTTGTTTGTTTTTAAAAAAAAGCAAGTGGAAGAGAAATACACTCTGAATTCTCATAGTAACACTACATACAACATATAAAAGTAGTATTATAACTTTTCTATGGAAACATATTCATGTAAATAGAAAGAAAAGGTACCTAAAAAGTTGTGTACTAAACTGACAGCACTAGTTATATATGAAAAAGAAAAGAAGACCAAGATTAGGAGAGTTAACAAAAGGAAACTTTAACTTTCCCAGAATTGTTTTACCAGGGGAATACATTAAATTATACTTGTGTAATTAAATTTTTATTTTAAAAATTGATTCAAACAGAAATAAAATATACTAATTACTTCTGCTTCTAGCAATGACAGAGTAAATGGTACCAGACTAATTCTCTTGCCATTATAATTGATAAAACTAGACAAAATATAGTAAAGAGCTGTTTTAAGACACTGGACAAAAAAGTGCAGGACTGTGACCCCTGAGGGTAGGAAAATAAATAAGCTGAACCCAACATTTACCCTGGATTTCTGCCTGGAGGAACTTTCTGAACTTTGGTGCAGGGAAGAGGAACCCAAGCAGAGTACAGCAGCCTTATGGGTAAGACGGATATTGGAGTCTATAGAGGCTGAAGAGATGGAGCTTACAGGACATTGTACTGGCAAGGAGGAACCTCTGAACAGAAAAACATCCCAAAAATATGTACAGAGATTCCTTTAAATCTCTGGTTGAATATCAATACAGGTGGATAAGATAAAGAACTTTTATGAAGGAAAATACAATTAGTGAGTTGTAAATTGAACAATTCACACAGGCTCACGGCAAGGCTAGGAAGATGTTCAGGTTCGATCCAGCCAGAGTAGAAGACCTCAATGATGACCTGGAGCATTTAGGAGAAATTCCAGAAGGATTTTGCCATAAGAGTAGGCTAAATTAGCCCTAGAGTGAAGGCTACTAAAAACCAACCCTAACAAAGCTTAATAACAAGGCCTCCAAAGAATGAATGAATAATAAATAACTTAAATGCCTGCTAAAATAAAATTCAACATTCCTTAAAGGAAGACAGAAACATCCAGACACTCAATACTGTAAAACCTCAATGTCCAACCTACAATAAAAATTACCAGACATGTATGAAGCAGAAAAAAAGTGATCCACAGCTAGGAAAAAATGGTCAACAGAAATATACCCATAAGAGACAGAGATAATGGGATTAGTAGATAAAGACTTTAAACCAGTTATTATAGATATGTTCAAGTATTTAAAGGAAAACATGAGTATAATGAAAAGAAAAATGAAGTCTTTAAAATAATACCAAACAGAATATCTAGAGCTAAAACCTATATCTGAAATGAAAATTTCACTGTGTGCTTAGCAGCAAATTAGAAGCTCCAGAAAAAAAAAAACAGTGAATTTGAACACTTAGGAAAAAAAAATTAAAAATCAAGCACACAGAGAAAAAAAAAGCTATCAAAAAATGAGCAGAGCCTCATTTTCTTATGGGAAACACCTAACAGTCCAACATACATGTGATTAGAGGAAAGGCAGAATAATAAATAAAGTAAACCATGGCCAAAATTTTCCAAAATTAAAATTATAAACCCACATACACAAGGAGCTCAGTGATACCCAAACAGGATAAAAACAAAGAAAACCACACCAAGGCACTTAATCAAATTGCTGAAATCCAAGGCTAAAAGAAAAGCATCAAGAGAAAAAAAAAAAGACATACTGAAAACAGGAGAAAGAAGGTAACAATGACTTTGGGAATTCCACTTAGCAATGTGAAGAAATAAAAGTCTGGAATTAACTTCTTGCTATAAGCAACTAGAAAACTGGACAAAATGTAAGAAACAACTACTTTCCAGTTTTCAGCGGACAACAGGCAGTGAAGCACTATGAACTGTGACAGCAATTAAAAAAACTGAGTTGACAATTGTACATACTCTCTTCCTGAAGGCAATTAACAAATGACTAGAGAACCCAAACAGAGCCTGGCCAACTTTCTGAGTTGAGTAAACCAATATCAGATTCTGCAGAAGTTAAGGAAGCTAAAATTTGTAGGACAAAGTACCCAAGAGAAAGAAGCTATACACAGAAAGAATTCTAGAAATTTGCATATGGGATCCCTGGAGTCTTTGATCAAATTCCAATATGGGCATTCTTAGAGTGAAACTCCAGGTGACTGTACTACAGAACACCTACAGGGGAAAGAACAAATAGAGGCGCAATAATCTGAACAATCCCAAGAGTTCACACAGGGCCAGGAATCATTATGTTCCAACCAGCCTAATGGAAAAAGATTCATTAAATAATGAAGCACACAGTAGGGACCGAAAGTCTCATGCCATAAAAATGGGGCTAAATTAGTCCTAGAATAAAGACTACTCGAAACTCACCCTAAATAAACTTAAAATAAGCTTCTAAATAATCAAACTTATTCAGACAAAACTAAGAGGAAAACGTACAAAAAAAACCTTTAAAAGAATAAAAGAAAGCAGAGTATTCAATAACAAGAAATTCAAAATTTCTAGCATCTAATTAAAAATCCAATGTGGTACAGACCTGGGGGAGGGGAACAGCAGCCACCCAGGGAAAGGCTTAAAATTCCAGCCAGATCCTCCTCCCTTATCTCCCTAATCGAACAAAATCCTTAAACTACTATGAGAAGGACAACAAAGTGTTGTCCTTAGGGCACTAATGAAAAACAACAATGAAACCTCTCCTCTAGGGGAGAAAAAGGAATACAGGCTGGACCCAGAACTATAGCTCAGTGGGGGGATAGAAGCACTAGATGGCTAAACCCCTGACATCAGGGAGACAAAATATATATAGTAAAACTTGCAAAAGCTGGAGCTTGTGTAAGGTAGAAACCTGTCAGAGAAGGGAAACTCAAATATTTTCCACTAATAGACAGTGATATGAAAGTGTAAGACTGCACCCTGTCAAAGGTGAAAAACTTGTGAGACCCAGAAAAACAAGGCGGTCCCTGTCAAGATCCGACTTTTGCAAGTTTTACTCTATCAGGAGAAGCTAGCACACTCTTCATCACAAAACTAACACAGACCTGGTCCAGGAGTCAGAGAAGCTGAAATAGGATCCAGGGGAAGATGGAGAAGTTGCAGGCCTGGATGCTGTCCCACTTCAACAAGGTGAGCTAGCATAATGAAAAGGCAGAATAATAGGGATAGAGAACAGATTAGACGTTGCCAGGTTTGGGGACAGGGCTAGCAAGAAGGAACGTGGGTGGGGGGTGATGGAACTCTTCTGTATGTTCATTGATTTGTCAATCACAGTGATTTGACTATATGTAAATCATTTAAACTGAAGGTGAAATGAACTTTGTCATGCAAACAAACTCTAAGAAAATTCATCAGGAGCAGACTTGAACTGTAAGAAATGTCAAAGTAAGCTATTCAGGTACATGGAAAATTTCACCAAACAGAAACCTGAATACACATAATAGAAAAAACTGATCCAGAAATGGTAAATATGTTGGTAAATGTAAAAGATACCTTTTTCTTTTTAACTTTCTTTAAATGACAATTTACTGGCTAAAGCAGAAATCTTAGCAATGTGTTGTAGAGTTGATAAATGCAAAAATAAAAGGTATAAAAACAACAGAACAAAGGATAGAAAAGAGAAATGAAGTGTTCTAGCAAACCTCTAAAACTGAGGCACTTGGCCTAAAAAAATGGCTGACATGAGGGATGAATAAAAGCTCCATTTTGTTGCAGGCTCCTGCTTCTGAATTCCTGAGAAGGTAACCCTGACTTCCTCCCATTTATATGCACATGGTTTTGGGCCTCTGGCTGGATGGGATCTGAAGACTCTGGCCCCCTATCAATCATCTTGTTTAACCGGCCTGGCTCTTGCCCCATGCCACTCTTAGTAAATAAGGGTGGGGGTCAGGATTGTGATTGTAGGAGGTGATTGCAGGAGATTTACTCAAGATGTTCCAGGAAGAAGGTAGTTGAGCCAATGATGTACCCACATGGTGACCATGCAACCATCACACATTCCCCATCCTCGTCTTTTATACTATAAAAGTACACCTCTCCCTCCATGCTTTGGAGCATTTGGTAGATTCCTCTCTGCCTTGTGTTTCTCCAATTCATGAACTGCATTACCCTCAATAAATATCTTTGCTTTCACTTTAATAAAGTGGGCGTTCTTACTCTGACATTTTTGTGTCAGAAGCAGGATTTTGAAGATGTTTTGCTTTTGGCAGCTCCTGGGACATCGAGGACTAGGGCTTCTGGTACCAGCAAAGTCACTTGGGCTTGACACATCCCCAGATTCCCACGAATTGTCCCAGGTAAACAGTCTCTCAGATCTGAGCTCTGCTCTTTTTGTGTGACACTCTTCGAGATTTATCGTTGGACTTCTTGTTTACTTTCATTTTCAGTTTATGTTCTAAATGTTGTGACAAGTTTGTTGCCAAATTTAAGTTTGGTGAGGCTGTCACCACGGTTCTTCCAGGTCTACTTTAGCTGACTTTGGACGAATCAAGGTTTCAACCCATTAAGTTTGAATTCTTCTTTCTAAGGTGCACATTCAGGTCTCAGTGCACCATTAGGTTTCAGATGCACATTAGCACATGCTGGTAACTGTTTTAGTAGAATGGGGAATGCCTATTCCAAGGGTTCAGCAGGGCTGCCTTCAGGCACCCCAGCTGCTTATATGAACATTTTGGCCCTTGTACTTGATTGCTTTTAGATCACTGGCATGCTTTTACTAAAGACAATTTAGAAAATCAGTGGCCACTGTAGGGCTAAAGGTAGACTGGGGAAAATATGGGAAATGATAAACATTTGAATGAAAACAAACTTAATTTCAATAGTAATTATATTTTATGGTATATAGGCTTAAAATAATTTCTAAGATATTCAGATAACTTACTAATATTAAATTGAGTTAATAGATATTCATTATAATTTAGGTTTATATACTTTTGCTTTCTATGCCAAAAAGGATAGACACACACACACACACACACACATAAATTCAAAAAAACCAAACCCGTTCCTCATCACACAAAGTAGATATTAGAACAAGGAATATTGTTAGTGATTAAAAAGGAATTTTTCAAAATGATAAAGGATTAAATGCATCAGAAAGACATAACAATTGTTAAGTATGTATGTATTTAATAACAAGAGTATCAAAATACTTGAAGCAAAACCTTAAAAAGAAAATGGACAAATCCATAATTAGAGCTGAAGATTTCAACATTTCTCTCTCATAAATTAGTAGAACAAGCAGACAGAAGCTCAGTTAAGGACAAAAAAATTTTTTTAAACGACACTATCAATCAACTGACACTTGTAAAACACTACACTCAACCATAGCAGAACGTTACTTGTTAAAAATGCACATGGAATACACTCCAAGATAGACCTTTTGTGAGACCATAAAATAAGTTACATAAAACTTGAAAAGGCTGAAGTAATACCAAATGCGTTGTCTATCAGGGAATTAAATAAGAAATCAACAGAACTATATCTGAAAAATCTCCAATATTTAGAAATTAAACAACACACTTCAAAACAACCCATGGATCAATGAAGAAATTACAAAGGAAATTAAAAAGTATTTTGAATTGAATAAAAAAGGAAAATACAACATATCAAAATTTGTAGGATGCAGATAAAGCAATGGTCATAAGAAAACTTTAAAGTTTAAATGCTTATATCTGAAAGTACTTAGAAGAAAGCTAGAAGAAGAGGAGCACACTAAAATCAGAGTAAGCAAAAGGAAGAAAATGATACACATCAGATATCAATAAAATACCAAATGTGTAAACAACAGAATGAAACGAAAGCTGCTTTTTTGAAAACATCAATGAAATTAATACACCGCAATGTACTGAACAGGCAAAAAACAGATAAAAGCTATTACCAGTATCAGGAAAAGAGGAGACATCATTACAGAGTCAATAACTTTAAATGGATAATAATGGAACACAATGAAAAATTTTATGAAAAATTTGGCAACTAAAAAGCTTGAAAGACACAAATTACCTAAATGCTAAAGAATTTTTAAAAATGTATAGCTCTAAGTCAATTCAAGAAACTAACTTTGTAATTAAAATCCATCCCCAAAACAAAACTCCAGGCCCAGATAGCTATACTGAATTGTATCAAACACTTAAGGAAGAAATGTACTAATCCTATACAAATTCCTCCAGAAAATTGAGAAGAATGGAATATTTCCCAACTCATTTTATGTGGGCAGTATTACCATAAGGAAAAAGACAAACACATCACAAGAAAAGAAATCCACAGACCACCACCTTAACACAATAGCAAAAATCTTTGATAAAATATTAGTAAGTAAAATTCAGCAAAACATTCTCACATATGTAGAAAATACTAAGGAATTCACAAAAAACTCTACGAGTATGAAACCTTAGGAGAGACAGAATGTTTACTACCTTGATAAAGATGGTGGTCATACAAGTATGTGTACATCTGTCAAAATTTATTGAAATGTGAATTTTATTATACATAACTTATACTTTAATAAAGCCAAATTAAAAAAATCACAAACAATAAAATATACTTAAAAAATTGTCAAGGAACTCATGCAAATTATAAAACTTTATCCCCCAAAACAAAAAATCAGCAAAAATTAGAGCTCCCCATTTCATATAGACTTAAATAATTCTGACGGCAAGAACTTGTCCCCTTTTTCCACATGTATATTTGAGAAGCGAGAAGCAAAATAAATTATCCAGGTTAAATAACTGAGTAAACAAACACTTTTCAAAAGTGTTTTAAATTTTGTCTTAATATTTACAGAAATTAAGTTCTCCAGGGCATTCAGTCAAAACTACAGTTGAAGCTCACGCTTTAAATAAGTTTCCTAAACCTTCTGATAAACTGGACAGCAGGGGGTGTACTTCAGTGAAGGTCTGTACATAGATAAGCAAGTGACACTGATTAATAGATCCTTTACAATACATCTACTAATGTCGTGACCTAAATGACTTCCCCACCACTTGTCTGTTAGTCTGTCTTAGTGTGCTGGCCTGCATGTTGCTGTGATGCTAGAAGCTATGCCACCTGTATTTTAAATACCAGCAGGGTCATCCAGGGTGGACAGGTTTTAGTGGAGCTTTCAGGCTATGACAGAATGGGAACAAAGACCTAGTGATTTACTTCTGAAAAAACTAGCCAGTGAAAACCTTAGCAATAGCAGCAAAACACTGATATAGTGCTGAAGATGAGACCCTCCGGTTAGAAGGCACTCAAAATATAACTGGGGAAGGACTGCCTCATCAAAGTAGAGCTTGCTTAAATGACATGGAAGGAGTAAAGCTTTTGAGACCTTCGTTTGCTGATGTGGCATGACTCAACTTAAGAAACAGCTGCAAACATCTATTAATAATCAAAACGTGGAATTTACAAAGTATAAACCTAGGAAAATTGATAGTTGTCAAAAATGAAATGGAATGCATAAAGATCGATATCCTGAGCATTAGTGAGCTGAAATGCACTGGTAATGGCCATTCTGAATTGGATATTTATATGGTCTACTATTCCAGGAATGATAAATTGAAGAGGAATGGGTTGCATTCATCATCAAAAAGAAGACTTCAAGATCTATCCTGAAGTACAACACTGTCAGTGATAGGATAATATCAATACTCCTACAAGGAAAACCAGTTAATACAACTATTATTCAAATTTAAGCACCAACAACTGATGCCAAAGATGAAGAAATTAAAGATTTTTACCAACTTCTGCAATCTGAAATTGATCAAACATGCAGTCAAGATGCATTGATAATTACTGATGATTGGAATGCAAAAGCTGGAAACAAAGAAGAAGGACTGGTAGTTGGAAAATATGGTCTTGGTGACAGAAACAAAGCCGGAGATTGCACGATAGAGTTTTGCACAACCAATGACTTATTCACCGCAAATACTTTTTTTCAACAACATAAATGGTGACTATACACATGGACCTCACAGGATGGAATATACAGAAATCAAATGAACTACATCTGTGGAAAGACACAATGAAGAAGCTTGATATCATCAATCAGAACAAGGCCAGGAGCCAACAATTGCTCATACGCAAGATCACGTTGAAGCTGAAGAAAATTAAAACAAGTTCATGAGAGCCAGTACGAGCTTGAATCTATCCCACCTAGATTTAGAGACCATCTCAAGGACAGAGCTGATGTGCTTAACACTAATGATCGAAGGCCAGATGAGTTGTGAAATGATATCAAGGACATCATACATTAAGAAAGCAAAAGATCGTTGAAAAGACAGGAAAGAAAGAAAAGATCAAAATTGATTATCAGAAGCTCTGAAAACTGCTCTTGAATATAAGTAGCTAAAGCAAATGGAAGAAATAATAAAGCAAAAGAACCAAACAGAAGATTTCAAAGGGTGGCTTGAGAAGACAAAGTAAAGTATTATAATGAAATGTGCAAAGACTTGGATTAGAAAACCAAAAGGGAAGGAAACGCTAGACATTTCTCAAGCAGAAAAAATGGAAGAAAAAATTCAAGCCTCAAGTTGCAATATGAAGAATTCTATGGGCAAAATAGTGAATGACGCAGGAAGCATCAAAAGAAGATGGAAGGAATACACAGAGTCACTATACCAAAAAGAATTGGTTGACATTCAACCATTTCAGGAGGTAGCATATGATCAAGAACCAATGGTAGTGAAGGAAAAAGTCCAAGCTGCACGGAAGGTAATGGCGAAAAAACGGCCCCAGAAATTTATGGAATACCAACTGAGGGGTTTCAACAAATGGATACAATGCTAGAAGCGCTCATTCTCCTATGTCAAGAAATTTGGGAGACAGCTACCTGGTCAACAGACTGGAAGAGATCCATATGTGTGCTCATTCCAAAGCAAGGTGATCGAACAGAATGTGGAAATTATCAAACAATATCATTAATATTACATGCAAGTAAAATTTCGCTAAATTCAAGAACGGTTTCAGCAGTAAGTAAATCAACAAAGAACTGCCAGAAATTCAGGCCTGATACAGGAGAGGACATGGAATGATGGATATCATTGCTGATGTCAGATGACTCTTGGCTGAAAACACAGAATACCAGAAAGATGTTTATCTGTGTTTTATTGACTGTGCAAAGGCATTCAACTCTGTGGTGAATGACTCACGGCTTGGGTCAGGCGCAGCTTAGTCTTTAACATGACACCTTTGCTTTTTAACACTTTAAAGAGGTCTTTAGCAGCAGATTTCTCCAGTGCAATGTGTCTTTTGATTTCTTGACTGCTGCTTCCCTGCATGTTGATTGTGGATCCAAATAAAATGAAATCCTTGACAAGCTCAAATTTTTCTCCATTTATCATGATGTTGATTATTGGTCCAGTTGTGAGGATTTTGGTTTTCTTTACGTACACGTGTAATACATACTGAAGGCTGTAGTCTTTGATCTTCATCTGTAAGTACATCACTCCTCCTCACTTTCAGTAAGCAAGGGCATGTCATCTGCATATTGCAGGCATGTCATCTGCATATTGCAGGCTGTTAATGAGTCTTCCTTCAATTTGTTCTTCTCCATATGGTCCAGCTTCTTGGCTTATTCACTCAGCATACAGATTGAATAAGTATGGCAAAAGGATACAACCCTGACACAGCTATTCATAAGGTTTTCACTGGCCAATTTTTTCAGCAGTAGACTGCCAGGACCTTCTTCCTATCTGTCTTAGTCTGGAAGCTCCGCTGAAACCTGTCCACCAAGGGTGACCCTGATGGTATCTGAAATACAGGCTGCAAATCTTCCAGTATCACATCAACACACAAGCCACTACAGTTCGACCAACTGACAGACATGTGGTGGATTCAACTGTGTGGATTGTAACAAATTACAGATAACACTGTGGAGAATGGGAATTTCATAATATGTCATTGTGTTCATGCAGAACCTGTACATAGACAAAGAGGCAGCTGTTCGAACAAAACAAGGGCATACTGAGTGGAAAGTGTCTGCATCAAGGCTGTATCATGTCACCATACATTTTCAATATGTATGCTGAGCAAATAATCCAAAAACCTGGACTATATGAAGAAGAATGGGGCATCAGGATGGAGGAAGACTCATTAACAACCTGCGATATGCAGATGAAACAATCTTGCTTGCAGAAAGCAAAGAGGACTTAAAGCACTTACTGATGAAGATGAAAGACTACAGCATTCAGTATGGATTACACCTCCAAATAAAGAAAACAAAAATCCTCAAAACTAGACCAATAAGCACACATGATAAAAGGAGAAAAGATTGAAGTTATCAAGGATTTCATTTTACTTGGATCCACAATCAATGCCCATGGAAGGAGCAGTCAAGAAATCAAACAGGGACTTCCAGGCAACATGGCGCTACAGGCAGAAGTACCACGCCGTGCCTCCACAGCGAAGACCCAAAAACTAAGCCAGAGAAAACGGCAATCCTGAATCCCTAAGCATCAAATGAAGAGATAGAACTCAGCCAAGCACTGAATGGAATAAGAAACTGAGAGAGAAGAGAGAGCAAGAGAGATACATGCAGAGGTCCCCTATCGACTAACGCAGCATGGATCTGCCATCTTGGACTACTATCAGAGACCAGTGAACAGGGGGTACGAGAAAGTAGCTTCACGGGGCTTCCAGTAGGAGACAGAACAACCATCTCTCATCTCTCTACTCCAATGGCAAGTTCCCCTAGCACTCTTTTCTCTTTGTATGTTTTTGGCTCCCGTTCCTCTCTCTTCTCTCCCATACCCATCTTAGCTCCACACATCACAGTCTCCCCCCTCCATCCTGCATACCTGCACCATGCGCTGAACATCACACCACCAACCAGCCCAGAAACAGCTTACCAGAACCTGCTCTGCACTGATTACCGGCCTGCTCTGGTGGCCATAGTAAGTGCAACAAACAATCCATCCCAGCAACTTCTTTTCAGCGAGACTTGCCCTGCTGTAACATATCTGAGAGACTGACCCTGCCAACTACAGAAGGAGGAGAAAAGTATCGTGCCCCAAGATGAGCAAACAACAAAGAATGCACAGCCCTCCTGCTCAAACATAGCCAAATAAAACAAAACAGCAGGACAAAAGAAACAAAGCTACAATCAATAAACGAGGAAAATAACTACCGAATGCCCCAAAGACAGCAGACAACATCAAAACATTTACAAAAACAGGGCAGGATGATTCCAATAGGTGTCCAAAATAAAACAACAGATGACTTTCCAGTAGAACAAGGAGCACTAGAACTACCTGATAGGGAACTCAAATCTCTAATATTCAGAGCTAACCAAGAGTTGAAGCAAAACGCAGACAAAAATGAGGAAAAAATAGACAAATTCATGGAAAATACAGCCAAAAAAAATGGAAGAATTCAGGAAAATAATGCAGGAACAAAATGCCAAAATAAATTCACAACTAGAAATCATACAAAAACCACAATTAGAAATCCAAAAGATAAACGACAAGATTTCAGAAATGGAGAGTGTCATAGAAGGGCTGAGGAGTAGGTTTGAAACGGTGGAAGATATAATCAGCGAAATTGAAGACAAACACTTGGAACGACTCTTTGAGGAAATATCATAAAAAAGAATGAAGAAAAATGAAGAGACACTGAGAATTATGTGGGATAAATCAAAAGTAAAAATTTGCAGGTGATCAGAGTTCCAGAATACGGGGAGAACAAAAAAATACAGAGAGGATCACTGAGGAACTGCTAACAGAAAACTTCCACAATATCAAGAAAAATGAAAAGCTGGCCATACAAGAAGTTCAATGAACCCCACATAGGATAGACCCCAAAAGAAAATCACCAAGGTATATCATAATCACATTCGCCAAAACCAAAGACAAACAAAGAATCCTGAGAGCAGCTCATGAAAAACAAGAAGTCACATACAGAGGAGAAACAATAAGACTAAGCTCAGATTATTCGGCAGAAACCATGCAGGCAAGAAGGCAATGGGATGACAAATATAAAACCTTGAAAGAAAAAAATTGCCAGCCAAGAATAATATATCCTGCAAAACTCTCCTTCAAATACAATGGTGAAATTAGGTCATTTCCAGATAAACAAAAATTAAGGGATATGTAAAAACCAAACCAAACTTACAAGAATTATTACAGGGACTCCTTTGATCTGAGAACAAAAAACATCAGCTCACAGGCAGAATCTAGGATGCAGGATCGTACCAGCCAGATATTAATCTAGGAAGTGAACTCTAAAGGACTATCCAAAACCAAAAGAAATACAACAGGGAATCAGAGAAACTAATCTGTAAATGAAAACAACAACAGAACAATAAAAGAGGGAATAAACGGTGTAAGAATAGAACCTTCTACTGGAAAGGAAGGCAAGGCGATACCAAGTAATAATACACTGCTTCAAACATAGAAAAATATGGGTAAATTTCACGGTAACCACAAAGAAAGTTAAGAAACCCACTCATCAAAATAAAAAGGAAAAACATAAACTCTCAGTAAAAAAAACAAACAAACTTCAAAAACGAAATGAAAAAAGAAATCCACAAACAAAAGGAATTCAGCACAGGAGAGTAAGAGGAACAAAGAAAAACTCGGAACCACAAAAAAAAAGCACTACAAAATGACAGCAAGAAACTCACACCTATCAATAATTACACTGAATGTAAATGGCCTAAATGCACCCATAAAGAGACAGAGAATGACAGAATGGATACAAAAAACAGGGTCCATCAATATGCTGTCTACAAAAGACACACCTTAGAAACAAAGACGTAAATTTATTAAAAATCAAACGTTGGAAAAAAATATATCAAGCAAACAACTACAAAAGAGAGCAGGAGTGGCAATACTAACCTCAGATAAAACAGACTTTAAAACAAAATCCACCAAGACAAAGAAGGACACTAATGACTAAGGAGACAATCCATCATGAAGACATAACCATATAAATATCTATGCATCCAGTGACAGGGCTCCAAAATACATAAAACAAACTAAGAGCACTGAAAAGAGAAATTGAGAGTTCCACAATAATAATAGACGACTTCAACACACCACTCCTGGTGAAGGACAGAACATCTAATAAGAAACTCAAGGAAGATACAGAAGACCTAAAGGGCACAATCAGCCAACTTGACCTCAAAGACATACATAGAACACTACACCCTACAGCTGCAAAGTACACATTCTTTTCCAAAGCACATGGAACATTCTCCAGAACAGACCACATCTTAGGCCACAGAGCAATCCTCAACAAGATCCACAACGTTGAGATAATACAAAGTATCTTCTCTGATCACAAAGCCATCAAGGTAGAAATTAACAACAGAAAGAGCAAGGAAAAAAAAAATCAAGTACATGGAAACTGAATAACACCCTGCTTAAAAACCACAGGGTAATAGAAGAATTCAGAGATGGAATCAAAAAATTCCTAGAATCAAATGAGGAAGAAAACACATCATACAAAATCTCTGAGACACAGCAAAGACAGTCCTCAGAGGACAATTTATAGCAATAGATGCACACATCAAAAAAGAAGAAAGGGACAAAATCAAAACATTAACTACACAACTCAAAAAAACTGAAAGAGAACAGCAAAAAAAGCCCACAGCCACCGAAATAAAGGAAATAACAAAGATCAGAGGAGAAATAAATGAAATAGAGAAGAGAAAAACAATAGAAAGAATCAACAAAACCAAAAATTGGTTCTTTGAATCAACAAAATCAACAAACCACTGGCGAGACTGACAAAAGAAAATCAGGAAAGGACACAAATAACCCAAATAAGAAATGAAATGGGGATCATTACAACAGACCCAACTGAAATAAAAAGGATCATAACAGAGTATGATGAAAAACTATACTCCAACAAATTTGAAAACCTAGAGGAAATGGATAAATGTCCAGAAACACACTACCTACACAAACTACAACAAAGTGATGTTGAAATCTGAACAGACCCATAACAAGAGAAGAGATTAAAAAGGTAATTAAAAAAAAAATCCCAACAAAAAAAAAGGCTCTGGCCCAGATGGCTTCACTGGAAAATTCTACTAAACATTTAGAGAACAGCTTCTTCCAGTACTACTCAATCTATTTCAGAACACAGAAAAGGAAGCGACACTTCTGAATTCATTCAATGAAACCAACGTAACGCTGATACCAAAACCAGGCAAAGACGTCACAAAAAAAGAAAATTACAGACCAATTTATCTCTCATGAATATAGATGCAAAAATTCTCAACAAAATTCTAGCCAATACAATTCAGCATCATACCAAAAAAATAATACACCATGACCAAGTAGGATTCATACCAGGTATGCGAGGATAGTTCAACATTAGAAAATCAATCAATGTAATCAACCACATAAATAAAAGGAAAGAAAAGAATCACATGACCATCTCAACTGACGCAGAAAAGGCATTCAACAAAGTCCAACACCCACTCCTGCTAAAAACTCTCAATAAAATAGGTATAGAAGGGAAATTTCTTAACATAATAAAGGGTATCAATGCAAAACCAATGGCCAACATCATTCTTAATGGAGAGAGGCTCTAAACATTCCCTTTGAGAACAAGAACAAGACAAGGATGCCCTTTATCAGCACTCGTATGTAACACTGTGCTGGAAGTTCTAGCTAGAGCAATAAGGCAAGAAAAAGAAATAAAGGGCATCCAAATTGGTAATGAAGAATTTAAACTGTGCCTGTTTGCAGATGATATGATACTATACACAGAATACCCTAAAGACTCCACGAGAAAACTACTGGAACTAATAGAAAGATCCAGCATAGTAGGATACAAGATAAACATACAAAAATCAGCTGGATTGCTATACACCAATAAAGAGAACTATGAAAAGGAAATTAGGAAAACAATACCATTTATAATAGCGCCTAAAAAAATAAAATACTTAGGAATAAATCTAACCAGGGATGTAAAAGACCTGTACAAAGAAAACTACAAAGCACTACTGCAAGAAACCCAAAGGGATCTACATAAATGGAAAAACATACCATGCTCATGAACAGGTAGACTCAACATAGTGAAAATGACAATTCTACCCAAAGCAATTTACAAATACAATGCAATCTCGATCTAAATACCAACAACAGTCTTTAATGAGATGGAAAAACTAATCATTAACTTTATATGGGAAGGGAAGAAATCCCGAATAAGTAAAGTACTATTGAAGAAGAAGAATAAAGTAGGAGGACTCACACTACCTGACCTCAGAACCTACTATACAGCTACGGCACTCAAAACAGCCTGGTACTGGTACAACGACATATACATTGACCAATGGAAGAGAATTGAGAACTCAGATGTAAATCCATCCACCTACAGTCACCTGATCTTTGGCAAGGATCCGAAGTCCATCAAATGGGAAACAGTCTTTTTAACAAATGGTGCTGGCAAAACTGGATGTCCACCTGCAAAACAATGAAACAGGACCCATTCCTCATACCATATACAAAAACTAATTCAAAATGGATCAAAGACTTAAATACAAAGCCAAAAACTTAAAGTTCATACAAGAAAAAAATTGGATCAGTGCTAGAGGCCCTAGTACACGGCATTAACAGGATACAAACCATAACCAACAACACAGAAACTCCAGAAGATAAGCTACGTAACTGGGATCTTCTAAAAATTAAACACCTATGCTCTTCAAAACACTTCACCAAAAGAGTAAAAAGAGAACCTACAGACTGGGATAAAAATTTTTGGACAGTACAAGTCAGACAAAGGTCTAATCTCTATAATCTACAAGAAAATCCAGTGCCTCTACAACACAAAGACAATCCAATTAAAAAATGGGCAAAGGAAATGAACAGAAACTTCACCAAAGACGACATTCAAGGAGCCAACAGACACATGAGGAAATGCTCGTGATCACCAGCCAATAGAGAAATGCAAATTAAAACCACAATGAGATACCATCTCACCCCAGCATTACTGGCACGAATCAGAAACACTGGAAACAACAAATGTTGGAGAGGCTGCGGGGCGATGGGAACTCTTATGCACTGCTGGTGGGAATGCAAAATGATACAATCATTTTGGAAAACAATATGGAACTTACTGAGAAAGCTAGAAATAGAAATACCATACGATCCAGCAATCCCACTCCTAGGAATATATCCTAGAGAAATAACAGCCGTCACGTGAATAGACATATCTACACCCATAGTCACTGCAGCACTGTTCACAAAAGCAAAAAGATGGAAACAACATAGATGCCCATCAACAGATGAATGGATAAACAAACTATGGTACATACACACAATGGAGTATTATGCAACAATAAAGAACAATGATGAATGTGTGAAACATGTCATAACATGGATGAAACTGGATGACATTATGCTGAGTGAAATAAGTCAATCACAAAAGGACAAATATTGTATAAGACCTCTACTGTAAAAACTCATGAAAAAGTTTACACACAAAAAGTAACAATCTTTGCTGGTTACAAGGGATGGGAGGGGTGTGGGGGGGGAAACACTAAATAACAATACATAAGTGGTAACTTTGGTGAAGGGTAGGACAGTACACAATACCGGGGAAGCCAGCACAACTAGTACAAGGGAAGGTCATGGAAGCTCCATAGACACATCCAAACTCCCTGATGGACTGAATTGCTGGGTGGAGGGCTGTGGGGACCATGGTCGAGGGGAACATTTAGCTCAACTGGCATAACACAGTTTATAAGGACAATGTTCTACATTCTACCTTGGTGAGAAGCGTCTGGGGTCTTAAAAGCCTGTGAACAGCCATCTAAGAGACTTCACTGGTCTCACCCCTTCGGGAGCAAGGGAGAATGAAGAGAACAGGATACAACGAAAAGATTAGTCCAAAGGACTAATGGACCACAGCTACCAAGGCCTCCACCAGACTGAGTCCAGTACAACTAGATGGTGCCCAGCTACCACCACTGACTGCTCTGACCAGGATCACAACAGGGGGTTCCGGACAGAGCTGGAGAAGGATGTAAAGCAAAATTCTAACACATTAAAAAAAAAAAAAAAAAAAAGACCAGATTTACTGGCTTGAAAGAAACTGGAGAAACCCCGAGAGTATGGCCCCCAGACACCCTTTTAGCTCAGTGGTGAAGTCACTACCGAGGTTCACCGTTCAGCCAGGGATTGGATAGCCCCATAAAACAAAACTGGACTAATAAGGCACAGCAGTCCAGGGATAAGGACTAGGAGGCAGGAGGGGACAGGAAAGCTGGTGATAGGGAACCCAAGGTTGAGAAAGGACGTTGCTGACATGTCGTGGGGTTGTTTACCATCGTCATAGGGGCAATATGTGTACTAACTGTTCAATGAGAAACTATTCTGTTCTGTAAACCTTCATCTAAAGTACAAAAAGAGAATTATCTATGTGAGACCAAACTGACAACAGTAACTCAAAAGGCTTGATGGGAAGCCTAAGGGGCAGTGAGTTGAAAATAGTGGTGATGGAATAATTTGGAAAAGGATAGTGAGAATAGCAGTACAACTAGAAGAATGTAATCGATGTCACTGAATTGCACATGTAGAAATTTTTGAAATGGTGTATCTTTGGCTATGTATATTTTCACCAAAAAAGAAAAAAGGTCCTCCAAGGTCGAGAAGGGAGAGTATTGACATGTTGTGGGTTTGTTAACCAATGTTATAAAACAATATGCATCCTGACTGTGTAATGAGAAACTATTTGTTTTGTAAACCTTCACCTAAAGTACAATAAAAAAATTAAACAATTTATTGCAATGTGCAAATCTGCTGCAAAAGACCTCTTTATAGCATTAAAAAGCAAAGATGTCACTTTGATGATTGAGATGCACCTGACCCAAGCCATGGTATTTTCAAACACCTCACTTGCATGCAAACGCTGAAGAATGAATAAGGAAGAATGAAAGAATAGCTGATGCCTTTGAATTACAGTGCTGTCGAAGAATACTGAATATACCATGGACTGGTAGAAGAATGAAAAAATATAACTTGGAAGAATTATAGCCCAAATGCTCCTTAGAAGCTAGGATGGTGAGACTTCATCTTATGTACTTTGCACATGTTATCAGTAGGGACCAGTTCCTGGAGAAGGATATCTTGCTTGGTAACACAGCGGGTCAGCGAAAAGAGGATGAGTTGGATTGATACAGTGGCTGCAACAATGGGCTCAAACACAGCAATGATTGTGAGGATGGCACAGGACCAGTCAGTGCTTCCTTCTGTTGTACAGAGGCTCACTATCAGTCAGATCTGACTTGAAGGAACCTAACAACAACAAATGACTCCCCACAGGTTTCAGATTTCTGTAAATAATTGCTCGTAATTTGACAAAAAAGGTAAAATTAGATTTCAAAAATAACCAAGATTTAGGCTAACAGAGACTAAAAATTATAAATTAACCTAACTGGGTCCAAGGATCAAGCTCATGAGTTAGCCTTGATGGAAAAGGAAGTTCTATATGCCAGTAGCTGTGTTAATTGTTTTACATCTATTTTGTCATTTAATCACCATAACTTCATAAGGTATAGACTGTTACTAACCCAGTCCTGCAAATGTGGGAATTAAGGCTTAAAGGAAATAATTAAACTGCTCAGTTGGACAGCTAACAGCTGGCAGATCCACTGGAGATTTGAATCCATAGAGCCTAGATAAGCACCCTGCCCTTAATCACCAGGATCTGGGGTCACAGGCTGAAAGCACTTTGGACAGAAAGCCTGTTCAACTTCCTTCAAAGATCTCAAGATAGGTCACTTCAATTTTAGAAACACAGAAGAAACTTCAAGTCACAATCATTCTCCACTGGTTTGGCATCAAGCTAACTGCATGAAAAAAAGCAAACACCCTTGGCTTCTTTTCTCCTAAACCCACGACATAATACAAATGGTAACATACATTATCAAATTTGCCTCCAATAAGGAGAAATTCTGGCAGTGACTCATTGTTCAATCCCTGGTAATTTCAGCGCTTCATATTTAGGTATCCTAAGAAATCTGTGGATTCCAGTTTCTACAAGGAGTTCGACATGAACAGCAACATTCTGATAAGTTTTAGGTTTTCTTTTGATTAGCCTAATGATAACAATTTAGATCATGATCACAAGCTCTGTGGAGGGCTATCCTGGAGCAATGTTTCTCAAAATGTGGTCCCTAGGTCACCAGCATCAGAGGCACTTGGAGTACTTACTAAAAATTTATACTTTTGAGCCACACCCCATAGAGACCATTTAAACTCCTACTTATAATTCCCATATACACTACTGTAACGAACTGACTTTTTAAAAAATTTTTGTGCTTTTTCTACCTGCCTTTTCCAACAATTTAAGTTCTGATAGTGATTAAATTACAATAACATTTCAGTCATTACTGGCCTTTCTCACAAACTCAAGTATAAGTTAGGATATAACCTGGAAAAAGCACTAAACTGAAGATCTTCTCCAAAACCTCTCTCTCAAGGAGTTTGAGAAAGATATCTTCAAAGGTGGAATACAGTGGCAAAAGAAGGAAAGAATCTGCAGCTATTTACACCTTCTCCTCACTTATCAACTATCTCGTTATCCGACATTTCACATTTACAGCAACAGTAAAAAACCTACTGTCCAACTATTTTGCGCAATGTACATCTGGCAGTAAAGAACAGTAACAGACAGCGATGTACAAGGCGAGAGTAACACTGGCTTTGATGGTTAAGGTTACGTGTCAGCTTGGCTGGGCCAGGATTCTCAGTGGTTTGGTAGTTCTGTAATGATGTAATTTCGCAGTTACGTAAAGATGTAGTCTTTCTCCATTTTGTGATCTGATCTGGTCATCCTCCATTTTCGCTAACACTAATTTTGCGTAACAACCTGATCTTTGGAATCTTACCGTGTTGATAAGTGATGAAAGGGTGTATACATATATACACATATTCTGTCTATTGTGTGCCATCAAGTCAATTCTGACTCATAGTGACCTTGTAGGACAGAACAGAACTGCCTTATACAGTTTCTGAGGCTGTAATCTTTATGGAGGCAGATTGTCACACTTTTCTCCCGAAGAGTGGCCAGACCTTTTGGTTAGCAGCTGGGTGTTTAACTACTGCGCCACCAGGCTCCTAATATACATATATATGTTGTTGTTAGCTGCTGTTAAGTTGGTCTCCAACTCATGATAATCTCATGTACAGTGGAATGAAATGCTGCCCAGTCCTGTGCCATCCCTGTGATCAACTGTGAATCATACCACTGATATCCTTAGAGCTTTCACTGGCTGATTTTCAGAAGCAGACCACCAAGCCTTTCTTCCTAGTCTGTCTTAGTCTAGAGGCCCCCTAAAAGCTGTTCAGCATCATAGCAACATGCAAGCCTCCACTGACAGATGGGTGGTGGCTGTACATGAGGTGAATTGGCCAGAAATTGAACCTGAGTCTCTGGAATGATAGAAGGCAAGAATTCCACAACTGAACTACCACTGCTCATTATATATATATATGTATATACGTATATATGTGTATGTGTATAGATGTATATGTATAAATACATACGTATATACATACAACATACATACATATATATATGGGAATGGATTATGGGAAACTCATTGGAAGTGACTCAATAAAAATAAACAGTGAAGCTTTAGGCACTTTTGCCTGAAGTAACAGAAAGAAAATGAAGGTTATGGATAAAGTTTTTGAAGATCAGAATTAATCCTACTCATACTCATATACATAAGTGTCTTCCATAAGAAGCCGGTATGCAGATTAGTATAATTCTAATGAATCCTTTAAAAGTCTCTATTATAAAGAATACAAACCGGGAATTGACAAATAGAGCCATCTTTTATTTCATTATTAGATCCAGAATTTCCCAGGTTCTCCCTGTACATGAAGGGGAAAAAAAGATTCCTAAATTTGTAGAAAGAATAACATTAATGTCAAAATAAGTTAGTCATCACCCTAACAACCCATATTTATCGTTTACTAGGTATTATAGTGTTGACCATACAAAGCAAGAGAAGAGACTTACTTATTAATGTGCTGGGTTCCTTACAGGTATTATTTCATTATGCTGAGTGAAATAAGTCAATCACAAAAGGACAAATACTGTATGAGACCACTATTATAAAAACTCATGAAAAGGTTTCCACACAGAAAGAAAAAATATTTGATGGCTACAAGGGAGGGGAGGGCTGGGGAAGGAAAAATACTAACTAGACAATAGGTAAGTGGTGACTTTGGTGAAGGGTAAGACAGTACATAATACTGGGGAAGTCAGCACAACTTGACCAAGCAAACTCATAGAAGCTTCCTAGATACATCCAAATTCCCTGAGGTACTGAGTTACCTGGCAGAGGGCTGGGGACCATGGTCTCAGGAGACATTTAGCTCAACTGGCATAACACAGTTTATAAAGAAAATGTTCTAGATCCTACTTGGGTGAGTAGCGTCTGGGGTCTTAAAAGCTTATGAGCAGCCATCCAAGATACATCAACTGGTCCCACTCATCTGGAGCAAAGGAGAATGAAGAAAACAAAAGCAACAAAGGAAAAGATTAGTCCAAAGGACTAATGGACCGAAAAAAAAAACTACCACAGCCTCCACCAAACTGAGTCCAGCCCAGCTACCACCACCAACTGCTCTGACAGTGATCACTAGAGGGTCCTGGACAGAGCTGGAGAAAAATGTAGAACAAAATTCAAGCTCACAAAAAAACAGCCAGGCTTACAGGTCTGATAGAGACTGGAGAAACCCCAAGAGTATGGCCCCTGGACATCCTTTTAACTCCTGAAGTTCACCCTTCAGCCAAAGATTAGACAGGCCTATAAAACAAACAATAACAGACACGTAGTTCAACCATGCATACAAGACTAAATGGGCACACTAGCCCCAAAGCAAAGACAAGAAGCCAGGAAGGGACAAGAAAACAGGACGAATGGAAACGGGGAACCTGAGGTCGAGAAGGGGAGAGCACTGATACATCGTGGGGTTGGCAACCAATGTCACAAAACAATCTGTGTATTAATTGTTTAATAAGAAACTAATTTTCTCTGTAAAACTTTCACCTAAAGTGCAATAAAAAATTCAAAAAAAAAAAAAGACAGATAGATTGATACAACCAGGATGATAAAGCCAGAGAAAAAATGGCTAGAAAATTTGTAGCCCCAAAAAAAGTGAAGGAAGGGGTGTATAATCCAATAATCAACTCAACATTCACTGATAATACTCATCTATATGCTGTCTACAAGAGACACACAAAGACATAAATATATTAAAAATCAAAGAATGGAAAAAATACATCAAGCAAATAGTAACCAAAAAGGGCAAGAGTGGCAATGCTAATCTCAGATAAAATAAACTTTAAGGCAAAGTCAACCATAAAAGACAAGGAAGGACATAATATAATGATTAAAGGGACAATTCATCAAGAAGATATAACCTTAATAATAATCTACACACCCAATGACAGGGCTCCAAAATACATAAAACAAACTCTAACAGCATTGAAAAGAGAAAGTTCCACAAGAATAGTAGGAGACTTCAACATATTACATTTGGTAAAGAACAGAACATCTAGAAAGAAACTCAACAAAGATACGTAAGATAAAAGGCCACAATCAACCAATGTGACCTCAGACATATACAGAACACTCTACTCAACAGCAGCAAAGTATACATTCTTTTCCAGTGCACATGGAACACTCTCCAGAATACATCACATATTAGGCCACAAAGCAACCCTCAATAAAATCCAAAACATCAAATAAAAAGCATTCTCTATGATTACAACACAGTAAAAATATAAATCAATAACAGGAAGAACACACACACAAAAAATTAAATACATGGAAACTGAATAACACCTTGCTTAAAAACAACTGAATATCAGAAGAAATCAAAGAGGGAATCAAAAACTTCCTAGAATCAAATGAGAATGAAAACACATCATACCAAAACATTTGGGACACAGTAAAGGCAGTTCTCAACAGTTCAATTTATAGCACTAAACATACATCAAATAACAAGAACGGGCCAAAATGAAAACATTAGCCCTAAAACTTGAACAAATAGAGAACATCAAAAGAAGCCCACAGGCACCAAAAGAAAGGAAATAATAAAGATTAGAGCAGAAATAAATGAAATAGAGAACAGAAAAACAACAGAATCAACAAGACCAAAAGAAGGTTCTTTGAACAGACCAAAAGAATTGATGAACCATTAGAAAAACAGAAGAGGAAGCAAATAACCCAAATAAGAAACGAGAAGGGGTATATTACAACAGAGCCAACTGAAATAAAAAGGATTTTAACAGAATCCTATGAAAAAAATATACTCCAAAAAATTTGAGAACTAGAGGTAATGGACAAATGTCTAGAAACACACTACTACCTAAACTAACACAAACTGAGACAGAAAATCTGAACAGACCCATAACAAGAGAAAAGACTGAAGAGTTAACAGAAAAACTCCCAACAAAAAAAAAGCCCTGGCCTGGACAGCTTCATTGGAGAATTCTACCAAACATTCAGAGAAGAGCTTACACCAGTACTACTCAAACTATTTCACAGCATAGAAAAGGAAGGAATACTCCGAATTCATTCTATGAAGCCAGCATAACCCTGATATCAAAGCCAGGCAAAGACACCAAAAAGAAAGAAAATTACAGACCAATATCTCTCTTGAATATAGATGTAAAAATTCTAACAAAATTCTAGCCAACAGAATTCAGCATCATATCAAAAAAATAATACACCACGAAGAAGAGGGATTCATACCAGGTATGCAAAGATGGTTCAACATGAGAAAATCAATCAACATAATCCACTACATAAACAGAAGAAAGAATCACATGATCATCTCAAGCAACAGAGAAAAAGCATTTGATAAAGTCCAACACCCATTCCTGATAAAAACTCAATAAAATTGGAATAGAAGGGAAATTCCTCAACATAATAAAGGGCATCTATACAGAACCAACAGACATCATTCTCAGTGGAGAGAGGCTGAAAGCATTTCCCCTGGTGTCATGGTTTGAATAATGTCCCCCAAAAAATGTGTGTTATCAATTTGGCTGGACCATGATTCCCAGAATTGTGTGGTTGGCATCCATTTTGTGATTGTAATTTTATGTTAAAGAGGATTAGGGTGGGATTGTAACACCTCCCTTATCCAGGTCACATCCCTGATCCAATGTAAAGGGAGTTTCCCTGGGGTGTGGCCTGCACCACCTTTTATCTCTCAAGAGATAAAAGCAAAGGGAAGCAAGCAGAGAGTCGGGGACCTCATACCATCAAGAAAGCAGTGCCGGGAGCAGAGCGCGTCCTTTGGACTGGGGTCCCTGCACCGAGAAGCTCCTAGTCCAGGGGAACACTGATGAGAAGGCCAAGAGAGAGAGAAAGCCTTCCCCTGGAGCTGACACCCTGAATTTGGACTTTTAGCCTACTTTACTGTAAGGAAATAAACTTCTCTTTGTTAAAACCATCCACTTGTGGTATTTCTGTTATAGCAGCGCTAGATAACTAAGACACCTGGTAATGTGAACAAAACAAGGATGCCATTTATCACCACTCCTATTTAACATTGTGGGGGAAGTTCCATCTAGAGCAATAAGGCAAGAGAAAGAAATAATGGGCATCCAAATTGGAAAGGAAGAAGTAAAATTATCCCTATTTGCAGATGATATGATCCTACACATAGAAAGCGCAAAAATTCCACAAGGAAACTACTGGAACTACTAGCAAGATTCAGCCGAGTAGCAGGATACAAGATCAACTTACAAAAACCAGTTGGATTCCTATACAGCAACAAAGAGAACTTCGAAAAGGAAATCAGAAAAACAGTAACATTTATAATAGCCCCTAAAAAGATAAAACACTGAGGAATAAATCTAATCAGGGACGTAAAGACCTATACAAAGAAAACTACAAAACATTATTGGAAGAAACCAAAAGAGACCTACATAAATGGGAAAACATACTGTGCTCATTAACAGGAAGACTCAACATTGTGAAAACATCAATTCTAACCAAAGTGATCTACTGATACAGTGCAATCCCAATCCAAATACCAACAGCATTCTTTAGCGAGAAGGAAAAACTTATCACCAACTTTATATAGAAAGGAAAGAGACCCAGGATAAGCAAAGCATTGTTGAAGAACAAGAACAAAGAAGGAGACGTTACACTACCTGATCTCAGAACCTACTATACAGTCACAGTAGTCAAAACAGCCCGGTACTTGTACAACCACAGACACATAGACCAATTGAAAAGAATCGAGAACTCAGATGTAAATCCATTCTCCCACAGTCAGCTGATCTTTGACAAAGAAACAAACTCCACTAAATAGGGAAAAGACAATCTTTGAACAAATGGTGCTGGCAAAACTGGATGTCCATCAGTTAAAAATGAAAGAGGACCCAAACCTGACACCATACACAAAAACTAACTCAAAATGGATCAAAGACTTACATATAAAACCTAAAACTATAAAGGTCATGGAAGAAAAAATAGGGACAACACTAGAGGCCCTAATACATGGCATAAATACAATACAAACCATAACTAACTATGCACAAACACCAGAAGATAAACTAGATAACTGGGAGCTCCTAAAAATTAAGAACTTATGTTCATAAAAAGGTTTCACTAGAAGAGTAAAAAGAGAACCTACAAACTGGGGAAAAAGTTTTGCCTATGACATATTCGACAAGAGTCTAATCTCTAAAATCTATAGATACTTCAATACTTCAACAACAAAAAGGCAATTAATTTAATTAGAAAATGGGCAAAGGATATGAACAGACACTTCACCAAAGAAGACATTCAGGCAGCTAACAGACACATAAGGAAATGCTCTTGATCATTAGCCATTGCTGTTCTTAGGTGCCATCAAGTCAGTTCCAACTCATAGTGACCCTATGTACAACTGAATGAAACACTGCCCGGTCCAGCGCCCATCTCATAATCGTTATGCTTGAGCTTATTGTTGCAGCCACTGTGTCAATCCATCTCATTGAGGGTGTTCCAATTTTTTGCTGACCATACACTTTACCAAGCACGATGTCCTTCTCTAGGGACTGGTCCCTCCTGATAACACGTCCAAAAGATGTGAGTCAAAGTCTCACCATTCTTGCTTCTAACGAGCACTCTGGCTATACTTCTTCCATAACAGATTTGTTTGTTCTTCTGGCAGACAATGGTATATTTGATATTATCCACCAACACCATAATTCAAAGGCGTCAATTCTTCTTCGATCTTCCTTATTCATCATGCAACTTTCCCACACACATGAGGCGATAGAAAACACCATGGCAAGGGTTACGGCCACCTTAGTCCTTAAAATGAATGACATCTTTGCTTTTGAACACTTGAAGGAGGTCTTTTGCAGCAGATTTTCCCAATGCAATGCATCTTTTGATTTCTTGACTGCTGCTTCCGCCAGCATTGATTTCGGATCCAAGTAAAATGAAATCCTTGACAACTTCAATCTTTTCTCCGTTTATCATGACGTTGCTTACTGGTCCAGTTGTGAGGGTTTTTGTTTTATTTATTTGGGGGTGTAATCCATACTAAAGCCTGTAGTCTTTGATCTTCATCAGTAAGTGATTTATGTCAACCTCAGTTTCCACAACCAATGCTGTGTCATCTGCATTTATCGAAGGCTGTTAACGAGTCTTCCTCCAATCCTGATGCCCCCTCTTCTTCATATAGTCCAGCTTCTCAGATTATTTGCTCAGCATACAGACTAAATAAGTATGGTGAAAGGATACAAGCCTGATGCACACCTTTTCCGACTTTAAATCATGTGGAATCCCCTTGTTCTGTTCAAACGACTGCCTCTTGGTCTACGTACAGGTTCCTCATGAGTACAATTAAATGTTCTGGAATTTCCCATTCTTTGAAATGTTATCCACAATTCATTATGATCCACACATTTGAATGTATTTGCACAATCAATAAAACACATGTAAACATCTTTCTGGTATTCTCTGCTTCAGCCAGGATCCATATGACATCTGCAGTGATATCCCTCATTCCACATCCTCTTCTGAATCTGGCTTGAATTTCTGGCAGTTCCTTGTCGATGTACTGCTGCAACTGCTTTTGAATGATCATCAGCAAAATTTTACTTGTGTGTAGTATTAACGCTACTGTTTGACAGTTTCTGCATTCTGTTGGATCACCTTTCTTTGGAATAGGCATAAATATGGATCTCTTCTAGTCATATGGCCAGGTAGCTGTCTTTTTTTTTTTTTTTAATTGTTGTAGTTAAATGAAGTTCACATTACAAGTTAGTCTCCCATACAAAATTTTGTACATACATTGATATGTGACCCTAATTGCTCACCCTATTCTGCGAAAACACACTCCTCCTTTCCACCCCCAATTCCCCATGTCCATTCAAACAGCTCTAACCCTCTCTGCCTTCCCAACTCACCTCTAGATAGAAGCTGCCCTTTGGTCTCTTGTGTCTACTTGACTAAGAGGCACACTCTTCATGAGTATCACTTTATGTCCCACAGTCCAGTCCAATCCCTCTTCGAAGAGTTGTCCTTGGAAATTGTTTTAGCTCTGGGCTGATAGAGAGTCCAGGGGCCATGCTTTCCAGGGTACCTCCAGTCTCAGTCAAACCATTAAATCTGGTCTTCTTACTAGAATTTGAGTTCTGCACCCCATCTTTCTGATGCTCCATGAGGGACTCTCTGTTGTGTTCCCTGTCAGGGCGGTCACTGGTGGTAGCAGGGCACCATCTAGTTCTTCTGGTCTCGTCCTGATGAAGTCTCTGGTTTATGTGGTCCTTTCTGTCTCTTGGGCTAATACTTTGCTTGTGTCTTTGGTGTTCTTCATTCTCCTTTACTCCAGGTATGTGGGACCAATTGATGCATCTTAGGTGGCCGCTTGCAAGCTTTTAAGACCCCAGATGCCACTCACCAAAGTAGGATGCAGAACATTTTCTTAATAAGCTTTGTTATGCCAATTGACATAG
>NW_004443965.1:18984757-19012651 GCF_000243295.1 Trichechus manatus latirostris
TCTCTCTTTTCAGTGCTGTTAGAGTTTATGTATTTTTGGATCCCTGTTGTTGGGTGCGTAAATATTTATTACAGTTATGTCCTCCTGGTGTACTGACCCTTTAATCATTATATAGTTCCCTTCTTATCCTCTGTGGTGGATTTTAAAGTCTATTTTGTCAGATTAATATTGCCACTCTTCTTTTTTGAGTGTTGTTTGCTTCATATTTTTTCCATCCTCTGAGATTTAGCCTATTTGTGTCTTTAAGTCTAAGGTGCGTCTCTTGTAGGCAGCATATAGACGGATCATGCTTTTTTATCCAATCTGCCACTCTCTCTCTATTGGTGCATTAAGTCCGTTGATAGCTATGAGTTTAGTGCTGTCATCTTGATGTCTCTTTTTGTGTGTTGTTCACAGTTTCTTTGTTCCCCTTCATTTTCTGTGCTGAGTCATTTTTCTTTATGCATTTTTTCCATCTTTTTCATTGTTGTAGATTTTGTGTTTGCTGGGTCTTTATATTTTTCTACTTTTTTATTTAGATCTGTAGGATTGTTAGGTTCCTTTGTGGTTATCTTAATACTTACCCCTATTTTTCTAAGTTTATACCAGTATTTTATTTCTTTATATTGCCTTGAGTTCCCCTCCATATGAAAAATGTCTGCATTTTAAAGTCCCTCTTTTTTGTTTTAATGTTGTACTTTTTTACATATTGATATCTCTGTTTCCCTATTTTCAATGTTTTAGCTTTTATGTATTTTTGCCTTCCCTATCTGAGTCAATATCTGGTTGGTCTGTCCAGTGTTCTAGTCTTGCATTGTTAGCTGATGTTACTGATTATCTAACCATAGGACTCCCTTTAGTATTTCTTGTAATTCTGGTTTGGTTTTTGCAAATTCCCTAGACTTCTGTTTATCTGGAAATGCCCTGATTTCACCATCATATTTGAGAGACAGTTTTGCTGGATATATAACTTTTGGCTGGCAGTTTTTTTCCGTCAAGGCTTTATATATATCATCCCATTGCATTCTTGCCTACATGGTTTCTGCTGAGTAGTCCAAGCTCATTCTTATTGACTCTCCTGTGTAGATGACTTTTCTTTTATCCCTAGCTGCTCTTAAAATTCTCTCTTTATCTCTGGTTTTGGTAAGTTTGATTATAATATGTCTTGGTGACTTTCTTTTGGGATCTACCTTACGTGGGGTTCGATGAGCATCTTGGATAGATAACTTCTCATCTTTCATGATATCAGGGAAGTTTTCTGTCAACAAATCTTCAACAATTTTCTCTGTATTTTCTGTTATCCCGCCTGTTCTGGTACTCCAATCACTCGCAGGTTATTTCTCTTGATAGAGTCCCACATAACTCTTAGAGTTTCTTCATTCTTTTTAATTCTTTTATCTGATTTTTCCTCAAGTTGGTGTCAAGTGCTTTACCTTCAATGTCACTAACTCTAACTTCTACTGCCTCAATTCTGCTCCTATGACTTTCTACTGAGTTGTCTAATTCTGAAATTTTATTGTTAATCGTCTGGATTTCTGATTGCTGTCTATGAATTCTTGCAGCCTATTAAATTCGTCATTATGTTCTTGAATTACTTTTTTTAAGTTCAGCTACTACTTTGTCTGTGTGTTCCTTAGCAGCTTTTGCATTTTGGAGAATTTCCTTTCTAATTTCTAGAAGGGTTCTGTATATTAATCTTTTGTATTCTGCCACTGGTAATTCCAAGAAATTCTCTTCCTCCAGAGAATTTATTGATTCTTTACTCTGGGAGCTTGCCGAAGCCATCATGGACTGCCTCTTTATGTGATTTGATATTGACTGTTGTTTCCAAGCCATCAATAAGTTATTATAATTCTATTTTATATTTGTTTAGTGAGTCCTAGCTTCTTGTTTTGTTTTGATATGCCCCAAAAGGTTGCTCGTGTGCGCTAGTTTGCTTATTTGCACCTTTGAAGCTCTAATGTCCTGTCAGCAGGTAGTTAGTTCTGTAACTAAGTATGTGCACAGAGGAGTCCGTTAAACTTTCCTATATGGGCTCAGCTCAGGTGTCCAGGCGGTCAGTCGCCAAGTGTGTGGTGCAGGCTCTCACCTACAGTCTTAGAGAGGCATGGGTGATTGGTCTAGACACAAGTATCTGGCTGCAGTAGGGGGTCATGCGCTGAGCCAGGCAGGAGCCTGATGGCTGCCCTTGAGAGTCTGAAAGGGAAGTGTGTCCCTACTCCCTAGGGTGAGTAGGTAGGTGAGTTCTGCAGCTGGACTATGAGCACCCTACTGTGTTGGCTGTAAAGACTCGAGGTCACCACTTATTCTTGGACTCCTGTAGCAGGTGACTAGGTGGTGTAGGTAGCGCCACCAGTCCTCAAGCACCTGGTGCGGATCGGTAAAGGTGCCTGCTTAAGGGGCAGGGCTGTGTTGAGGTCACAAATCTGCCATTTTACAGCTGAAACAGTTGAAGTTAGACGTCAGATGTTTACCCTGTTATACTGTAGTAGTGAGGGCTAACGCTGTTGAGATGGGTCCCCACAAGTCTATACAGGGGTGTAAGGCACTCAAAGTCTGCAGACCCCTTATGCCTGTGCCTGGCAAAGGAGCTGGGCCGACCCTGAGTCCCTGGCTTAGGGGAGCCAGTAGCTTATTTGTTCCCTCTCCAAGGCCAGGAGAATGGGTCAGGGCACCTTTTGGGATCTACTTCCGGCCCAGGGGTGTCAGACTTCGGAAGGCTGGGATTGGTGCAAAGCGGGAAAGAAGGAGGTAAAAGGGAGAGAGGTTTTTCCCAAACAGGCTTTTTTTTTTTTTTTTTAAATCCCTGCGAAAGGCCGCACATGTGTACTTATCTATAGCCACTTGGGAGCTGCTTTTCACTGGTTTGGAGTGTCCAAGCAGAATCTCTGCTGCCAGATTTCTCTGGATGCGGAAACTGCCTCCCATGTGCGCATGCAGCTGTTTGCCTGCTTCACTGTGTACCTCGGAGTCAGTCGGGGCTGAAGACCTGGAGCAGAGTCCAGTCTGGCACTTCTCGCTTCTTGAGAACGGTCTTCCTCCCCCACCGCCACTCAGTCTGATTCCTCAACTTTGCCCTTTTCAGGGCTCCTAGATATTCATATACAATCAAATCACTTGTTTTTCCTGGTCTTTTGTGGTAAGAGGGATATAGAAACCCGTCTGACTACTCCACCATCTTGGCCCTGCCTCCAGGTAGCTGTCTTGAAAATTTCTTGGCATAGATGAGTAAGCACTTTCAGTGCTGCATTCATTTGTTGAAACATCTCAATTGATAGTCCATCAAGTCCTGGAGCCTTGCTTTTCCCAATTCCTTCAGTGCAGCTTGGACTTCTTCCTTCAGTATTATTGGTTCTTGATCATATGCTATCTCCTGAAATGGTCAACCAATTATTCCTGGTACAGTAACTCTTCCATCTTCTTTTGAGGCTTCCTGAATCATTCAGTATTTTGCCCATAGAATTTTTCAATAATGCAACTTGAGGCTTGAATTT
Organism: Trichechus manatus latirostris; assembly: GCF_000243295.1. Classification (NCBI taxonomy): domain Eukaryota; kingdom Metazoa; phylum Chordata; class Mammalia; order Sirenia; family Trichechidae; genus Trichechus; species Trichechus manatus. Next base: position 18,988,231 of record NW_004443965.1, read on the forward strand.
TTTCTTAGGTTCTTTCAGCTTAACAAATGCCAAGTGTGTTCTTCCCTTTTAGTTTTTTAACTCCAGTTCCTTGCACAAGTCATTATAACACTTTACTTTGTCTACTTGAGTTTCCCTTTGAAAACTTCTGTTCAGCTCTTACATGTCATCATTTCTACCATTCACTTTTGCTACTCGATGTTCAAGAACAAGTTTCAGAGTCTCTTCTGACATCCATTTTGGTCTTTTCTTTCTTTCCTGTCTTTTTAATGGCCTCTTGCTTTCTTCATGTATGATGTCCTTGATGTCATTCCACAACTCATCTGGTCTTCGGTCATTAGTGTTCAATGCATTAAATCTATTCCTGAAACGGTCTCTAAATTCAGGTGGGATATACTGAAGGTCGTCCTTTGGCTCTCCTGGACTTGTTCTAATTTTCTTCAGCTTTAATTTGAAATTGCATATGAGCAACTGATTGTTTGTTCTGCAGTCAGCCCCTGGCCTTGTTCTGACTGATAATACTGAGCTTTTCCTTTGTCTCTTTCCATAGATGTAGTTGATTTGATTCCTGTATATTCCATCTGGAGAGGCCCATGTGTATAGTTTATGTTGCTGAAAAAATGTATTTGCAGTGAAGAAGTTGTTGGTCTTGCAAAATTCTATCAGTGATCTCTGCCATTGTTTCTATCACCAAGGCCACATTTTTCAACAACTGATCATTCTTTGTTTCTAACTTTTGCATTCCAATACAAAATAATTATCAATGAATCCTGATTCTATGTTTGGTCAACTTCAGACTGTAGAAGTTGGTAAAAATATTCAATTTCTTCATCTTTGGCCTTAGTGGTTGGTGGGTAAATTTGAATAACAATCGTATTAACTGGTTGTCCTGATAGGCGTATGGATATTATCCTATTACTGACAGCACTGTACTTCAGGACAGATCTTGAAATGTTCTTTTTGACAATGAATGCAATGCCTTTCCTCTTCAAGCTGTCACTCCCAGCAGAGTAGACCATATGATTGTCTGATTCAAAATGGCCAATACCAGTCCATTTCAGCTCACTAAAGCCTAGGATATCAACGTTTATGCATTCCATTTCATTTTTGGCCATTTCCAATTTTCCTACATTCATACTTCGAATATTTCACATTCCTATCATTAATGGATGTTTGTACCTGTTTCTTCTCATTTTCATTTGTGCCATATCACCAAATGAAGGTCCCAAAAGCTTGACTTCATCCACGTCATTAAGGTCAACTCTACTTTGAGAAGGCAGCTCTTCTCTAGTTGTATTTTGAATGCCTTCCAACCTAAGGGCTAATCTTCTGGCACTGTATCAGACAATATTCTGATGCCATTCATAAGGCTTTCACTGGCTAATGTTTTTCAGAAGTAGACCACCAGTTCATTCTTCCTACTCTGTCTTAGTCTGGAAACTCAGCTGAAACCTGTACACCATGGGTGACCCTGCTTGTATCTGAATAACTGGCATAGCCTCCAGCATCACAGCAACATGCAAGCCACCACAATCACAAACTGACAAATACATGGGGCATTAGCCATTAGAGAAATGCAAATCAAAATTACAATGAGTTACCATCTTACCCCAACATTATGGGCACAAAGCAAAAAAACAGAAAATAATAAATGTTGGAGAGGTTGAGGGGAGACTGGAATTCTTATGCACTGCTGGTGGGAATGTAAAATGGTACAATCACTATGGAAAATGATATGGTGCCTCCTTAAAAATCTAGAAAGAGAAATACCATACGATCCAGCAATCCAACTCCTAGGAATACATCCTAGAGAAATAAGAGCTGAAGAGACACATGCACACCCATGTTCACTGAAGCATTATTTACAATAGCAAAAAGATGGAAACAACCTAAATGCCCAACAAGAGATGAATGGATAAACAAATTGTGGAACATGCACATAATGCAATACTACACAACAATAAAGAACAATGATGAATCCTCAAAACATCTCCCAACATGGATGAATCTGGAGGGCATTATGCTGAGTGAATTAAGTCAATCACAAAAGAGCAAATATTGTATGAGACCACTATTATTCAAAAGCCAAGAAAAGATTTACACACAAAAACAGTATTTGATGGTTATGAAGGAAAGGGTTGGGGAGGGGACATAACTAGATAGTAGACAAGTGTTAACTTTGGTGAAGGGTAAGATAATATACAATATAGGATAAGTGAGCACAACTTGACCAAGGCAAATTCATGGAAGCTTCCTAGACATATCCAAATACCTTGGGGACAAAGTTACTAGGGCTGAGGGCTGGGGACTATGTTCTCGGTGAACATCTCGGTCAACTGGCATAACATAGTTCATAAAGAAAATGTTCTACATCCTACTTGGGTGAGTAGTGCCTGGGGTCTTAAAAGCTTGCGAGTGGCCATCTAAGGTACATCTATTGGTCTCAGCACGTCTGGAGCAAAGGCAGAAGAATAAAATCAAAGATACAAGGAAAATACTAGTCCAAAGGACTAATGGACCACATGAATCACAGCCTCCACCAGCCTGAGGCCAAAAGAACTAGATGGTGCCTGGCTACCATCACTGACTGCTCTGACAGAGATCACAACAGAGGGTCCTGGAGAGAGCGAGAGAAAAATGTAGAACAAAATTCAAATTCACAAAAAAAGACCAGACTTACTGGTCTGTCAGAAACTGGAAGAACCCCAGAGACACCTCCGGACACCCTGTTAACTCAGAACTGAAGCCCGTCCCAAAGTCTACCTTTCAACCAAAGATTAGACAGGCCTATAAAAGAAATAACACATGTGAGGAACATGCTTCTTAGGTCAATCAAATATACGAGACCAAGTGGGCAACACCTGCCCAAAAGCAAAGATGAGAAGGCAGGAAGGGACAGGAAAACTGCATGAATGGACACAGGGAACCAGGGGTGGAAAATGCAAGAGTGCTGACACATTGTGTGAATTGCAACCGATGTCACAAAACAATCTGTGTATAAATTTTTGAATGAGAAACTACTGTGTGCTATAAACTTTCACCTAAAGCACAACTGAAAAAAAAAAAAGATACTGCAAAGAATAAAAGACAAGTTACATAATCCGGGGGAAAAAAATGTGAAAAACAATAACCAACAAAGTATTGGTATTTAGAGTATATAAAGAACTTCAAATATCAATACAACAGAAAAACAGACAAGAAAGAAAAGACATTTCACAGAAAACACAAATTGCCTCTAGAATGAAAAAACGTTAAGTTTCGGTAAAGATATGAAATCACAAGAACGCTCAATCACTGCTGGTGGTACTGTCATCTGAAAGTAGCTTAGCATTATTTTGTAAAGTTGAACATGCACATATCCTATGACCTTGCCACTCCACTTCTAGTAATATACTCCTGCCCGTGTGTGCCAAGATATGTACAAGAATGTTCATAGCAGCACTGTTTGTAACAGAGAAACAACTAGATATAACTCAAATGTCTCTCAAGCGTATAGTGAATTATAAATTGTGGCACATTAATATTTTAGAATACTATACAAAAATGAAAATAAACTACAGATACGCTGCAACATGGTAATACTGAGTATAAGCAAGAATTCCCAGAAGAATGCCTACCTACAGTGTGATCTCATTTACAGGAAGTCCGGAAACACATAAAACTAAACACTCATTTTACACTTATGTATGTTCAATTATACAGTTAGTTTAATAGGTAATAAATTCAGGTAATAGTTTCAGCATCGTTTTAGCATAGTTCTGGTAAACAAAATTACTTTTGAGTTCCAACCAATCTATTTTACGGTTTTCCTTACATATACAAAAGTATCTATAAAACATGTTTGTATAGTTTAAAGGATTTAAAGAAAAGAAAATATCAATATATCTACTACTGAGCTTAAGAAATACAACATTACTACTACTTTAGAAGCCCCCTCCAGTCTCTCTTGAATTATATACTCCTCTTTTCCCCTAGGCTTAACTGTGATATTAAATTATTCCTTTACCTTGTATTTAATAGTTTTTATATATGTATATTTTATTTTATATACATATATTTTATAAAATTTTAATAGTTTTATTACATATATACACATATACAGATTATTTTAAATATAAATCTATAGACAGAAAGCAGATCAGTGGTTGACTAGGGCTGAGACTGGAAGCAGGGCAAAAAAACATGAGGAAATTTTCTGGGGTAACAGAAATTACTGTATTGTGGTGCTGGCTGTACAACTCACAAACTGAACCATATTTCACATATATATATACACACACATACATATGTATGTATATGTGTGTGTATGTATATATATATATATACATATATGTATCGTTGTTATCAAGTCTGTTCTGGCTCATAGCACCCCACTGTACAACAGAATTAAACACTGCCTGGCCCTGCACCATCCTCACAATTGTTGCTTTGTTTGAGCCCATTGCTGCAGCCACTGTGTCAATCCACCTCGTGGAGGGTCTTCCTCTTTTTCGCTGACTATACTTTACCAAGCATTAGGTCCGTCTCTGGGGATTGGTCCCTCCTAATAACATGTGCAAAGTACATGAGATGAAGTCTCAGCATCCTCACTTCTAAGGATCATGCTGGCTGTACTTATTCCGGGACAGATTTGCTCATTCTTCTAGCAGTCCATGGTATATTCAATATTCTTCACCAACACTGTAATTCAAATGCATCAATTCTTCTCTGGTCTTCCTTGTTCACTGTCCAGCCTTCTTGTACATATGAAGCAACTGAAAATATCATGGCTTAGGTCAGGTGCACCTTAGTCCTCAAAGTGATATCTTTGCTCTTTAACACTATAAAGTGGTCTTTTGCTTCACATTTGCCCAATGTGATATATATATGTCTTCTCACAAGTTCTCTCTTCTGGGAAGTCTCCTATGATTAACCAAGCATAATTTTGTTTATATTCCTCCATTGTGGTAACTATCAAATCAGGCTAAACTGGTTGGCCTGTTTTCAAATAGTTTAAAGTTCCTAGAGGACTGGAATATGTTGCATCCATTCTGTATCACTCTCCTCCACCACTAATCCCAATACCCTAGAACAGTGCTTGAAATTTTATTGCTCATTAAGTATCTGTTTAATGAATGAATGAGTGGGAGTTCTCCAGGTAAGGAAAAGATCAGCCACTCTACTGAGAAAGTGTGAAATTGCAAGATATCCTGAGGGAGAAGCAAGCACAGTATACTGAAAGGCAGTAGAGAGCTCGGATGTTAAGAGCGCCGGCTCTGAAGCCTCACTGTCCAAGTCCAATCGCAGCTCCACAGCTTAGAAGCAGTGTGAAAAAAAAACCAAACCTGTTGCCATCAAGCCAATTCTGACTCAAAGTGACCCTATGGGACAGAGCAGAACTGCCCCATGTGGTTTCCGAGGCTGTAATCTTTATGGAAGGAGACTGCCACATCTGTCGCCCATGGAGCAGCTGGCGGGTTCAAACGGCCAAAGTTTCAGTTAGCAGCCAAGCGCTTAATCGCTGCATCACCAGAGCTCCTAGCAGCAGTGTAATCAAGGGCAAGCTAGTTAACCTTTTGTGCCTCAGTTTCCTTATCTGTAAAATGGAGATAACAGATTATCTTCCTCAAAGAGTTATTGTAAGAAATAAATAATATAAATAAAGCATTTAAAATAGTGCCTAACCAATAAGCATGTAGGTATTCTACATCATTAGTCACCAGGGAAATGCAAATTAGAACTATAAAGAGATGCTACTATATAGCTACCAGAACGGCTAAAATGTAGAGTAACGGGAATTCTCATACACTGGTGTTGGAAGTGAATAGTTTCTAAAAAAAAAATTATATACCTATTGTATGATCCAAAATTTCATTCCTAGGTATATATCAAAAAGAAATAACAAAGCATAGCCAAAAAAAGACTTGTACAAGAATGCTGACAGCAGCTTTATTTATGATAGTCCCAAACTAGGAAAAGCCCAAAGTTAATTAGGTGAAAAAATCCGTATATCGTGGTACATACTATGGAGTACTACTCAGCAAAAAAAAAAAAAAAAAAGAAACTACTGATACACACAAAACATAAATCAATCTTTTATGTTGAGCACAATAGGTCAGGCACAAAAGACTGCATGCTACATGATTCCATTTGAATGACGGTCAAGAACAAGAAAAATCAGTTTATGGCGACAGACAACAGAATAGTGGCTGCCTTGTGAAAGTAAAAGGAGCCCTGGTGGCACAGTGGTTAGGAGCTTGACTGGGAACCAAAAGGTCAGCCGTTCAAATCCACCAGCCACTCTTTGGAAACCCTATTGGGAAGTTCTACCCTGTCTTATAGGGTTGCTGTGAGTTGGAATTGATTTGATGGCAATGGGTTTGGTTTTCTCTTTTGGTGTGAAAGTGAAGGTATTACCTGGGAAAGGATAAAAGAGAACTTTCTAGGGTGTTAAAAATGCTGAATATTTAGATCTGGTATGCAACAAGACTGATAAAATTTATTTGGCTGTACATTTTATTTTTGTTTACCCAAAAACCCAAAACCCATTGCCATCCAGTCAATTCTGCTCATAGCAACACTATAGGACATAGCAGAACTGTCCCACAGGGTTTCCAAGGCTGTAATCTTTATGGCAACAGACTGCCACATCTCTCTCCCACAGAGTGGCTGGTGCGCTCGAACTGCCAATCTTTTGGTTAGCAAGCAAGCACTTAACCACTGTGCCACCAGGGCTCCTTTATTTATTTATTTATATTGCACTTTAGGAGAAAGATTACAAATTAGCTTCTCATTAAACAATTAATACACATACTGTTTTGTGACACTGGTTGCCAACCCCGCGATCTGTCCACACTCTTTCCTTCTCGACCTCAGGGTCCCCAATTCCATTCGTCCAGCTTTCCTGTCCCCTCCTGCCTTCTCGTCCTTGGCTCTGGGCTGGTGTGCCCATTTAATCTCACGTAAATGGCTGAACTACATGCGTTATTGTCTTATAGGCCTGACTAATCTTTGGCTAAAGGGTGAACCTCAGGAGTGACTTCAGTACTGAGTTAAAAGGGTGTCCAGGGGCCATACTCTCGGGGTTTCTCCAGTCTCTATCAGACCAGTAAGTCTGGTTGTTTTTTCTGAGTTTCAATTTTGTTCAGCATTTTTCTCCAGGAGCCTCTATTTTGATCTCTGTCAGAGCAGTTGTTGGTGGTAACCGGGCACCATGTACTTGTGCTGGACTCAGTCTGGTAGAAGCTGTGGTAGTTGTGGTCCATGAGTCCTCTGGGCTAATCTTTCCTGTGTCTTTGGTTTTCTTCATTCTCCCTTACTCCAGATGGGGTGGGACCACTAGACGTATAGTAGCTGGTCTTTTTTTTTTTGCTTGTTTGTTTATTCTGTGTAAATTATACCCAATAATTTTTAGCATAATTTTTTTTTCAATTAAAAAGCTATGCCAGTTTTTTTTTTTTTTTAAGTCTGTTGTTGCTGTTAGGTGTCATCGAGTCAGTTCCAACTCACAGCGACCCTATGTACAACAGAATGAAACACTGCCCGGTCCTGCGCCATCCTCCTAAGAGTTGTTACGCTTGAGTCCACTGTTGCAGCCACTGTGTCAATCCATCTCATTGAGGGCCTTCCTTTTTTTCACTGACCCTCTATTTTAGCAAGCACGATGTTCTTCTCCAGGGACTGGTCCCTTCTGATAACATGTCCAAAGTATGTGAGACGAAGTCTCGCCATCCTTGCTTCCAAGGAGCACTCTGGGTATACTTCTTCCAAGACAGACTTATTTGTTCTTCTGGCAATCCACGGTATTTTCAATACTCTTCGCCAACACTGTAATTCAGCAGCATCAATTCTTCTTTGATCTTCCTTATTCATTGTCCAGTTTAGCATGCATATGAGACGTCTGAAAACACCATGGCTTGGGTCAGGTGCACCTTAGCCCTCAGAGTGGTATCTTTACTTTTTAACACTTTGAAAAGGTCTTTTGCAGCAGATTTGCCCAGTGCAATGCATCGTTTGATTTCTTGACTGCTGCTTCCATGGATGTTGACTGTGGCTTTGAGTAAAATGAAATCCTTGACAACTTCAATCTTTTCTCTGTTTATCATGATGTTGCTTACTGGTCCAGATGTGAGAATTTTTGGCATGTAATAAGTATGCAATAAAAGTTACCTACTATTCAAGACGGCTAATTTCTTAGAGCGGAGAGGAAATAATAATGATCAAGAGTGGCTGAGGCAAAAACACTGTCGTTTGCTGAAGGAGAAGAAAACATGTTGAATTTAGAATTCCCTGCAAAGTTCACAGATTACTATCTAGTTTGTACCTTATCTGCCGGATACTGCTTTTAAAGAGGTTTAAGGGTCTTGTTTATTTTTTCTTTAAAAAAAAAAAAAATTATTTAACCAGGATGAGCAAGAAAATGCTTTTAAATATTTGTTATGGATTGAATTGTGTCCCCCTAAAATGTCTGTCAACTTGGCTAGGCCATGATTACCAGTATTGAGTGACTGACCACTATTTTGTCATCTGATGTGATTGTCCTCGGTGTTGTAAATCCTACCGCTATGATGTTAATGAGGCAAGACTCAATCTACAAGATTAGGTTGTATCTTGAGTCAATTTCTTCTGAGATATAAAAGAAAGAAGCAAGCAGAGAGACAGGGGACCTCATACCACCAAAAAAGTAGCGCCAGGAGCAGAGCATGTCCTCTGGACCCGGGGTCCCTGCACTGAGAAGCTCCTAAACCAGGGGAAGATTGATGACAGGGACCTTCCTCCAGAGTCAACAGACGAAGCCTTCCCCTGGAGCTGGTCCCTAAATTCAAACTTCTAGCCTACTAGACAGTAAGAGAATAAATTTCTTGATTGTTAGAGCCACCCACTTATTGTATTTCTGTTACAGCAGCACTAGATAACTAACACAGAATTTGGTACCAGAAGAGTGGTGTGCTGCTCTAACAGACACCTAAAATGTAGAAGCAGTTTTGAAACTGTGAATGGATAGCGGTTGGAAGAGTTTTAAAGTGCCTAATAGTAAAAGCCTAGACTGCCTTGAAGAGACTGTTGGTGGAATTATGAACAGCAAAGACAATCCTGATGAGGACTCAGAAGGAAATGAGGAGAGCTGTTACACCAGAGACAGCGCAGACAGCAAGATGCAGCAGCAGAACCAGGAGATCAGCGCAAGGTGGCACTGGAACCAACCCACAGAGTGAGGGAGCTGAGTGTCTTTGCACAGAAGGTTTCCTGGCAGAGGGAGGTGCCCCTGGGCACTTATTGATGGAGCTAGGCTTGCTGACCCATGGAGCAAGAGAGTTGAGTGCCATCTGACCTAAGTTTACTGGCAGAGTGGGGTGCCTCCAGGCACGTACTGGTGGAGCTAAAGAGTTTTGGAATGCTTGCACCAGTAGGGCAGATGCAGGAGGCGAGGCCTGAGGGGCAAGAGGTCAAGTAACCAGGAACAGAAGCTGAAGAGACAAGGAACACAGGAAGCAGAGCTGCCTCAAACTTAAAGGGTAGGGTCACGACCTCTAGGGTCTCAAAGGGTGGAGCCTTGACCTTCTAGGTTTCAAAGAGTCCTATCTTCACCAACTCGGTTCTGGAGTGTGGGGCTGCTGTTCACAAGTGCCAACGGGATGGGGCCAGATCTGCTGCCCAAAGCGGAGTAAGTGGGGCTACCATACCCAAGGGGCAGAAGAACGGAGTCTGCTGGGGCTAAGGTCGTGGAGTCGCCACTCGAGGGAGCAGAGTTGCCGTCCCAGTGGGACCTCCACCCAGAATCTGGAGGGTGTGGCCAACACCCAGAGTCTGGAGAGCAGGGCCATTGCCTAAATGGTCTCAGAGAACACAGAATTATTTTCAAGCCTTGAGAGCTAATGTAATGTGTGCTGCTGACGTGCTTGGTGCCTGTTATCCCTTCTTTCCCTCCAATTTCTCCCACTTGTAATGGAAATGTCTAGCCTGTGCCTGTTCCACCATTGTACTTTGGAAGCAGATAACTTGTATTCTAGTTTTCACAGATGAAGAGGAACTTTTGGATTTTGGACTTGGAATTGAAATAAGACTTTTGTTTTGATATGACAGGGTAAATATGTTTTACATGTGGCAAAGACATGAATTTTAGGGGGTAAAAGGGTGGAATGTTATGGATTGAATTGTGTCCCCCCAAAATGTGTGTCAACTTGGCTAGGCCATGATTCCCAGTATGGTGTGACTGTCCACCATTCTGTCATCTGATGTGATTTTCCTATGTGCTATAAATCCTCTATGATGTTAATGGGCAAGATTAGAGGCAGTTATGTTAATGAAGCAGGACTCAATCTACAAGATTAGGTTGTATCTTTAATCAATCTCTTTTGAGATATGAAAGAGAGAAGCAAGCAGAGACACAGGGGAACCTCCTACCACCAAGAAAGCAGTGCCAGGAGCAAAGCGTATCCTTTGAACCTGGGGTCCCTGCGCTGAGAAGCTCCTAGACCAGGGGAAGATTGATGACAAGGACCTTCCTCCAGAGTCGACAGAGAGAGAAAGCCTTCCCCTGGAGATGGCACCCTGAATTTGGACTTCTAGTCTCCTAGACTGTGAGAGAATATATTTCTGATTGTTAAAGCCATCCACTGCAGTATTTCTGTTATAGCAGCACTGGATAACTAAGACAGTATTATTCAGGTTTTTCTATGAGTTTCTGATTTTTAAATTATATGTGAACTTTCTCTTCTAGGCCCTTTATTTGAGTACTAGGGAAAAAAAGTTCCTATTTAATATGTTTTCCATTTCTTAATAGGATTCTGAATTTAACTGTGTGGTTATCAGTAAGGTGCACTCATGGTGGGAGTAAAAAAACATGGACTATTCAACTTATGTCTATGATACTGTACTCAAAACTTGAAGCTCATGTTAATGCTATTAATCACAAATTTAATTTTGTAACTGTGGAAGGTATGATGGCTTTTGAATACTATTTCAGGATGTTTTCAGTGGGTCAGGTAAAAGAAGGTAAGAGAACAATCAAGTGTGGAGGGGATGTATGTATAAGCGTGGGTGTATCTACACCACTCCTATACTAGGAAATTAAAGATTGGAGTTAGTAGTACTCACCTTACTGACTTGATTCTCAAGGTATTTCATGAAACAATCAGAACTTGCTATACATTTTCTACATTTCTGACAACGAAGACTAGTTATTTCTTCTTGATTATGATTTTTAGTTATCAATTCTTCAATTCTTTTCATCTGTGGGAACATTAATAAATTTTTAGAACATTAAATTGTGTCAGATAAGCTTGATTTTCTAAATCCTTAGCACAGCATTAGCTACACGTGGAGGAGAAAAAAAGAGAACTATCATTTATTGAGGTACCTACTCAGTACCAGGTCTTAGACTACAGGCTCTTTATAACTATGTGTGGGGTTGAAAATTCCATTTAACTGTAACGATGATGCATTATGTCAGCGACTACCCACTTATTTTCTTTTTGCAGAACACTTTATGCTTTCTGTTTGTCGCTCAAGAATAGTAGTAAAGGGCAACTGCTGAAGAGTCAAATAAGTTCTGCAGTAGCTTTAAAAGGAGCCCTAGTGGTGCAAACAGTTAAGTGTTGTGGTGAAAGGAGTCCCTTTATGTGGACTTTTGCCTTGGCTCTTTGAAAAAACAGCTTGAGATATTCCCCTTCACACTGAGGAGTTACCTTTGCCCTAGTATCCTACCCCAGAGGGTCTATTACTTTTATCCAGGTTGATTGCCATTTCCTGGGTAAACTTTAAACAGCTTGTGGTTTGATACTTTTTGTCTGGTCCTGGGCTGCAGCCTGCCCTGTGATTAGTATACACCTTACCAGGTTTGGTCAACATACTATATAAATGAAGTAACTACAGACTATGCAAATGAAGTATCTGTGGCTTACTGAGAGGGCACTAGTCAGTTCATAGCCCTGGTGTGAGGGCCATGCCTTGAAACTGATGAAGAGGCATTTGTATATATATGCAGCCAACCCCACAGAAGTTTTTCAAACTGGAAGCAGGAAGAAGCAGAAAGGAGAAAAAAAGAGAGAAGCAGCAGAGAGGGAGAAGGCAAGGAACCTCCTAAAACAGCTGTAAAATAGGTGAAGGGCTATAACACTGAAGATAGCAACAGCCCCAAAGGGGCCCTGCAGCAGAGCCGGCAGTGACAGGCCTGGAAGGGGCACTGCACAGAAGGCCTGTCCTCAGGGGGCCAAAGGCAGGCCTGTTCTGAGGGGGCTGAGAAGTCTGTCCTCAAGATATCATGAGGAACCTGTCTTCAGGGCCAAGTGGAGGCCTGCACAGCTAAGAGGAGCTGAGAGAGTTGTCCTGCACTGAAAAAGGGAGACTTTGCCTACACGCTTCCTGATCCTGATTCCAAGTTGTAGCCTGCTGATCCTGATCCCAAGTTGTACTCTCTTCCTTAATAAACAACTTAACTGTTAAGTATGGTCTGGGAGTTCTGTGTGGCCATAACAATGGATTATCAAACCCAGAAGGGAAGTAGAGAGTGCCATGGGAGGGACAGTTGGTGTCAGAGTTAGTAAAAAGGTTAGAGAGTGGAGGTATGCCTGACCTCCACCTCATGGGGAATAGCTTTGGGTTGATGGTAAGTCTCATCATTCCCCTTTGTGAATTTAGACAGGTTCTGATGCTATATTACTACCCCCACCATTTTACAAGTGCTTAGCTGCTAACCTCATGGCTGTTCAAACCCATCCAGTGGCTCCACTGGAGAAAGACCTAGTGATCTGCTTCTAAGAGTATAGCCAAGAAAATTCTATAGGGCAGTTTTACTCTATTACGTGGGGTCAGTATGAGTTGAAAACTACTTGACAGTACCTAACAAAAACAACAGTGGCTTTATGAGTCATGACAAAGAACTGTAAATATTCCTGTAGAAAAGGATGTTTTGAATAGCTATAGCATTAAAATTTAAATGTAACAGAATTCACTAAGTTGTAGTTAATTCTGTGTAAACTAAAAGTGCTTACTTTAAATTGACAGTAAAAATCCTTTATCCTGAATACCAACAATTTCTCCTTTATATTGTACTCGGAGGAATAATTAACTAGACTCTACTACCTAACTTGTGGCATATGTAGTCAAACAATAAGACTCAGAGAACAGCTCCACCAATTTCTTAGTCTATTTTTAAACCTGAAATTGTATGTCAATACTTTGATTTAGACCAACTTGGGATAATAATTTCACACTAATATGCAAGGATTCCAAAACAGGCATAGTGTATTTAATAACTGAGTCCTGGCGAAGCAATAGTTAAGCACTTGGATACTAACCTGGTGATCTGCTCCTGTAAGAACCAAGAAAACCCTATGGAGCAGTTCTACCCTGTCACATGGGGTCATTATGAGTCGCAAATCAACTCGTCACCTACCACTTGCTGGAAGGCAGCAGCCAAGTTCCTCTTGTAGCCAGTCTAGCTCTGACCTCCTAGCAGGTAAGCACTAGTTCTGTCTACATTACTCATCTCCAGAACACATCTTAGCCCAGCTGACCACTCTATTTAAATCATATCCTCAATGATCATCAAGAGTCTCTTAATTTGCACATGTCCTGCCCTTCTCATAATCAACATACCTTTCTTCATTGCTGAGGCCCTCCCTTTACTTAACATCTTCAACACTCCTCTCACCTCTTTATACCCTTCTTGGCTTCTTTTATCCTCAGTCTCCCATTTAACCAGTGCTTCTTAGCTAGGAATGGAGGTTAGGGGGTGGGGTCATATCAGAATAAACTCTGGGAAAACTCCGTAATCTGGGCCTATGCACCCCAGCGATTCTTCTATGCTCTTTTGGGATGCAAGTGTGTAGTTAGAAAATGCCCTGCAGGTGTTTCCGATAAATCTTTATTGAAAACTATACTTTTTGTATGACAACTCTTCTCTATCGATAATTTTAAATTCTATGCACCTAGTCCCAACCTCTTTCCTAAGCTCTACACCAATATTTTCAACTGCCAGGTGTCAAATGCACATCTCTACATGAATTTCTTTCAGGAACCCACAGCCTCCGTACTGGCTGTCACTCTGTCAAGACCTGTGTCATCCTATATGTTAACTACTAGCCATATGTGGTTATTGAGCATTCGAGCGTGTCCAATTGAGATGTGCAAACCAATAACCAAACCCATTGCTGTCAAGTTCATTCCGACTCACACCAACCCTACAGGACAGACTAGAACTGCCCCATAGGGTTTCCAAGGAGCAGCTGGTGGATTCGAACTACCAACTTTTTGGTTAGCAGCTGAACTCTTAACCACTCTGCCACCAGGGCAGTGAATATAAGGCACACATTGGATTTTGAAGACTTAGTACCAAAAAAAAAAGTAAAATATCTTGATTTTTATAATGATATGTTGAAATACTATTTTTAATACACTGAGTTAAATAAGGAGCCCTACTGAACAGCACCTGTTTGGACCTCCTCATCCCAGGTCTTTGGATAATTAACCAAAAACCAAAAAACCAAACCCACTGCCGTCAAGTCGATTCCGACCCATAGCGACCCTATAGGACAGAGTAGGACTGCCCCACAGGGTCTCCAAAGAGCAGCTGGTGGACTCAAACTTCCAACCTTTTGGATAGCAGCCAAGCTCTTAACCAGTATGCCACCAGGGATCCTTTGCATGATTAGCTGCGTTCTTATCATTCAAATTTCAGCTCAATGTCACCTTCTCAGAGGTAGGTATGAGGAGCATTTGGACCATTTATTTAAATGTAGGTCACTGGGCCATACTCGTTGTTCTTGTTGTTGTTAGGTGCCTTAAGAGTCGATTCCAACTCATAGCCCCTAGAGATCCTAATTAACTGTTTCTAGGGTAGAACCCTAGAATCTGCATACTTAAAAAGCATACTAGGTGATTCTGTTACATGTGATATGAAGGCCACACTTAGAGAGACACAGAATTACAGGATACAATCTAAGCTCCTTACTAAGTGAAAAAAGTTCTTTAGGCAGCATGAGCAATCCTTCTGATGAAACTGTTCTGTATCTTGATTATGGTGGTGGTCACATGAATCTACATATGATAAAAGTGCACAGAACTAAATACATACACATCCATGTAACTGGTGGAATCTGAATAAAGTGAATGCACAGTATCAATGACAGTATCAATGTCAATTTCCTGGTTGTGATATTGTACTTTAGTTATGTAAACCTGTTGCCTTCAAGTGGATTCCAACTCAAAGTGACTCTATAGGACAGAGTAGAACTGTCCCACAGGGTTTCCAAGGAGCGGCTGGTGGATTTGAACTGCTGATCTTTTGGTTAGCAGCTTGAGTTCTTAACCACTGAGCCGCCAGGGCTCCACTATAGTTACGTAAGATATTAATACTGGGGGAAAATGATTGATGGGTATACAGGAGCCCTCTGTATTATTACAACTGCATGTGAATCTACAGTTAACTCAAAACAAAAAGTTAAAACAACAAAAAATGCTTTACAATCTCAACATTTTAAAAACTCAAAATAAAAAAAAAGATTTTTATCAAGCAACTGTCTTAACATACCTCTATAATTCTGTATATACTTTTTCCTATATTTTTGGCTGCACACTTTTTGAATGTCTCTTCATATGACAATTTTGTAATATAATTCTCTATAAAGAGAATAACAAGATAATCCATTTTTTCCTCTTAAAAAAGAGGTGAGTTATGCATATCTTCCAAATATTGACAAGTTTCATTATAAAATATCAAAAAGTCACCTTTATTAATATCACCATCAAGCTCAGCAAAAAAAGTTTAATTACTGGGCAGCAATCAAGCTGATGATGGTAGAATTTTTCCAAAATTCTTATGTTTGCTTAAAGCTCAAATTGTATCATTTGCAACAAATACTGTCAAATGTCCACATCTGGATAACCATAGTTTGTCGATCATTTTTTCTATTAAAATTGACATGCTAGGGAATCATACTAGGGGTTTTTTTCAAAAAAGATATCACCCTTCAGTATTCTGCCAAGGGACTTTATTTGTTCATATTTTTTTCCCACAAAACATTAAAAAGATATATAAGGGTAAGTATTTAATAAAATCAATAGTATTTACTGCTTTAATAAACAATTTTTTAACTGCATGAGTGTTGCAGTGAAGAATAAGAATGCTACTACAGTCTGTCACCATTGCCTTCATTTATTAACGGACCAGAAGTTTTACCCACTATTGTTTATGTATCATCAATACAAATTTCAACACAGTGAAAAAGGCATTTAATATCTTAGTATTACAAAAAAAAAATTTTTTTTTTTTACTTCACTGATTGCCTGAAAGCGTATGGGAGATACCAGGGGTCTTTGGACCACATTTTGGGAACAACTACTCTGTGCAAAACAGCTGTCCCCAAAATGTTGCCTATGAAATCTTATTTCCCACCAAAATTCTTTAAAAGATTTGAGAAGGACAGATGAGTTCGTATGGAGGAACATATTTATTACATATTAAGGTGAAAATTTCCATGAAGTCAAATACTGGAATTGTAAACTCCATAAAGGAGTTTCATTTTTTGACCTACAAGCACTATGATGTGCATCCATTAGACTATGTACATCCATTAGACCAAGACATAATTAATCATCTCAAGGGTGTATACTGAAGTGTGTGGTACATTATGTCTCTATGAAATGAGAAGCAATATTCCATTGCAGATATAAAGAAATGGCATGCTCTTAATGTAATAGCAGTGTTATGTGAGACACAGTAACCTCAGAAGTAACCCATGATTGCTTTACAGAAGTGGACTTTGGAACCAGTGACTGCTCACATGAACAGAGAAGCATATGTGATAATACTGTTGGAAATGAGCTGTACAGGTATTGATTTTTTTTGTAGAATTAATAACATGTCAGCTCCCTCTGCTGATGCTAAATCAATTAAAGTAGACCTCCTTGATGTAAGTGTGTTGTGAACACAAAAGAAATGTAAGAAAAGGTACCCAAATCCAAGCAGGCCACAGAAAAGCAGCATTAACAATAATCAACCAATGATCTGTGAAATACTGGGAAAATGTAAATGAATTTTCAAAGCAGTGGTCACTACATTTGTTTCTGATCTATGTAAGAACAAATCAAGACCCAAAAATTAATTCTATGTTAAGCAGAAAATAAAATAGGGTCTTACTGATATTACTAAGTTTCTGTGGCATTTATGTACCTTAGTTCAATAAATATTTCTAAAACATTTATTATTAAGTGAAAGCTGGCTTGTAATCTATGATCTCACATTAGCTTTTAATCTTTGTCAAGAGTATCTGATTCTTCATCTGTATAAACAGGAGACTGAACCAGGTGATTTCAAACTTGTCAACTCTATGATTCTAGGCTTGGTAGTTGCAGTGACTGAAATGGCAACTGAAGTCTCTTAATTTATTAACTTTAAAGTGGCTTTAATCATGAATTACAGAGAAAAAGACCTTAATCTTCTGGGTTTAAACATGACAGAGTCAACTTCAACAACTTTAACTGTTTAAATGGTGCTACATACCCTTTGAAGAGGGTCAGCGAAAAAGATGGATTGACACAGTGGCTGCAACAGGCTCAAGCATAGCAGTGATTGTGAGGATCGGGCAGTGTTTTGTTCTTTTGTACATGGGGTCGCTATGAGTCGGAACCGACTTGATGGCACCTACCAACTACAACATACACACTTTGGCGTTCACCTCCAGAAACATTTTTCTTGGACAGTGTCCAACTTTTGTTCATAAAAAATACTCAATAGCTCACACTACTGTATCCCCATCTAGCCACCTCTCAATCTCCTTACCTCTACTTCTATTTTACCTCCTCTGGGCCTGCTGAGCTGTTAGGTATGACCCAATGAATGCATAACCAAACTTAAGGAGAAAAATATGAATTTGATGCTGTAGTAGTTATCAGGTATTCCTACCTGGTCCCAAAGGTTCTTAAACCATAAACTTCAATCGAAGTTGCAAATCATCTCTTTATTCTTGAAATTACCTCCTCCTCACTTTTCTTTATCTCAGAAACATACCCTAGGCACTCACTGCAACCTTTCAAGCCAAGAATTGTGGAAAAAAAAAAAAATCACTGAAGAAATGCAGGCATATTGTAAGCTCTGAATCCTGATTAGTTCTGCCCACTTGAACTATCACTCCTTGGTAAAAGAAGGCATGAATCTTAAAGATGAATGAATGCAACAGTGAGTGGACCCATATAATCACTCATTTCCCACACACTACTTTCTTAAGAACAAAATATAGGAAAAAGTAGAAATTACATACAAAATTAAGAGTTGTGAGGAAAGCTGAAATCTACTTTTCAGAACAGTACATTCATATGTGATGCTTAGAAATTACCATATGAGAAGCCCACAAGTATTTGTTTCAAGGAATAGGTTTAATCATTAGGACATGTCCACACATATTTTTAATAAAGTCTCAAAGTTCCTGCTCCAATAATATCTGCAACTGAACCAAGAATGTACAGTAGAGAGAAGATACACTAAAGAAGAAAATAAAATCAGGTAGTTTTTTTTTTTTTTTAATTGTAAGTTGTATTTTGAGGCTACAAATATTCATTCATTAAGTAAGTATTTGTTAAGCACCTACTATTTTGTCAGGGAACAAAGAATAAGAAAAACATGTGCATTGAAAGCATACGAGAGGGTGAGAGGAGTAGGGGTAGGGTTGGAGAGAAGAGAAGATTGTGTCATAGTTTTCAAAGGAAGACACCCAAGTAAAGACTTGATCCTGAGGTCGAATGGAGCACTCTTTCCCCAACTACCACTCAGGCTTATTTCTTTAACAGAAGGGGAAGTAAGGGCTAAGACATGTTTACTTTATGTGAAATATATTAACATAAGACATATTTATGTGAAATATATTAATATGATATGAAACATGACTTTAACCACAAGTAGATAATAAGTATTCGTATAAGTTGCCATGCATTCACTGGATGGATATATTCTTTTTGATGGGTCAAAGTATCAATAATTAAGAGAGCAGCAGAGATAAGCATGCTTACCTGGCTTCGGAATCTTTTCTCTTTAGGGAAAAAGGAGTAGTTACACAGAGAGGCTTTTTGTTGGATACAGAGGCAGCTATACTAGCTTACCTCTAAAGATTTTTGGTTCCCAAAAAATTAATGGGCACAAAAAAAGAGATGTGTATCACCTAAAAGATAAAGTACTGGCTGGAAAGCTAAGAGTCTTGGGTTTGTTTTTCTCACTTACCCTGCTACCTTTAAACAAAAAAAAAAAAAAAAGGATTTCAAACTTCTAGTACTTTTATTGTTTGCTCAGTCTTTCCTGAATGACCTTTGAGTGGTTCATCTGTACCACTGGAACAACAACATTAGTAGCTGACATACACCACTGTATATAACTGCCACAAAAATATCACCAAATCTCATTTTTATTAGAGATTTTCTAAAAAATTACACAAATGCACTGTACAGGAGTATATCAGTGCCTCCCTTTATGAAACAACGAACAACCGTTTTCACTTTCTTAAAATAATGATTAAATGCTTGAAAAGTGTTTGGAGCTATTTAGAGAAAATGACACTAATGATAATTGCTAGTTAAAAAAAAAAAAAAAAAAAAGTCAGACGATAACAACAAAATACCCAGAAACTGGTTGTCACCAAATCATAGGAAGTTAGTGGACCTGGACTTCATTTTTTTTTTTTAAAAAAGGAAGCTGACAAAAGAAATTGAATTTTAATACTTTGGATGTCTCCATCAGACGTCCTGCAGGCAACTCAAACTCAGTATGTTGAAAGACAAACTCATGTTCCTCACAAATTTGTTTTTCCTCTTCCCCTTCTCCTCTCTACCAATAATAACATCATTTGCCGAGTCTCACAGGCCAGAAATTAAGGTGTCATCTCTAATTCCTCCTTTTCCCTCACCCCTCACAAAGTTTTCTTGAGTCTATCTCTGAAATGTCACTTCTATCTGCTCCCTCCTATCCCCATCTGCCACATTTCAATGACTAGCCATAGAAATTCATTGTCCTGACATTGCAACAGCCTCCTCCTATCTGGACACCCCTACTCCAATCCATCCTTATTATTAGCCTTACTAACCAAAAAAAACAAACCCAGTGCCATCGAGTCGATTCCAACTCACAACCTTACTAAAGTTATAGGTAATAAGTCAACCAATTTAGTCCCATTTCAACAACCTTTAATTGCTCCTTACGGCCTAAATAAAAAATCCTAACTATTTAACATGACATTCAAGAGCTAAGCCATCTCATCTCACATTAATCTTTTTATGCATGCTACGATGATGTTCCAATGGGCCAACTACTCAAATTCTCTGGCCAGGCTTTATACTACTCTATTTCTTTGTGCATACTGTTCTCCTAGTTTAGAATATTCTTCATTGTTACTCTTCTCCCCAACTCTTCCCCTATCCCACCCTAAGTTCTGCTGCTTTTAGCCTATCAAAGTCTTCCCCTGCCAAAAAAAAAAAATATATATATATATCAATATGGTACCTCCCCTATAGTATCTCCCTTGAGTTCTCTATTTCAGAATTAATCACACTTTCTTATAAGTTGGTAGTTCTCAAATTTCTTGTCAACATGGCCCACTAATATATGACAAAATTTGGCCCATCTACCTCTCTAGTTCCCATTTTCCAAGGGAAAATAAATTAAGTGAAACTAATAAAGTGTTATCAAACAAATTTTAGTTGGCTTTTATAACACCTACTTTAGTGAAAGGGGTCTAGAAGTTTCCTGATAGAACATTTATGCATTTGGAAAATTATAAGCCAGAAATATTTATGCAAATAAATATCATTAAACATTACAGGATTAGACCAACTGTAAACTAATTCAATAATTTACAAGCACAAATAGCAGCAATTAAAAATCATAATCAGCTCAAGACAACAGTGGTGATGACCTGATAAAACATCCTTCTGAAAACTGTGGAATTCCCTGCTATCTACAACTGCACATATACAGTTAGAATTCTGCCCTATTGCCAAGCAGGCACTGCAACTAGACGTCTTAGTAGAATACTAAACTGCAGTCCTCAAGAAACTCTAGTAACATGAAAATTTTGGTTTATGAATTAAAAAAATTAGTAAGCTTTAACTCATTTAACTCTTAGATCTATGTAAAATGAAAGTCTACAGAACCACAGGTCCTTGGCCTGTACAAACCAACAAAAGGACCTGCTTTTTTTTTTTAATCAGTTTGGGCTCCATAAAGAGAACAGGCTAAAAGCCACTCTTTAGGAATCACTTCTTGAAGCTCCACGAATGTTACCTATGCTTCTGTTTTAGTACTCATGTCATTATGCTATTAGGTATTGTACTAAAGTTTACACGTATTCCTTCCTCTAAATTGAAATCTCCCAGGGAGAGGACATGGTAGTGTCTTAAGTCTTTGCAGTCCTTCAAAATATCACACAGCATCTTGTAAATGACTGTATGTGTTGTTGAACTGAATTAGGGGCAACTAAAGCTACAGTTGTCTCACTTTGGGCAGTGAAAGGAAATTCTAACACATCAAGTATAAACCATATTCCTCATAGCTAACATTTTGGATTGCTTGCTTCTTTTTATTTCATTTAAATTCACCTATGAGCTAAACATATGCCTAAGTATATTACACTCAATTACTTTGGGAAAATGTTCAAACTGGAGACCAAATTATGATTTACATTCTCACATATAGTTGTGGCTGAATCCAAATGTTTGTCCCAGTGTATAATGTTTCCAGGAGATTCTGCCCCTTCCTAGTAAGCTCTTACTTACTCATAGTTACATAAGTTAGAAAAGAAAAACAGGATAAGCTATAACTTTTAAAATACACTACTGAATTTACTTTTAAATAAAATTATCTGAGTGTAAAACAGGAATGTAGTTACGGAAACTACCAATTAACTCACCTCTACCAGATAAACTCCATTAGAATGGAAAAACACATAGTGCAGTAATTCAGCCAAAAGATAAGGCTAAAACCAGGGTAATAGTCTTGGAGGTGGTAAGTGGTCAAATTCTGGATATATATTGAAAACAGAGTGAAGAGGATCTCCTGACAGGTTGGATGTGGGGTCTTAGAGAAACAGCAGTCAAAGATGGCTCCAAGTTTTTTGGCCTGAGCAAACAGAAATATGTCATTGCCATCAACTGAGATGGGAAAGATTTTAGGTAAAACGGGCACAGATCAGTAAAACTACTAAGTGCACAGCTGGCTACATGAATCTGGAGGTACAAAGAGATGTCTGGACAGGAGATTTGAATGTAGCATGGTTCTTTGAAAGAAAGACCACAGCCTTCAGTATGGATTACACTTCAACATAAAGAATAAAAAAAAATCCTCACAACTGGACCAATAAGCAACATCATGATAAATGGAGAAAAGATTAAGGTTATCAAGGATTTCATTTTACTTGTATCCACAATCAACACCCATGGAAGCAGCAGTTGGGAAATCAAAAGATGCACTGCACTAGTAAATCGGCTGCAAAAGACCTCTTTCAAGCGTTGAAAAGCAAAGATGTCACCTTGAGGACTAACGTGCACGCGACCCAAGCCATGGTGTTTTCAATCGCTTCACATGCATTCAAAAGCTGGACAAAGAACATGGAAGACTGAAGCAGAATTGATGCATCTGAATTGTGGTGTAGGCGAAGAATACTGAATACACCATCGACTGCCAAAAGAATGAACTGATCTGTCTTGGAAGACGTACAACCAGAATGCTCCTTAGAAGCAAGGATGGCGAGATTACATCTCACATACTTTGGACATGTTATTAGGAGGGATCAGTCCCTGGAGAGGGACATCATGCTTGGTAAAGTAGAGGGTCAGCAAAAAAAGGAAGACGCTCAATGAGATGGACTGACACAATGGCTGCAACGATGGGCTCAAGCATAGCAACAACTGTGAGGATGGCGCAGGACTGGGCAGTGTTTCGCTCTGCTGTGCATCAGGTCACTATGAGTCGGAACCGACTCAAAGGCACCTAAGAACAACAACAATGGTTGTCTGAACATGGTTCTTTGAAGCCATGAAAATGGATGAGATCTTCAAGATTGTGAACATGGATAGAGAAGAAAACCAAAGACTGAGCCCTGGGCTCACTGAAATATTCTGGTGACTTAATTTCCTGTTAGTTGTGTCCACTAATGCTCACAGACGGTAAATCATTTGCTCATGAGTTCTGTAATTTTGGAATGTGAACTCATCTTTACCATGAAAATACTATGGGACCTTGTTTGAGGATCTGTCCCTCCAGAGAGAACAGTTTCACATTTGTATCTGTCAGGTGTCCCTGCGGCATCACCAGCCCAGGGACATTTGATACAAGTTTCTCAGTTTGAGTCTCAGAGAGTCTTGGTTCAACTATCTGTATATCTGTATATCCAAGGCCTGCCCTGGAAATATAAATTCCAAGCCCCAAATCTGAAGTGAAGAATTCTCAGGTGATTTAGAAGAAGTTAGGATCTGAAAAGTGATAAAGAGAAATTATCAAATCAAGCACTTATCCTACATTTGCTATACAAACTATTTCAGAATAACCAAAAGTTACTAAGGGAAAATTCTTCATTATAGAAGCACTGCAGCTGATAAGTATAAGATGATTAACAGAATCATCATTTTTCAACCCCTAATGAAATGATGGATCTAGATAAAAATCAACGGATGCTAAAATCATTACATAAAAAGATGGCGGAGCACTTTACAATGGATGAATTAGACTGTTACCAACTAAACTCAAAGATCTATCTTAACATCACTGAAAATGGGACAACCAAACATCATGTACCTCCTATTATTCAACTGGGATTTAATAGGAAGTACTCAGCACCACCTATGAAGTAGTCCTTAAAAAAAAAAAAATCAACTTGAACTGAATCAAGCATCTTAGCCTAAGAACCAATTTACTGACTATATGGGGAATAGAGGAACCTGTTAATTGACACCATGTGGGTACAATTAACCAAATCCCAAATATAGGAAATCCTACAGGAAAAATTATTTGGTTTCTTTAGTATAGTTTTTAAAAAGGAGAAGAGAAACTGTTATAGAGGATTTAAAAGACATATCAATTGAATGCAATGTGCAGACCTTGTTTGAACGTCAATCCAAACAAGTCAACTGTAAAAAGGCATTTTTGAGACAACTGGAGGAAATCAGACACGAACTGGATATTGGATGATATTAAAAAATTGTTAAGTTTGCTGAATGTGACATACAATATTGTGGTTATGCTTTTTTTTTTCAAAAGTTGTTACGTTAATACTGGGGAAGCCAGCACAATTTGTACAAGGAAAGGTCATGGAAGGTCTACAGATACATCCAAACTCCCTGAGGGACTGAATTGCTGGGCAGAGGTCTGTGGGGACCATGGTCTCAGGGAACATCTAGCTCAACTGGCATAACATAGTTTATAAAGAAAATGTTCTACATTCTACCTTGGTGAGTAGCGTCTGGGGTCTTAAAAGCCTGTGAGCAG
>NW_004443965.1:19012751-19058448 GCF_000243295.1 Trichechus manatus latirostris
AGTTTATAAAGAAAATGTTCTACATTCTACCTTGGTGAGTAGCGTCTGGGGTCTTAAAAGCCTGTGAGCAGCAATTTAAGATACTCCACTGGTGTCACCCATCCAGGAGCAAGGGAAAATGAAGAAAAAAAGATACAAGGGAAATATTAGTCCAAAGGACTAATGGACCACAACTACCATGGCCTCCATCTGACTGAGTCCAGTACAACCAGATGGTGCCCAGCTACCACCACTGACTGCTTTGACAGGGATCACAACAGACAGAGGGTCCCGGACAGAGCTGGAGAAAAATGTAGAACAAAATTCTGACTCACAAAAAAACAGACTTACTGGCCTGATGAAGACTGGAGAAACCCCAAGAGTATGGCTGGCCCCCGGACACCCTTTTAGCTCAGTAATGAAGTCACTCCCGAGGTTCACCTTTCAGCCAAAGATTAGACAGCCCCATAAAACAAAACGAGACTAATGGAGCACAACAGTCCAGGGACAAGGACTAGAAGACAGGAGGGGGCAGGAAAGCTGGTAAAGGGAACCCAAGGTCGAGAAGGGACAGTGTTGACATGTCATGGGGTTGTTAACCATTGTCATAAAACAATGTGTACTAACTGTTTAATGAGAAACTACTTGTTCTATAAACCTTCATCTAAAGCACAATAAAAAAAATTCTTTAAGTCGTTATGTTAAAGATAAATATTGACGTATTTATAGGCAAAATTATATAATGCATAAAAACTATATAATGCAGAAAAATAACAATGGAAGGATGCTGATAACTATCGAAGCTGGCTGATGGGTACATGGGGTTCATTATATTATTCTATTTTTGTGTACTTTTTAAACTTTCATAGTTAAGACATTTTAAAAATAAAAATAATCAAGAGAATTTTGAGATGAAACTTTTCCCTGCCTCCTATTCAGAGACTTTCTTATAATCTTTACTACAGCACTGAACAATTGTCTTTTTTATCCACTGTTTTTCTGAGACAGAGTCCTGGTGGCATAATGGTTAAAGCACTCAGGTGCTAACCAAAAGGCTGGCAGTTCGAACCCACCAGCCGCTCCACTGGAGAAAGATGTGGCAGTCTGCTTCTGTAAAGATTTACAGCCTTGGAAACCCTATAGTGCAGTTCTACTCTGTCCTACAGGGTCGCTATGAGTCATAATCAACTCATCTGCAGTGGGTTTGGGTTTTTCTGAGATTGTTGCCCCTCCGAGGTCCTGCCTTTACTCGGGGGTCTCAGTTCCCAACTTGCTGCCTCATGTGTACCCAAAGCCTCAGTCTCTTGTATGACCATGGGTATTAAAACCCAAGCCACCAGATTACTACCCTTGTAGTTGTGATATCATGTGTCTGTCAAACTCCTCACCTGCATGTTCTTTTTGGCTCCTGGGGATTTCCTCTACTTTATTACAAACAAGCTCATCCATGCACCTTTGCAGCATTTGACCAAATATCTCTAGAGCGTTTATAGGTATTTGTAGCATGGATTTTCAGTTTATCAACACCAGAATCCTCCCCTCGTCTTACCTATTGCAATATAAACTCCTAATTCCAGTTACTTTGCAATGTCACTCACAGTTGCAGTCATGATTCTTAGGATCTGACCCAAAAACTTCAGAATTCTAACTAATTCAGAATCCTGAACAAAATCTTCCAACTACTTTATGGCTGAGGCCAGGTAATTTGCTTGCATTCCTTACTACTTGTGATTTAAAATAACTTCATTTCCAAAGAAAGCTTTTCTTGAAGTCAAGAGTACAGAGAAACAGTCAATCACTCAAGACTCAATTTCTCACCTAATTTTGTCAGTGTTGCCCGTCGACTGAGCATAGCTTCAAAACAGATGCTGAGTCAGGAAAATATCTGAATCTCAGCTGTATCACAAGCTTTGGAGAAGTCATTTAACCTTTCAGAACCTTGGTTTAGCTATCTGTAAAATGGGTTTTAAACTGTCTACCTTATAGATTTCAGCTATCTTCCCTGTAAAACATAAATAAGTCATTGCTTCAGAGTTGTTATAAAAATTAAAATATGCTAATTTCTATTGAGACATCAATCACTATAAGACTTTTTAAGGTTATTTCTCTTTAGCTAGGTCAAGCATTCCCAAATACCAGTAAACGAATAATTTCTTTCAGAAGGATCAGCACAAAGCTGGTTCCTATGAGGCAGAGGTTAAAGATACCTCAAATGTCGAACTTTTCCAAGCTGCTGTACCGCTCCATCAACTCTAACATCAGCTACACCCTTGCCCCTCAGTATTCTCCCTCCCAACTTTGGGTTCCCTAATTTGCTGCAACATCTCACAGAACTCACAAACCATATAAAGGAAATGGCTCACGTGATTGTGGAAACTAGCAAGTCTCAAATTCATGGGTCAGGCATAGGTTTCTCCCTGGCCCTCAGTCTCTGCCCAAAGGCACTCAGTTTTCTCACTCCTTGGGCCAAGGAGCTCACTGCATTGTCTTCTGCTGGTCTCTGCTGCCACAATTACCTTATCACACAGTCCCACCCAATCATCTGGGTGGGAGTTACAAGACCATGGCTAGAAAGGCCACCCAATAAACAATCCATTACACCATAACCAGTTCTAAAACCAGCTGCATCACACTAGCCTGAGGACCTTTTAAAAAAATAGATTCTAAAATCCTTCTCCTGAGAGATTAAAACAATTCCAGATATATAATAAGCACCATGTGTCAGTATATTTTCTTTAGCAGTTAGAGAAAAGAAAAATAATTTCCCTTCCTTGCTTTCCTTCTCTTGGAATCACCTGACCAATCTACAGTTATAAAAAAAAATTTACAAACTATATAGCATAATGTAAGTATGGTCACCCAACTGCAAGTCCTCCTCAGGTCAGCATAACTGGTTCAGTTTCCTACAAACTGCTGAAGAATGAATCAATTTTCTTCCAGGGTTTTTCTTAACTTCTGAACATTTATGACGTTACCATGAATGTTGTGACATATTAAGGAGCAAATTATTTTGAGTGATCTATAAGCTCAGCAGGTGTGCTGGTGGCACAGTGCTTAAAGTGCTTGGCTGCTAACCAAAAGGTCAGCAGTTCGAACCTACCAGTCTCTCCACGCAACAAAGATGTGGCAGTCTGCTTCAATAAAGATTTACAGCCTTGGAAACCTTGTGGGGCATTTCTACTCTGTCCTATAGGCTCGCTATGAGTCAGCATTGACTTGATGGCCACGGGTATGTGTGTTATAAGCTCAGCTAATACAATGTACCATGTTTTTTACACAAATAACCTGCATGTTGTACTTTTTTTGCACCCTTGAACATTATTTTCCTACGCACGCTACGCACATTATATGTGTGGGCGCAGTATTTACATGGAGGTATTATTTGAAAAAATACGGAACCAGTTCAATTTCTTCATTAGAATCTATCTTAGTTGTATGTTTGATGTTAGAATATAAAAGACTTGAATATAGCCTTTCAATAATTTCGAATAATATATTCTTGACAGATCTTCTCTAATGCTAACAAATTTTTCATCATAATGCCAGTTCTGCAAACAAAATTACACCACAATATCCCCCAAGCTATACAACTCTGACTTTTAGCAAAATGCCAAGAACGAATAACATAAAAAATGGTGTCTTTATAAAAAGAAAGTCATGTAGAATGTCTTAATGATAGATTAGTTTTTTCCATGAAATATCTTTTATAATAACATTTCATATTCTGAACATTCTGTTTATAGGCTGACACCATAAGGTAACACTGGGAAGAAAGAAAATGATTAAAACATTAGGAGACCCTATCCTTGCTTTCTCAGAAGGAACTTCCCAATAGTCTAAAAATCACGGTAACACCAAGTTTTAACTTATTAACCAGGGCCATAAAAACACAATGGAATCATTTAGGAAAGGCATGCTTATCTACCTGTACGTTAAATTGTAATCTCTTTGGGCTTTTGGGGGGGTTTTTGTTATTCCCTTTCACCCTGGAGATCGGAGGCCTGAGAGTTAAAAGGTTGAAAGTGAGGGTGAAGGGGAAGGATGGAAAGGGAGATGAATGGAGTAGGTCGGGAAAGGGACTGAGAGGGAGGGGAGAAGAAGGATGAAAAGCAAGGGTGCTGGGGAAGGGAGTAAAGGGAGAGGAGAAGAGGGCACAAAGGGAAAGAGGGGAAGGACTAAGGCAGACTGAGAACAGAGGCTTCTTTGTCAGCTGCTTCAAAAAGGTAAAATCTCTTCTACTGACTAAGGAAGAACCTTGAGGAGAGGAAGAGATGTCACCCATATACTCTATAAACAATAAGCAAATGAGCGGCCTCAAAAACTCGAGGCCAGAAATTATGGTTCTAGTTAACAAAGTTTTACTTTGTGGAAATCTGAACCATTTTATTCTCCACACTGAAGGTGTAGCTCTCCTTGAAAATGCAAACCAAATCGTATTATTTTCCTACTCCCATTAGGGGCTCCTCAGTGCTCTGCCGACCAGGCTGCTGTCCGATGCTCTGCTCTTGCCTCTCAGAGTCCAGCAGGCCAGCCTTCTTTCAGTTCCGCCACTGAAAAGCTTGCCTCTGTAGTTCATCCTTCAGGTCTCAGCTTAAATGTTACTTCTTTAGGGAGGTCTTCCTCAACTTCTTAGACTAGGTAAGAGCCCCTGTTATTTTCCCCAAAAGGCCTTTTTAGTTCTCCTTCAGAGCATCCATCCCGTTGTTAATTACTTGTTCCATATCTGTCTTCCTCGCTAAGTTGCAAACTCCTTGCCGGTCTGATCTACCACTGTGCCTAGCGCAGCACTAGTCACTAATCAGTCAAATGAATGAGTGAATGAGCAAACAAGCGTAACTTACTGACCCGCTGCTGTCGATTCTGACTCATAGTGATCAAATAGGACAGAGGAGAACTGTCCCATAGGGTTTCCAAGGAGCAGCTAGTGGATTTGAACTGCCGACTTTTTGGTTAGCAACCATAGCTCTTAACCACTACGCCACCAGGGCCCCACACAAGCAAAAAAGTCATTCTTTCCTTAATCTACTTAAAGACAGGGACAAAATTTATTGGCATCACCAGGATAAATATAACAAATGTCACCAAAAGAAGCTGGTCTCATTAACATATTATAGAAACTGACTTTTTTAGAGACTTCATTACAGAATATAGTCTGAGTTTCATGGTATATTTTGTGGTTGGATAATTATATGTTACTGGATGTAATAAAACTGTTTATAATCCTCTTTTTTTGTAATGCTATCAGGTATGTGAAAATAAATCCTTTTTCCTTTTTAATTAACAATGGACCAGAAAGTGTTATACTCTCCAAATTTTTAAAACTAAAATCTCCACATATAAAAACATAAAGTCAAGAAGTTGAAGAAGTTGATATTATTTTAAACACTAGCTACTGTTTTTGAGTACAGTACTTATTAAGTGGCGTTTGCTCCTAATCATCAACATATTTCTATGAGGTAGGTATTATTAACTCCATTTTATAGATGAGGAAACTGAGGCCTAGCGAAGTTAAGTAACTTCTCAAATTACTCCCATCATTTTGTGAAGAGGAAGTACTTGTAATTTTTCTAGATCTCTAAGGATGAGAGGGCTGAAGTCCTGACAGAATATTCTAAGTTGTGATGGGGCAACAGTGCTCTCAGTAAAGTCACTTACTAGAGCAGAGGAAGCAACAAACATTACTGGCTGTCTTCCCCTGCCTGCTGGCTACAGTAAGAAAAGCAAAAAGTAAGGGATGCAGCAGCAACTAGCTCCAAAGTGAAACTTCAAGATCTACATTCAGCCCTGATCAGCAATCAGGAGACATCAGGGGTACTCTCCATTAGCCACTCTAAACATAAAACAGGGTCCAGTAACTTGGCAGGGTCTACAAGAACTGCACACTAATACCTTACAGTAAAAATGGTGACCTTTTTTACTTTTAACATTTACTTTGTCTTTGTGTCCTTTTTCCCTTTTCTATGGAAATATGGAATCCACATCATGGAATATCTAATTTGCTATCATTTATTCTCCTGTTCTCATAAGCTTACCACTGTCTGGCAGCAAATACCTCTGCAGACAGCTGTTCTACACAGTCCTTCAGCATGAACTCCCTGAAATTCAATGACACCTGAGATGAGGAAGATGTGACTTACAATCCTTAGACAGTTAAGTTGCACTAGTGGTTTCTTCTGTCTTCCCACTCAGTGAGACCTTTAGCAGTTACTGAAATATGTAGGATTTAGTTTGCCTTCTTTAAATGCTTCCAGGCATCTGATGCATTACTTTTCCTACATTCTAAACAGTTACACGTGACTCTCAGTAAATCTAACACCCATAGTATCACAACAAAATTACTGTTGGTGATTAGTGAAGATCTCCCAATGAAATCAGACTGATTCAATTTGTGAAATTCTATTTAAAGTTCAATGTTTGAGGACCACATATTTAAGAAAGCAGGAGTTACATTTTTCCTCTCATACAAAATCTCTTCAGAAATCTCAAAATATCAACTTAAGAAAAATTATAAAGCTTTCACTATTTACAATTTGCACAACCCCTGGAATGCAGATTCAGCTACTTATATAAAGCACAGTATTCATACAACTCATCAAGCCATTCAAAATAATGTTATATTACAATTCCTTTCCACAATAAAACTTCCCTTGTTCCACTGTATTTTAGAAAGTTCATGTTAGGTTGCTTTATGTATTTATTTTTTCCCCTCCTACACATGCTCAATCATGGGGAGATCTGCCCAGAGTTGGTGTTAAAAAGACAGCGTGAGGAAATTACCCATGGTCACTTTTATGTCCATCTGCTCAGATCTGTGGTGTCAGAGTCTGCTGGTATATGAAGCATTCAGTGCAGTTCCCCTATCTCTAACAAGCCTTCATGACCTGGTTCTCTACTCTCCATTCCATTCTTCAGAGGGGGCATCATCTACTACCTTTTATTGCCCACCTATTTCCCTGGGAGTTGAACCAATATAATACATAAAAAACTGCAACTGTGATTGCTACCATGTATTATCACCCAGGGTTTTCATGTCTCAGGTCTCCAAATACACTGTGGCACCTACCATTCCTGCCTAGTGGTTTCCTGGAATTTGCTAGGAATGCAGGAAGAGAAAAAGGAAATCCAGCAGCTCCTGCCTCACAGAGCAGCACCTGAGAGGTAGAAAAGGATGTCTTCCCAGTTGACTGGTTGGAACAGGCTCTGTTGAGGGAACTGACTAAAGGGGAAGAATGAAACCTCACAGCCTATGTTTATCAGGCAGTCTGTATCATGAGACAAAGGTAGGATATGCAGGTGTTGAAGCAGAGAAATTCTTCTCAGCCTAGGATTATCTGCTTCTTAATTAAAGCAACTTCCTCCTCATTGGTAGCACTTTTTGTTTTGAGAGGTTTTTGGTTTTGTGGTGAGTCTTCATTTGATTCTACATCTTTGCAGAAATTTAATGAAAAACAAGAAAAGGCCATGCTGGAAGCTGCTAGCTAGCCATTTTTGATCCGGAGACACTCTGCATAAATGTTTAAAGAGTAATAATTTTATGTATATTCCAATGAGAAGCTGTGTAGTGTATTTATTTCTTCATTTATTTATTTATACCATACCTTATCTAGAAAGAATTTAGAAAGCTGCAAGCTTAGGGACACTATGGTTGGGACTACCTGCTGGGTAATAAAACTGTTCCGAAAAACAAAGTAGAAACCATTAATATATATTGATAAATTTAAAATATTGATAAACATTTAACTACAGTACCAAGAAGCAACATCATGATAAACAGAGAAAAGACTGAAATTGTCAAGGATTTCATTTTACTTGGATCCACTATCAACACGCACGGAAGTAGCAGTCAAGAAATCAAACACATTGCATTGGGCAAATCTGCTGCAAAAGACCTCTTTAAAGTGTTAAAAAGCAAAGATGTCACCTTGAAGACTAAGGTGTGCCTGACCCAAGCTATGGTGTTTTCAACTGCCTCATATGCATGCAAAAGCTGGACAATGAATACGGAAGCCCAAAGAAGAACTGACACGTTTAAATAGTGGTGCTGGCAAAGAATATTGAATATACCATGGACCACCAAAAGAACTAACAAATCTGTCTTGGAAGAAGTACAACCTGAATGCTCCTTAGAAGCAAGGATAGTGAGACTATGTCTCACATACTTTAGACATGTTATCAGGAGGGATCAGTCCCTGGAGAAGGACACCATGCTTGGTAAAAAAGAGGGTCAGCAAAAAAGAGGAAGACACTCAACGAAATGGAGTGACACAGTGGCTGCAATAATGGACTCAAGCATAACAACAATTGTGAGGGTGGCACAGTACTGGGCAGTGTTTCGTTCTGTTGTACACAGTCACTATGAGTCAGAGCCAATTCGATGGCACCTAACAACAACACAAGAAAATACAAACAAAATTGAAAGACAACACACAGACTGGGAGAAAAAAAATGCAAATTAAACCAAAGGGTTAATGTCTACAACTAATTTTACAACACAAATTTTTAAAAAGACAAATATCCATTAGAGAAATGAGGAAAGAATATGAAAGTACAATTCCCAGAAAGGAAATATGCTATATAAATGAGTCAAAAATGGCCTCTGTGTACTGTCCCCAAGTTGTTTACTTCTTCACAGCAAACTGAGACCTGTTAGCCCAAAAAAGCCTGCCACACCAAACTTAAATTTTTACACATCGAATTGTTTTAAAAATAGACCAAATAAACTAATCACTTAGAACCTGTCCGCTTTACATACCACAAGAAACTGCACCCAATATCTGATAGCAATAGATAAGATAAAATTCTATAAAGACTCCAAGCCCCTTCTCCTCTTTCCCGGGTGTTTCCAGGCCCTCTTCCCATTCTGGTGGTTTCCTACACCACTTGCCTCTGGAAGACCTACTGCTGTGGAGGACCTCCCCCTGCATGAAGCTGTTGATGTGTCAGTCCCAATAAATGCTTGTTGTACAACCTGGTCATATCTTTTTCCTTGATCAGCCCAGAACTCCCTCAAACTCACTACAAAACCCATGGCCAATAATCATATGAAAAGTGTTCAACCTGCCCAGAAATCAGGAAAACGAAAATGAAAGGATACCACTTCTCAACCATCACATTGTGAAAAATTAAAGTCTGACAACATCAACCATATAAAGTATATTGGGCAACAAGAAGGTCATAAACTGTTGGGGAGGGGGGAACAATTCGGCAGAATCTGGTAAGACAGAACACACGTATCTAAGAATTCATAGTTCTACTTATAGGTTTGCGTATGCATAAAGAGACATTATATCTTATAGAAATATTAATTTTAGCAACATTCTGTAGGAGGAAACTGGAAACCCAAGTATCCATCAATAGATTTGATAAATAAATTTTTGTACATTCATACAAAAGGATATTATATAGCAATAAAAGTTAA
The DNA here is from genome assembly GCF_000243295.1 of Trichechus manatus latirostris. Taxonomy (NCBI): domain Eukaryota; kingdom Metazoa; phylum Chordata; class Mammalia; order Sirenia; family Trichechidae; genus Trichechus; species Trichechus manatus. The sequence goes on from NW_004443965.1 coordinate 19,022,149, forward strand.
TAAGCTAAAGCTACATATATCAATCTAGAAAACAAAGTCAAAATTATGTTGGGCAAGGAAAGAAATCTGCAAAAAGATATACACTGGACAATACATAGCATAATACCAGCTATAAAAAGTTTAAAAGCATGTGAAGCAATGCTAAAATTTGTCTGTTACTACATACATATATAGCAAAAGCATAAAAACATGCACGGGAATGACAGATACCAACTTCAGGAAAATGGTAACCTCTGGGAAGGGATCATAAAAGAGACTTAAATCTTGTCTGTAATGAATTTTTCTTTTTATGAAAAAGATCAAAGACAATAGAAAAATGATATTTTATAAAGCTGAGTAGTGGGAACATGAGTGTTAATTTTATTAATCTCTATATTTTCTGTGTATTTGAAATATAATTTTAAAAGATCTTTAAAAATTCATTTGTTTGATTAGCAATATGGAAACCACATATTTTGCATCCCATACTACAAATTTTTCACATTTCTCAATGTGAAAAATCTAAACCATTTATTTTGCTTCGAAAAGTACATAAAAAAAACAAAAGCCAACCTCGCAGCTGTCTAGCTGATTCTGACTATGGCAATGCCATGCGTAGAAAGTAGAACTGAGCTCCATAGGGTCTTCTTGGCTGTAATGTTACAGAAGCAGATCACCAGACCTTTCTTCTGTGGTGCCACTGGGTAGGTTTAAACTGGCAACCTTTTGATTAGTAGTCAAGTGCAGGGACTTCCATTTGCGCCTTAATTACTAAAGTGTACCATATGAGGGTGGGGGGAAGCTACAACCATAATTTTTGGGTCAAAATGATTACCTGGGCCAGAAGTGTATGATTATTATGCATCTGAAACATGTTCAGGCCTCAGTCTACACCTGTCTAAATCAAAATGGTTCTCAACGCATTCTAATTCAAGCCAGTGTAGAGTTAGGCCTGAACATGTTGAAGTGGTCGGCTGCTAACCAAGAGGTCGGCAGTTCAAACCCACAAGCTGCTCCACAGGAGAAAGATCTGGTAGTCGGCTTCCACAAAAAGCCTTGGAAATCCTATAGGGCAGTTCTATTCTGTCCTATACGATTCCTATCAGAAGCAACTCAACGGCAGTAGGTTTGGTGTTTTTTTGGTTTTTACAACATGCAGCTGGAATGCTGCAGGAACAGTTTTGCCAATGACCATGCAGACAGTTCTGTGTACACCACCTGTGCACTGTACAAGCAGTAGATATGAAAAAAATCAACATATCTAAATGCCAAACCAGCTTAAAAAAAAAAAAAAGAGCAGTGATTCATATGAAATGCTTCAATTGTAAAAGTGTTCTGTTAATAACTCAATGAGACAAGAGTACAGAAAAACAAGTATAACTTTTATGAAATAAAGACAGAACAAAAAGGTTTACATAACTGCAATGGAAACACTCTTCAGAGGGCATGATTATTGTGCTGGGTATTCTTAGTTTCCCACTCAAGATCCACTCTCCATCTTCTCTACCTTGCTCTAATTTCTAAAAGGCTGACTTTTGGATTTCAACAGCACAGCAGCTTTACCTTTTGGCTTCTAGTTGGGTTTGCCAAAGGGAAGCCCCAGCAGTAAATCAGAGAGCTGTAAAACAGTGAGGGTGGGGTACTCATTCCTCCAGCTTCTCCCTGTCAGATCATGGAGGGTTGACTGTAGCTCTCTCCAAAAGGCCAGAGCTCTGGTCAGGCAGCCTTCTGGGTTTCAGCAATCGCCTTCTTCTCTTGCCCCTTCATGCTCAAGGATGATAATAGCTTCCACTATCGGCATTCGTGGGGTACTTCAGCACCCATTGTTAGTTCCTCTTAACCCAATCACAAATTTATAAATTAAACTCTTCTCAATTACCCTAGTTGAGCATGTCATCTATTTTTTATCAGAACACTGACATAACTGTGAAGGAAACTTAAAGAAATTTTATCTAATGAACTCCCTAGGTGATGCACACAGTTAAGGTGCTCAGCTGCTAACCAAAAGTTGGAGGTTCAAGTTCACCCAGAGTCACCTTGGAAGAAAGGCCTGGCAATCTATTTCTAAAAAATCAGCCACTGAGGTGTCTAGCATCTTAAAAGCTTGCAGGAAGCCATCTAAGATGCATCAATTGGTCCCGACCACCTGGAGTAGAGGAGAATGAAGAACACCAAAGACACAAGGAAAGTAGTAGCCCAAGGAACAGAAAGGGCCACATAAACCAGAGACTTCATCAGCCTGAGACTGGAAGAACTAGATGGTGTCCGTCCACCACCAATGACCGTCCTGAAAGGGAACACAACAGAGAGTCCTGGATGAAGCAGGAGAAAGGTGGGGTGTAGAACTCAAATTCTAGTAAGAAGACCAGACTTAACGGTCTGAGAGTGGAGGAACCCCGGAAAGCATGGCCCCTGGATTCTCTATCAGCCCAGAACTAAAAGTTTCCGAGGCCAACTTTTCAGGCAGGGATTGGACTGGACTGTGGGACAAAAGTGATACTCTTGAAGAGTGTGCCTCTTAGCTCAAATAGGTACAAGAGACTACATGGGCAGCTTCTGTCCAGAGGTGAGATGGGAAGTCAGAGAGGGTTAGGAGCTGGTTGAATGGACACGGGGAATCGGGTGGAAAGGAGCAGTGTGCTGTCACAGTATGGAGAGAGCAATTAGGGTCACACAACAATGTATGTATAAATTTTTGTATGGGAAAAAATTTAAAAAAATTAAAAAAATCAGCCACTGAAAACCCTATTAAACACAATTCTACTCTGACATACATGGGGTTTCCATGAGTCAGAATTGACTCCATAGCTTTTTTTTTAAATCTAAGTAATAAGTTTCTTCTGTTGTTGTTGTTGTAAGGTGCTGTTGAGCCAATTTTCAACACACAGTGACTCAATGTGACAGAGTAGGGATTTCTAAGCTATAATCTTTATGGCAACAGACTGCCAGGTTTTCTCTCCCGTGGAGCCCCTGGGGGTGTTTGAACCGCCCACCTTTGGTTAGCAGCCAAGCACTTAACCATTGTGCCACCAAGGCTCCTTTTTCTTCTGTAACTCTAACATTTTAAGCTGGTATGTCCGCCTATGATCCATTTAGCACTGTTCTAAGTGCTGTATGTGACTGTAATATATATAAACACATATTTGTGCAATATATGTATGCATATAGATACATAAACACATGTGTACATATGCATACACATATATGTATGTACATACATATGACATGACTTGTGCCTTTGAGAAAAAAATAATCTAGGTGGAGAACAAGTTTAAGGCCAAAGTACATGAAATAACTGAGAACACAGAAAGTAACCAACAAATAGAATTATATGGTAAACTAAGAACAAGACCTAGGGAGTCAGGGAAGGCTTTATGAAGTGGCATTCCAGCTGGATCTTATAGGATAGATAGTATTTAGACAACATTAGTCAGGTATAGGGGAAAGCTATGGGCATCTTCAGCAAGGAAAATAATATAAGCCAAAATACTGAGGTTGGAAAGGACATGGCTGTTTGGTGAATGTCTCAGGCTGGGTTTTCTAGAGAACCGAAACCAGTGAATCATATAAATATATATATAGATTTACATCAAGGAAATTGCTCTGACAGTTGTAGAGGCTGGAAAGTCCTAAGTCCGTGGGTCAGGCTGCAGGCTTCTCCTGACTCATGCAGCTGCAGGGGCTGGTGAACCCAAGATCACCAGGTCAGACAGCAGGCCTGTGGCTCACAGACCATGGAGGCAGATGAATCCCAAGACTGGTAGGTAAGAATGCCACGCTGCTGGCTCACAGGCTGTAGAGGCTGACAAATCCCAAAATCAGCAGGCAAGCTGCTAGCTCAAGTCCCAAAAACCAGAGGTCAGATGAACAGGAGCTAGCTGAAGGATCCAGAATGAGCAAAAGTCAGTGAGCTTTGCCAGGAAGTCCACCTATGTTGAATGTAGGCACAGTCCCAAGGAAACTCCCTTTCATCTGACCGGCTGCTTATAGCAGATCTCATCATTATGGAAGTGATTACATCATTATACAACTGCCAAACTACATCATACCTGCCAAATCACTGAATATCATGGCCCAGCAAAGTTAACACACAACCTTAACCATCACAATGAGCAATAAGCATAATTCTAGATCAGAGCAAAGAAAGCTTTATTTCTGACTCTATAATCCCAGCTAAGTCTAAGTCAGACAGGTACAACTACACAATTATTATATAATTTATATAAATTCTAGAAAATAGATGGTCTGGGAAAGGATAGAGTCTACCTTAAAACCAAATATTTGAGTGGAATATGGCCAAAAAGATATACCTTAGTTTTAATTTCCATCTCTGTTAAATGAACATGTTTTCATTTGGTAAAATTATTTACATAGCCCTTTCTCCCAAACTGATTTCTGATTAACATAAACCTTGTATCACTGCCTCCCCACACAAGAACTGTTCAAAGAAAATTGAGTAGACAGTTCTCAATTTACCCATTATATCATTAGGCCACATGTCTATACTATTCTATGCTGTCTAAACTGGTGTCCATACTTCAGTTCTAGTCCTTTTTCAACATGTTTCTAAATAGATCAGGCAATTCTCATTCTGAATCAACCTCATGTTTATGTCAGCAATTTTATGAAGGGTGTTTTGAAGCTGCTTCTAAAATCAGTACTAATTATCTATTCATTGCTTCTAAGCTTTTCCAGCTGTCAAATCACCAGTAAACTAATCAAGTAGAGAGAGAATAAAACTTCAGGACAGTTCTAGCATTAACAGAATAATCTCTAATATTCTGCTTGCTACAGAGGAATCTATCCAGATAAGAAATGCAACAGCTCAAATGTCCTCAACTAGTTTTTTCAAGGATATGATCAAGTTATTTTCTCGAATTTTCTCTAACATCTAGGAAAACACCTTGTTCATTGTGTGGTTTTTCTGACATCCACTTTGTTCTTTTATTTCTTTCCTACCTTTTTAATGACCTTTTGCTTTCTTCATGTATGATGTCCTTGACGTCATTCCACAATTCATCTGGTCTTCAGTCATTAGTGTTCAATGCGTCAAATCTATTCCTGAGATGGTCTTCAAATTTAGGTGGAATATATACTCAAGGTCGTATTTTGGCTCTCGTGGACTTGCTCTAATTTTCTTCAGCATCAACTTGAACTTGCATATGAGCAATTGGTGGTCTGTTCCACAGTTGGCCCCTGGTCTTGTTCTGACTGATGATACTGAGCTTCTCCACTCTCTCTTTCTACAGATGTAAATGATTTGATTCCTGTGTATTTCAGCTGGTGAGGTCCATGTGTCGCCACTTATGTTGTTGAAAAAAGGTATTTGCAACGAAGAAGTTGTTGGTCTTGCAAATTTCTATCAAGCGATCTCCAGTGTCATTTCTATTAACAAGGCTGTATTTTCCAAATACTGATCCTTCTTGTTTGCTTCCCACTTTAGCATTCCAATCACCAGTAATTATCAATGCATCCTGATTGCACGTTTGATCAATTTCAGACTGCAGAAGTTGGTAAAAATCCTCAATTTTCTCATCTTTGGCTTTAGTGGTTGGTGCGTAAATGTAAATAATATTCGTATTCACTAATCTTCATTGTAGGTGTATGGATATTATCCTACCACTGACAGTAATGAACTTAAGGATAGACCTTGAAAGGTTCTCTTTGATTATGAATGTGATGCCACTCCTCATCAATTTGCCATTCCAGGCATAGTAGACCATATGGTTGATTATCTGATTCAAAATCGCCAATACCAGTCCATTTCTTCTCACTAATACTGACAATACCAACCCTTATGCATTCCATTTCTTTTTTGACAACTTGCAATTTTTCTAGAGTCATACTTTGTACATACACGTTCTGATTATTAATGGATGTGTGCAGCAGTTTCTTCTCATTTTGAGTTGTGCCACATCAGCAAATGCAGGTCCCAAAAGCTTGACTCCATCCACATCATCAAGGTCGACTCCACTTTGAGGAGGCAGCTCTTCCCTAGCCATATTTTGAGAGCATTCCAACTTGAGAGGCTCATCTTCTGACACTATATCGACAATGTTCTGCTGCTATTCATAAGGTTTACATCAGCCAATTTTTTCAGAAGTGCTCATGCAGAACCTGTACATAGATGAAGAGGCAGTCGTTCAAACACAACAAGGGGATACTGCATGGTTTAAAGTCAGGAAAGGTGTGCATCAGGGTGTATCCTTTCACCATACTTACTCAATCTACACGCTGAGCAAATAATCCAAGAAGCTGGACTATATGAAGAACTTAGCATCAGGATTAGAGAAAGATTCACTAATAACCTGCAATATGCACATGACACAACCTCACCTGCTGAAACCAAAGAGGACTCGAAGCACGTACTGATGTAGATCAAAGACTACAGCCTTCAGTATGGATTACACCTCAACATAAAGAAAACAAAAATCCTCACAACTGGACCAATAAGCAACATCATGATAAAGAAAGAAAATACTGAAGTTGTCAAGGATGTCATTTGACTTAGATCCAAATCAACACCCGTAGAAGCAGCAGTCAAAAAATCAAACAATGTACTGCACTGAGCAAATCTGTCGCAAAAGATCTCAAAGTGTTAAACAACAAAGATGTCACTCTGAGGTGAAAGGTACACCTGACCCAAGTCATGATATTTTCAATCACCTCATATACATGCAAAAGTTGGACAATAAAAAAGGAAGACCGAAGAAGAACTGATGTCTTTGAATTACAGTGTTGGGCAAAGGATACAGAATATACCATGGACTTCCAGAAGAACAAACAAATTTGTACTGGAAGAAGAACAGCCAGAATGCTCCTTAGCGAGATTGGCAAGACTTAGTCTCATGTATTTTGGACATGTTATCAGGAGGGCCCAGTCCCTGGAAAAGAACATCATGCTTGGTAAGGTAGAGGGTCAGTGGAAAAAAAACAAATAATACTGAACGACACAGGAAGCATCAAAAGAAGATGGAAGGAATACACAGAATCATTGTACCAAAGGGAACTGGTCGACATTCAACCATTTCAGCAGGTAGCATAAAATCAAGAACCAATAGTATCGAAGGAAAAAGACCAGGCTGCCTGAAGACACTGGCAAAAAACAAGGCTCCAGGAATTGACGGAATACTGCCTGTCTTAGTTATCTAGTGCTGCTGTAACAGAAATACCACAAGTGGATGGCTTTAACAAAGAGAATTTTATCGTCTCACAGTTTAGGAGGCTAGAAGTCCAAATTCAGAGTGTCAGCTCCAGGGGAAGTCTTTCTCTCTCTGTCGGCTGTGGGGAAGGTCCTTGTCATCAATCTTCCCCTGGTCTAGGAGCTTTTCAGCACAGGGACCCTGGGTCCAAAGGACACATTCTACTCCTGGCACTACTTTCTTGGTGGCATGAAGTCCCCGTCTCTCTGTTCGACTCTCTCCTTTATATCTCAAAAGAGACTGACTCAAGACACAACCTAATCTTGCAGATTGAGTCTTGCCTCATTAACATAACTGCCTCTAATCCTGCCTCCTTAGTGTCATAGAGGTAGGATTTACAACCTAGGAAAATCACATCAGATCACAAAATGATGGACAATCACACAATACTTGGGATAACAGCCTAGCCAAGTTGATACACATTTTGGAGGGAACACGATTCAAGCCATAACACCAACTGAAATGTTTCAACAAATGAATGCAATGCAGGAGGGGCTCACTCGTCTATGCCAAGAAATCTGGAAGACAGCTACCTGGCCAACCAATTGGAAGAGATCCATATCTGTGCCCATTCCAAAGAAAGACAATCAAATGGAATGCAGAAATCATACCATTAATATCACATGCTGAGGAGCACTGGTGGCAGTGTTTAAAGTCGTAGACTGCTAACCAGAAGATCAGCAGTTTGAACTCACCAGCTGTTCCATGGAAGAAAGATTTGGCAGTCTGCTTCCCTAAAGATTACAGCCTTGGAAACCCTATGGAGCAGTTCTATTCTGTCCTACAGGGTCACTATGAGTAGGAATCGACTTGAAGACAATGGGTCTGGGTTTTTTTTTTTTTTTTTGGTTATCATATGCTAGCAAATTCAATAACAACTGCAGCTGTACACTGACAGGGAACTGCCAAAAGTTCAAGCCGGATTCAGAAGGTGTGGAACACGGGACGTTGCTGTTAGGTGCTGCTGAGTCAGTTCTGACTCATAGCTACCCTACTTACAACAGAACAAAACACTGCCCAGTCCTGCACCATCTTCACAATCGTTATGCTTGAGCCCACTGGAACAAGGGATAGTATTGCCGATGTCAGATGAATCAAATGTTTAACAATATGCAAATGTACACATAGATGTAGAGAACTTCAAATAAATAAGCATTACTCTCTTCAGAGCAGCCGCTCTGGGAACGGTGCAAACGTATTCTAATATTGTTGCCCTTATTTTAAATTGAAGCAGTCTTTTGAAATTGCCTTCACAGCCCTCAGGATAATCTTAAATATCCTTGAAAATAGTAAAATCTTCAAGATTAAACTGAGTTTTGCAACCATTTACAAATTATTCTACCAAGTTTAGCAAACACTATAGGCAGTCAAGCTGGGTTTAAGTTTTTAATAAAAAACAAACAACAAAAAATAATGCCTTATGAAAGTGACTGTAAGTAACGTTTTTACATTGCTTGTAAACTAATCAGACATTTCAAAAGGACTCAAAACAACTAACAGCAGCTGTAATACTGGAATAAGTTTTTAGCCTCCCGAAGTGACTGCTTGGAATGACCACTCTCTTTAAAACATGAATGACAGCATGTTTAGGAGAAGAAAGAGTTTATGACTATATAACCACACTTTGAAGTTGCAAAGAAGTTTTATTCCATGGAGTTAAAAATATTTTCTAGACAGTACTTCACATTAATTCTCCAAATATATCTGTCTGAGGGAAAGAATATATTGTCATTCTTTTTTTTAGCTGGCCCAGTGGAGGTACTGTAAGGGAAAGAGAACTGTGTTTATTTCTTGAATCAACAATTAAGTCTAGGCACACTGTTTCCTACAATTTGTGCTATGTAGTTAGTACAATTTAAGTGATTTTTCTTAAGCTTTATGCTCTTCGATAAAAGGCATTATATGAGTATTATTATTATTCAGGTAGGCGTGTCATAAAATATTACAGAGATCTATTAAAATGATTATTAATTCATTGCATACCCTCCTGGAAGAATTCCTGCTTGATATATGTAGGAGTTACTTATTATAGATGCTGGACTCTGTCCTCAGATACACTCACACAAGTCCTAATTAAGCTTCTTTTATCAAGAAAGGGAGAAAACTTGTTTTTTTAAACAAAATACTCTTCCTTGAACTTTAGAAGGAAAAAGATCTTTAAAAAACCAAATATACAAATTAAATAGACAAAGAAAAATGGGACAATGAAAGATTTACGGGCAAAACTATTTAAGAGCAAAGCCTAGGGAGACTGGTAAATTGTTGATGGCTCTGGAGAGACAAGCACAGCAGCATAATATGCACATAATTATAAACTAATTTTTATCAAAATATTAAAATGACTTCTAATTTTTCAGTTCTTTGGTATGAGAAAAGAAAATTTGTTGCTCAATATTCAGGGATAACTAGGAGTTCACCTCTTCCAGTATACTTACTCATTAAACATTTAGGGTCTCTGCTACGATAATCATCAAGTACCTCTGAACTCCCCCAAACTCACCGCAGTGGATTCTAACTCAGAGCAATCCTACAGGACAGAGTAGAACTGAGAACAGCGCGGTAAGGTTTCCAAGGTTGTAATCTTTAGGGAAGCTGACTGTCACATCTTTCTCCCACCGAGCAGCTTGTGCATTCAAACCAATGACCTATCACTTAGGAGCCAAGCACTTAACCACTACATCACCAGTGCTCCTTTCTGAACTCCCAATGGCACCATATTTATAAAGAAGAGGAAAAATTTGACAGATAAGAGACAAAGGAATTTACTCTTTACTAAGACTCTAACGATCTTATTCAATAACTGAAATGATTCTGATCTTTTCAATATTACTGGCGGAAAGGCTGGTGGTTCGAACACACCCAGAGGTACCTCAGAAGACTAGCCTGGCCATCTGTTTCTGAATGGTCACAGCCTTGAAAACCCCATGGAGCACAGTTCTACTCTGACACACATGGGGTCGCCATGAGTCAGAATCGACGGCAACTAACCAGTATTACTTTTAGGCGTAGTATTCCAGGAGTTTTTTTTTTTTTTTTAAATAATGAGTAAATAAAAATATAAAGAGTATCAGAATGACACCCTGAGAGCTAAATTCTCTTTGAGGATCACTGACTGATTGGACCCAGACAACTCTCAAGGAGACAAGTTTTAATCACAGCTCCTAGAAGGACTGACTACTTAGTTTTGATATAATCACTTTTCCTTGTGGGTGCTACAGCTGTCTGGTCGACAAAATAGGGTGATTTAACAGTAACCTGCCCACACAATGCTCCTTTGAAGTTAACTAATGAATGCTCTCACCGGGTGCACTTAAAACTATTAGATGCTACAAAAATATTGAGTACTAGCTCGAAAAGAACACTGTAATATAAACATGTTGGTACTAATTTACGATACTAATTATGATTTGCCCCCAAAGGACCCTCTCCCCACCTCGTACCCTTCCCCCAGTGCATTTCAGACCTTTCTTACGACTGCTGCCTAGCAGAAAGTCTCTCGACTCCGGACCCAAGGCTGCAACAAAAGCAGTTTTGAAACGCCGACACTGAAATGGATCAGACAAAAGAAAGTGGATCTGCGTAGAAGCGACCGGCCTTTAAAGGTGGTGTGCGCGGCCTCTCCCCATACGCTCGGATAATGAATAGGTCGCAGTTCCTCAATCTGACACTACCAGGATATAATACCCCACCCCACCCCTCTCACCCCATCCTCGTGACCCTCCGCAAGAAGCTTGCCCTCCCCCACCACGTCTGCGCCTCAGCGCAAGTCTCACATTTCCTGCTCTGTGTAATTCCACCCTTTCTGCGAGTCGCGCCCTGAGGCCGGCTCGAAAGCCCCAGGTGCGAAAGTTAAACCGCCGCCGCGTCACTTGAGGCCGGGGCGGGAGTTGGCCTCGGCAGCCCCGGGCCAGTCCGACCCCGCACTGCCCCTCGGCGCATCCTCGCGCGGGCGAGCGTGGGGCCGAAACCACCGCTGGCGGGCAGGGCCAAATCGAGGCCGGGAGGCCTTGGGTAGGCGGCTACGCCGCTGCCGCCCCACCCCGCAGGGCTCAGATTCGCCCGTCCGTACCTGCGTCGGCGTTCCGGGAGCCGCCGGCTCCGCGCCCCCTCCTGGCGTGCGTGGGCGCCCGCAGTCCCAACCCCGAGGACTCGCGGTGGCTCCGGTGGCGGCGATGCTGGTTCGTGAGACGGGAAGCGACAGGCGCCAAACCCCGTGAAAAACGCCCGAGCTAAGCCGGCAGCCCCGGCCCAGCGACCTCGGATATTGCGCCCAGGCGAAGGCCGCTGCCGCCGGTCCTGCTCGGCCCACTTCTGCAGGTTCCGGGAGCGAGTCTCGCGTGGGCGGCACCCTGCCCTGACCCAGCGCAGACTTACTAGCAACCCGCGTCGCGCGTGGTTAGACGGAGCCAAGGGAAACTTTCTCCGTTGTCAAACCCCTTAGCGGAGCAACGAAAAGTTGCCAGCGCCTTCTCCCTTATTCTAATCCATCCTTTCCTAGAGCTCCCAGCCCGCCTGATGTCTCTGTTTTAGGCAAAAATCTCCAGGAGTCCCAGCGACCCCTTTCCTTGCCTAAAACTTCCTAAAGCGGCACCACCACCTGTATTTAGTTTTCTCCTTTGATGACACTGTCTTCCTTGCTTACCTTCTTGTTCCTAAGATTCCACCTTAGTGCAACCAGGATTAACCATTAAGGTGTACTTGACTCCACATTTGGCAAATTACAGTGGGCAGGTAAGCTATGAGTGGTGGTAGGCCAAAGTGTTTTTTTAGGGCGTGAGGGACCTCTTGGAATAAATATTGACCCGTTAGGGTGTCATAAATTTCCTGGTTTCAGAGTAATGAAAATAGATTATCAAATAACTGTAATTCTCAGCAATCCCAATCCTAGGTATATATCTAAAAGAATTGAAACAGGAACTCAAACAGATACTTGTGCAGAAATGTGCAGTGCAGCACTTTTCACAAGAGCCAAAAAATGGAAACAACCAAAACGCCCATCAACAGATGAATGGATAAACAAAATGTGGTATATACATACAATGGAACATTTCTCAGCCTTAAAGAGAAATGAAGTCCTGATACATGCTACAACATAGATAAGCTTTGAACATTATGCTCAGTGAAATAAGTCTCAAAAGGACAAATATTGTATGATCATACTTATATGAAATATCTAGAATAAGCAACTGCATAAATACCGAAGTTTATTTTTGGTTACCAAGAATGAGCTGGAGGGGAAAGGGGGCGTTATTCCTTAGGGGGCACTGAGTTTCTGTTAAAGGTAGTGGAATAATTTGGAAACTGATAGTGATGATAGTTGCACAACATGATGCATGTAATCAGTGTCACTGAATTGTACACTTAAAAAATGTTGCATTGGCAAATATTCTGTGACAGAAAAGTAGATTAGTGGTCACTGTGGGCTGATGGAGATAGTTTGAATCCACCAGTAGCTCATTAGAAACCCTATCGGGCAGTTCTACTCTGTCCTATAGGATCGCTATGGGCTTTGATGGGGGGGAGTGAGGAATTGTTGTTTAATGAGTACTGAGTTTCTATAGGGTCCCTATGGGCTGTTGGAGGGGGAATGGGGAGTTATTGTTTAATGGGTACTGAGTTTGATTTTGGGATGTTGAAAAACTTTTGGAAGCACGTAGTGGTGATGGTAGCACAACATTGTGAGTGTGATTGATGCCACTGGATTGTACACTTGAAAATGGTTAAAATGTCAAATTTTATGTTGTGTATGTTTTACCACAATTTAAAAAAAAAAGAATGTAATTAAGATTTACAATTTGAAAAGCAAGTTCTATTAGTTGACTTGAGGAAGGGGAAGGACGATACGGGGGACTCTCAAAAGATTGCATAGCTTTCTTTATCTGCTAGATTCAGAGATTTCCATTTGCCTGAATGGTTTATTTGGAGTCTTGTCCCAAGACTAGGGCTGTATGCAATGACTTCCCACCTGAAAATCTGACAAGTAGATACCAAAACCAGACAGAGATACCACAGGAAAAGAAAACTACCAGCCAATATACCTTATGAATAGAAACAGAAAAAAATAAGTTTTTTTTTTTTTCTTTTTACACGTTAGCCCTTTACAGATTTGAAGATAAGTCTTTGCATTTCTTTTTTAGGCTAAGTGTGATCAGACGCTTCAACCATTCATGGCACATGCAGGCCAGACCCTTCACTGTCTAGTTGTTCTCCTCTAACGTGCCCCCTTAGAAATGTAGAACCCAGGACTTAGTATATCCATTCATGCATCAGATTTTTATTGACAATCTGTCATGTCCTGAGGAGTTCTTGGTGGTTAAGTGCTCAGCTACTAACCAAAAGTTAGTGGTTCACATCCACCCAGAGGCACCAGAGAAAAGCCTGGTGATCTGCTTCCAAAAGTTCACAGCCTTCGAAAACCATATGGGTCACAGTTCTGCTCTGACACACATAGGGTTGCCATGAATTGGAGTTGACTTGACAGCACCTCGTTGGTTATATGTCAAATATTGTCCTAGATACTGGGAATCCAATAGTAAATAAGAATGGTTTCTACACTCAGGGAGCTTTCAGTCTAGTGTTGTTGTTGTTGTCAAGTTGGTTCTGACTCATAGTGACCCTATGTGTAACAGGACAAAACACTGCCTGGTCCAGTGCTTCATCATAATAGTAGTTATACTTGAGCCCATTGTTGCAGCCACTGTGTCAGTCCATCTCCGTGAGGGTCTTCTTTTTTGATGACGTTCTACTTTACCAAGCGTGATGTCTTTCTCCAGGATTGGTACCTCCTGACAACATGTCTATTATGGATTGAATTGTGTCCCCCGCAAAAAAACGTGTCAATTTGGCTAGTGCATGATTCCCAGTATTGTGTGATTGTCCACCATTTTGTCATCTGATGTGACTTTCCTATGTGTTGTAAATTCTACCTCTATGATGCTAATGAGGTGGGATTAGCAGCAGTTATGTTAATGAGGCAGCACTCAATCCACAAGATTAGGTTGTGTCTTAAATCAATCTCTTTTGAGATATAAAAGAGAGACGCAAGCAGAGAGACATAGGGACCTCATTACCACCAAGGAAGGAGAGGCAGAAGTGCGTGCATCCTTTGGACCCAGGATCCCTGCACTCAGACACTCCTAGAGCAGAGGAAGGTTAATGACAAGGATCTTCCCCCAGACTGTACAGAAAGAGAAAGCCTCCTCCTAGAGCTAGCATGTTGTATTTGAACTTCTAGCCTCCTAGACTACGAGAGAATAAAATTCTCTTTGTTAAAGCTATCCGCTTGTGGTATTTATGTTGTAGCATCACTAGATAACTAAGACAATGTCCAAAGTATGTGAGACAAAGTCTGACCATCCATACTTTTAAGGAGCATTCTGGCTGTACTTCTTCCAAAACAGATTTGTTCCTTCTTTTGGCAGTCCATAGTATATTCAATATTCTTCACCAACACTGTAATTCAAAGGGGCCAGTTCTTCTTCTGTCTTACTTATTCCTTGTCCAGCTTTCACATGCATATGAGGTGATTGAAAACACCATGGCTTGGGTCAGGTGTACCTTAGTCCTCAGAGTGACATCTTTGCTTTCTAACACTTTAAAGGTCTTTTGCAGCAGATTTGCCCAATACAATGTGTTGTTTGATTTCTTGACTGCTGCTTCCATGGGCGTTGGTTGTGGATCCAAGTAAGATGAAATCCTTAATGACTTCAATCTTTTCTCCATTTATCATGAAGTTGCTTATTGGTCCACTTGGGAGGATTTTTGTTTTCTTTATATTGAGGTATAATCCATACTGAAGGCTGTAGTCTTTGATCTTCATCAGTAAGTGCTTCAAGTTCTTTTCACTTTCAGCAAGCAAGGTTGTGTCATCTGCATAACAAGTTGTTAATGAGTCTTCTTTCACTCCTGGATACCCCATTCTTCTTCATATAGTCCAGCTTCTCAGATTATTTGCTCAACATACAGATTCAATAAGTACGGTAAAAGATATAACCCTGACGAATGCTTTTCTTGACTTTAACCACACAGTATCCACTTGTCCTGTTTAAATGACTGCCTCTTGGTCCGTATACAGATTCTTTATGAGAACAATGAAGTACTCTGGAATCCCCATTCTTAGCAGTGTTATCCATAATTTGTTATGATCCACACAGTCAAATGCCTTTGCATAGTCAATAAAACACAGGTAAACATCTTTCTGGTATTCTCTGCTTTCAGCCAAGATCCATCTGACATCAACAATAATATCCCTCCTTCCACATTCTCTTCTGAATCCAGCTTGAATTTCTGGCAGTTTCCTGTCAATAAACTGCTGCAATGCTCTTCAGCAAAATTTTACTTGCATGTAATATTAATGATATTGTTTGATAATTTCCACATTCACTTTTCTTTGGAATAGGCATAAATATGGATCCCTTCCAGTCAGTTGGTCAGGTAGCTATCTTCCAAATTTCTTGGCATAGACGAGTGAGCACTTCTAGCACTGCATCTGTTTGTTGAAACATCTCAGTTGGTATTCCATCAATTCCTAGAGCCTTGTTTTTTGCCAGTGTCTTCAGTGCAGCTTGGACTTCTTCCTTCAGTACCATCGGTTCTCGATCATATGCTACCTTCTGAAATGGTTAAACATCAACCAATTCTTTTTGGTACAGTGACTCTGTATAGTCCCTCCATCTTCTTTTTTGCTTCCTGTGTCGTTCAGTTTTTTCCCATAGAATTTTTCAATATTGCAACTCGAGGCTTGAATTTTCTCTTCAGTTCTTTCAGCTTGAGAAATGCTGAGCATGTCCTGCCTCTTTGGTTTTCTAACTCCAGGTCTTTGCATGTTTCCTTATAATACTCCACTTTGTCTTCTTGAGCCACATTTTGAAATCATCAGTATAGCTCTTTTACTTCATCATTTCTTCCATTTGCTTTACTACTCCATGTTCAAAAGCAAATTTCAGAGTCTCTTCTGACATCCATTTTGGTCTTTTTTGTTCTTTGCTATCTTTTTAATGACCTCTTGCTTTCTTTGTGTATGATTTCCTTGATGTCATTCCACAGCTCATCTGGTCTTTGGTCATTAGTGTTCAATGCATCAAATCTATTCCTGAATGGTTTCTAATTTTAGGTGGGATGTACTCAAGGTTGTACTTTGGCTCTTGTGAACTTGTTATAATTTTCTTCAGCTTCAACTTGAACTTGCATATGAGCAATTGATGGTCTGTTCCCTAGTCAGCCTTGGCCTTGTTCTGACTGATGATATTGAGCTTCTCCATCTCTTTTCACAGATGTGGTCGATTTGATTCCTGCTATTCTATTTGGTGAGGTCCATGTGTATACTCCCATTTATGTTGTTGAAAAAAGGTATTTGCAATGAAGAAGTTGTTGGTCTTGCAAAATTCTATCATGCAATCTCCGGCATTGTTTCTATCACCAAGGACATATTTTCCAACTACTGATTCTTATTTGTTTGCAACTTTCACATTCCAATCACCAGTAATTATCAATGCATGTTAATTGCATGTTTGATCAATTTCAGACTGCAGAAGTTGGTAAAAATCTTCAATTTCTTCATCTTTGGCATTAGTGGTTGGTGCGTAAATTTGATTAATAGTTGTATTAATTGGTCTTCCTTGTGTGGTTGTTGTTGTTAGGTGCTGTCGAGTCGGTTCAAACTCATAGGGACCCTGTGTACAACAGAACAAAACACTACCCAGTCCTGCGCCGTTCTCACAATTATTGTTATGCTTGAGCCCATTATTGCAGCCACTGTGTCACTCCATCTCATTGAGTGTCTTCCTCTTTTTTGCTGACCCTCTATTTTACCAAGCATGGTGTCCTTCTCCAGGGACTGATCCCTCCTGATAACATGTCTAAAGTATGTGAGACATAGCCTCGCCGCCCTTGCTTCTAAGGAGCATTCAGGTTGTACTTCTTCCAAGACAGATTTGTACGTTCTTTTGGCAGTTGGTGGTATATTCAATATTCTTCACCAACACCGTAATTCAAAGGCATCAGTTCTTCTTCAGTCTTACTTATTCATCGTCCAGCTTTCATATGCATATGAGGCGATTGAAAACTCCATGGCTAGGGTCAGGCACACCTTAGTCTTCAAGGTGACATCTTTGCTTTTCAGCACTTTAAGGAGGTCTTTTGCAGCAGGTTTGCCCAATGCAATGAGTCTTTTGATTTCTTAACTGCTGGTTCCATGGATGTTGATTGTGGATCCAAGTTAAATGAAATCCTTGACAACTTCAATCTTTTCTTCATTTATCATGATGTTACTTATTGGTTGAGTTGTGAGGATTTTTGTTTTCTTTATGTTGAAGTGTATTCCATACTGAAGGCTGTGGTCTTTGATTTTCATCAGTAAGTGCTTCAAGTCCTTTTCACTTTCAGGAAGCCAGGTTGTGTCATCTGCATATTGCAGGTTATTAATGAGTCTTCCTCCAATCTTGATGCCCCATTCTTCTTATTAGTCCAGATTATTTGTTCAGCATACAGACTGAATAAGTATGGTGAAAGGTTACAACACTAACACACACCTTTCTGGACTTTGAACCACACAGTATCCCCTTGTTCTGTTCAGACAACTGCTTCTTGATCTAGCTACAGCTTCCTTGTGAGCACAGTTAAGTGTTCTGGAATTCCCAGTCTTTGCAATGTTATCCATAACTTGTTATGATCCACAGAGTCGAATGCCTTTGCATAGTCAATAAAACACAAGTAAACATCTTTCTGGTATTCTCTGCTTTCAGCTAGGATCCATCTGACATCAGCAGTGATAACCCTCGTTCAGTGTCCTCTTCTGAATCTGGCTTGAATTTCTGGCAGTTCCCTGTTGATATACTGCTGCAGCCGCTTTTGAATGATTTTCAGCAAAGTTTTGCTTGCGTGTGATATTAATTATATTGTTTGATAATTTCCGCATTCTGTTGGATCACCTTTCTTGAGAATAGGCATAAATACTAATCTCTTCCAGTCAGTCAGTTTGTTGTAATGCGGGGGTTTGCGTGTCACTGTGATGCTGGAAGGTATGCCACTGGTATTCAAATACCAACAGGGTCACTCATGGCAAAAAGGTTTCAGCTGAGCTTCCAGACTAAGATAGACTAGGAAGAAGAGCCCGGCAGTCTACTTCTGAAAAGAGTTAGCCAGTGAAAACCTTATGAATAGCAGCAGAACATTGTCTGATATACTGCCGGAGGAACACTGATGAGAAGACCGAGAGAGAGAAAGCCTTCCCCTGGAGCTGATGCCCTGAATTTGGACTTTTAGCCTACTTTGACTGTGAGGAAATAAATTTCTCTTCGTTAAAACCATCCACTTGTGGTATTTCTGTTATAGCAGCACTAGATAACTAAGACAGTGACCCTATAGGACAGAGTAGAACTGCCCCAGGGGTTTCTTAGGCTGTAATCTTTACAGAAGCATATTGCCAGGCCTTTTCTCCTTCAGAGCCGCTGGTGAGTTTGTACCTTCAACCTGTCAGTTAGCAGCCGAGAGCTTAACCGTTGCACCACCAGGGTTCCAGGTGCCTGTTAGATATATAAAATAGCTGCTGGCAGCAACATGATTATAAACACAAGTGCAAATTCTGACAGTGTTATGGAGTGTCTGTCATGCCTCCCCTATTGCCACATTCTCTTGTTCAATTTCTACAATCCTTTAAGACTGTTTAAATGCCATCCCCTCTGGGAAGCCTTTTTTGATGTCTCCAGGCAGATACTAGAGCTCCTTCTCGTGTGTTTTCATCATGTCTTGTTTATACCTCTCTTATAGCCCTGCCATGTAACTAATTATTAGCTTTCATATCCTTTTTCCCATGTGACTGTAATCCAGCAGAGGGCAAGGGTTATAATTCACTCATATTTGTTTGTTTGGTGACACAGCTAATGGCACATAGTAAATCCTTAATAAATATTAAATGAATAAATAAAAACCATTTCTGCTAAGCAAAATGATGGGCTTTTCATTCTGACCACTTTAATGTTGAATAAATTAAAATCCTATAATTTTATAAGCTGTTTAATGTCTAGGTGCCTTCAGATAAAGGAGAAAGAGAACTCATGATTCCTTCCTGGGCTGTATAAGTGACTGCCTAGGTTTTAATTTCACTTAATGTTAATTCAGTCGGCCAAAGCAGATTCTGTCTGAAAAACTGTTGGACTTCATTCTTCACTGCTATTCTTTGGTAGGTCTCACATCAAAGGGCTGTTTGGAAGTTTATTCTGTTGAGGCTTTCTAGCTCCTGATACTAGTTGAGAATGAGGATTCATTTGGGAGATCAACTGAATAGTTTCCTAGTGTTAGTTGAATCTTTTCACTAATCATTATTATAGTGACTTTCCTTGGCTTAACCCCACACCTGTTTCTAGGCAAACATTGACCCAGGAATTTGGTCCTTTGTGTGTTTTATTCTAATCCATTTTAAGTTTTGTTCCCATTACCTATTTATTTGGCAAGTTTTTAATCTAGCTATGAATAATTTTCCTTATAGGAAAGTGTTTTGAAGTTTCCCTATTCTATGAAGTTCAGATTGAAAACAGAAGCCATTCAAACTGGTAGTTCAGCACACAATCTTTAAACAAATACCTGTTGAAAACTTCCTATGTGCCAAACATTATTTTGAGTCTAGAGACACAGTAGTGAATAAGATAGACTAAGTTCCTTACTCTCATAGAGCATACATCCCAATGAAGAGATGATAGATAATAACAACATAAGAAATTGCAGATAGTGGTATACTATGAAGTAAAGAAAACAGGACAAGTTGTGAGAGAGTGTGTCTGTGCCAAAGCACTGTACATACATAAGGTGACCGCCCAGGTACCTGTCACCAACTATTGGTTCATTCTCTGAAATTCTAGTGTTTTGGTTATTCTGTATTTGCCACTACACCATGCCTGAATTCATTCTCTGCTATTCTGTCCAGAGTTCTGTACCCTGGAAAGCTGACTTCTACAGATCGTTATCAGAACTCTCTGTATTCTGGCTTCTGACTGAGTTCTGGGAGGCACTGGCTTCAAGAGATTTTGTGATATTTATTCCCTTCTCTTTCTGTCTGTTATAGTCTCACCAGGCTAAAATCAACGTGTTAGCAAGGCTGCTGTTCCCATCTGGAGTGTCAAGGGCAGGATCCGTTTCCTTGATCATCAGGTTGTTGGATGAATTCAGTTCCTTGTGCAGGGGTAGATTCCCAGTAAGCAAGGTAAGAACAGCTTACTTGTACTTAAACTACTCTGTAGTGCATATCTTCACATGAATGTCACCACATCTTTGATGAAACCCATGTGAAATTGTTCACTATAGATCAGCAAGTAAGAACAAGTAAGCTCGTGCTTACCTTGCTTAATGGGTCATCTGCCCCTATCACAGATTATAAATTTGAAAAGAGGCTTTGATTCTGTAGGAAGGTGCTGTGGGGTTGGGAGAGAGACAGATGCCAGTAATACTTAGAAGCAGAATCTTTGATGTGGTGAACAACTGTGAAAATGTAAAATCTGGTGAGCATCTATTGTCTGTTGGATAATCTGCCCCTGTCCTGTGTGACAGAGTAGAACTGCCTCATAGGGTTTTCTAGGATGTAATCTTTATGGACCCACTGTCTGTCAGTTTGGTGGGTTGTGCGTTGCCATGATGCTGGAAACTATGCTACTGGTATTTCAAATATCAGCAGGGTCACCCATGGTGGAGAGGTTTCAGTGGAGCTTCCAGAGTAAGATAGACTAGGAAGAAGGACTTGGTGGTCTACTTCCGAAAAAACTGGCCAGTTAAAACCTTAAGGATAGCAGCAGAACATTGTCTGGTATAGTGCTGAAAGATGAGCCCCTTGGGTTGTAAGGCACTCAAAATAGGACTGGAGCTGCCTCTTCAAAGTAGAGTCAACCTTAATGAAATGGATGGAGTAAAGCTTTCAGGACCTTCATTTTTTAATGTGACATGACTGAAAATGAGAAGACACAGCTGCAAATATCTGTTAATAATCAGAGTGTGGAATGTATGAAGTTTGAATATTGGAAGTTGTCAAAAATGAAATGGACTGCATAAAAGATGATACCCTAGGCATTAGTGAGCTGAAATGGACGAGTATTGGCCATTTTGAATCAGACAATCATATAGTCTACTATGCAGGAATGACAAACTGAAGAAGAATGATATTGCATTCATCATCGGAAAGAACATTTCAAGATCTATCCCAAAGTACAATGCTGTCAGTGACAGGATAATAACATACTCCTACAAGGGATACCAGTTAATACGACTGTTATTCAAATTTACGTACCAACCACAAATGTCAAAGATGAGGAAATTGAAACTTTTTACCAACTTCTGCTTCCTGAAATTGACTAAACATGCAATCAAGATGTATTGATAATTACTGTTGATTGGAATGTGAAAGTTGGAAACAAAGAAGAAGGATCGGTAATTGGAAAATATGGCCTTGGTGGTAGAAATGATGCCAGAGATTACATTTTAGAATTTTGTAAGACCAACAATTTCTTCACTGCAAATACCTTTTTCAACAACATAAACATTGACTATACACGTGGACCTCGCTGGATGGAATACACAGGAATCAAATGAACTACATCTGTGGAAAGAGATGATGGAGAAGCTCAATTTCATCAGAACAAGGTCAGGGGCCAACTGTGGAAGAGACCATCAATTGCTCAAGTGCAATTTCAAGTTGAAGCTGAAGAAAATTAGAGTCAGTCCATGAGAGCCAAAATACAAATTAGAGCATATCGCATCTGAATTTAGAGACCATCTGAAGAACAGATGTGATGCACTGAACACTAATGACCAAAGACCAGACGAGTTGTGGAATGACATCAAGGATATCATACATGTAGAAAGCAAAAGGTCACTAAAAAGACAGGAAAGAAAGAAAAGACCAAAATGGATGTCAGAAGATACTCTGAAACTTGCTCTTGAATGTTGTTATGGATTGAATTGCATCCCCCAAAAATGTGTATCAACTTGGCTAGGTCATAATTCCCAGTATTGGGTGGTTGTCCACCATTGTATGATCTGATGTGATTATCCTATGTGTTGTAAATCCTAACCTCAATGATGTTAATGAGCATTAGAGGCAGTTACGTTAATGTGGCAGAATTCAATCTACGAGATTAAGTTGTATTTTGAGTCAATCTCTTTTGTGATATAAGAGAGTGAATCCAGCAAACAGGAGAGGGACTTCATGCCACCAAGAAAGAAGCGCAGAGAGTGGAGCACATCCTTTGGACCCAAGGTCTCTGCTTTGAGAAGCTCCTAAACCAGGGAAAGATTGATGACAAGGACCTTCCCTAGAATTGACAGAGACAGAAAGCCTTCTCCGGGGGCTGGCACCCTGAATTCGGACTTCTAGCCTCCAAGACTGTGAGAGAATAAATTTCTGTTTGTTAAAGCCATCAGCTTGTGGTATTTGTTATAGCAGCATAGCCAATACAAACGTAGAGTAGCTAAAGTGAAGGGAAGAAATGATGAAGTAAAAGAGTTGAACAGAAGATTTCACAAGGGCAGCTTGAGAAGACGGAGTAAAGTGTTGTAATGAAATGTGCAAAGACCTGGAGATAGAAAACCAAAAGGAAAGAACACACTTGGCATTTAACAAGCTGAAAGAATTAAAAAAATTCAAGCCTCAAGTTGCAACATTGAAAGATTCTATAGGGAAAATATTGAACGACACGGGAAGCATCAAAAGAAGATGGAAGGAATACACAGAGTCACTGTACCAAAAATAATTGGTTGACTTTCAGTCATTTCAGGAGATAGCATATGATTAAGAACTGATGGTACTGAAGGAAGAAGTCCAAGCTGCACTGAAGACATTGGTGAAAAACAAGGCCCCAGGAATTGACAGAATACCAGGTGAGATGTTTCAACATACAGATGCAGTGGTGGAGGTGCTCACTCGTCTATGCCAAGAACTTTGGAAGGCAGCTACCTGGCCAACTGACTGAAAGAGATTAATATTTGTGCCCTTTCAAAGAAAGATGATCCAAAAGAATGTGGAAATTATAAAACAATATCATTAATATCAAATGCAAGTAAAATTTTACTGAAGATCATTCAAAAGGAGTTGCAGCAGTGTATCGACAAGAAACTGCCAGAAGTTCAAGCTGGATTCAGAAGAGGATGTGGAACGAGGTATATCACTTCTGATGTCAGATGGATCTTGGCTGAAAGCAGAGAATACCAGAAATATGTTTATCTGTGTTTTATTGACCATGCAAATGCATTTGACTGTGTGGATCATAACAAATTATGGATAACATTGCAAAGGATGGGAATTCCAGAACACTTAATTGTACTCATGAGGAACCTTGACATATCTAAGAGGCAGTCATTTGAACAGAAAAAAAGAATCCCATGGGGTTTAAAGTCAGGAAAGGTGTGCATCGAGGTTGTATCTTTTCACCATACTTATTGAATCTGTATGTTGACCAAATAATCTGAGAAACTGGACTGTATGAAGAAGAACATGGCATCAGGATTGGAGGAAGAGTCATTAACAACCTGTGATATGCAGATGACACAAACTTGCTTGCTGAAAGCGAAGAGGACTTGAAGCACTTACTGATGAAGATCAAAGACTACACCCTTCTGTATGGATTGCACCTCAACATAAAGAAAACAAAAGTCCTCACAACTGGACCAATAAACAATATCATGATAAACGGAGAAAAGATTGAAGCTATCAAGGATTTCATTTTACGTAGATCCACGGTCAACACTCATGGAAGCAGCTGTCAAGAAATCGGACGACATTGCATTTGGCAAATCTGTTGCGAAAGACCTCTCCAAAGTGTTAAAAAGCAGTATGTCACTTTGAAGACTAAGGTGCGCCTGTTGCAAGCCATGATATTCTCAGTCGCCTCATATGCATGCAAAAGCTGGACAATGTATAAGGAAGACTGAAGAAGAATTGATATCTTGAATTATGGTGTTGGCAAAAAATACTGAGTATACCATGGACTGCCAGAAGAACCAACAAATCTGTCTTGGAAGAAGTATAGCCAGAATGCTCCTTAGAAGCAAGGATGGCGAGAGTTCGTCTCACTTACTTTGGACGTGTTATAAGTACAGACCAGTTGATGGAGAAGGACATCATGCTTGCTGAAGTAGAGGGTCAGTGAAAAAGAGGAAGACCCTCATGGAGAGGGATTGACACAGTGGCAGCAACAATGGGCTCAAGCATAACAATGATTGTGAGGATAGCGCAGGACTGGTCAGTGTTTTGTTCTGTTGTGCATAGGATCGCTATGAGTCAGAACCGACTCGACAGCACCTAACAACAACAACAATCTTTATGGGAGTAGATGACCAGGATTTTTCTCCTGCCAAGTCGCAGTTTGGTTTAAATCGCCAACCTTTTGGTTAGCATCAGAGCGCTTAACCATTGCACCACCAAGACTTCTTATCTTACACATTAGAGGTGTTAAGTGCATTTTGTTATTAATGATAAAAAATGTCAGAAAAATCAATTTGGGGGCCCTAGAACCTTTGGAAAATAGGAGCACATAGATTTAATCCCTTCTTTGAAGTTGATTTTACTATAATTTGGTCTCCCTAGTTGTACACTGCATTTCTTCTGGTGATACTGTAAAACTAAAATGAAGAGTTTGTACTCCAAAAGCTGTAAAACCTCTTTTTAATTAAATGCATAATAGATACATACTGGGAAAGAGAGGCTAAATGATTTTTTTAAAGTGAATGTTATTATAACTCCTATGGTAAAAGTGAAGAAGCCGTGGTGGTGCAGTGGTTAAGCACTTGGCTGCTGACAGAAAGGTTGCTGGTTCAAATCCATTAGCTGAGTCTTGGGAGAAGTGTGGCAGCCTGCTTCTGTAAAGATTACAGCCTTGAAAAGCCAATGGGGCAGTTCTACTCAGTCCTATAGGGTCGCTATGAGTCGGAATCTACTCAATGGCAATGGGTTTGGCTTTTTTTTTTTTTTTTTTTGGTTTGAAGTGCTTAATAAATTTTAGCTACTTAGTTTCTTAGCGCTCTTGTAACAGAAGTATCACAAGTGGCTGGCTTTAATGAACAGAAATTTATTTTCTCACTGTTTAGGAGGCTAGAAGTCCAAATTCATAGAGCAGGCTCTAGGGGAAGGCTTTTTCTCTCTGTCAGTTTTGTGGAAAGGTCCTTGTCTCCTCAGCTTCTGGTCCTCAGTTCCTTGTGCATCTTCATGTGGCATCTATCTTCCATCTATCTTCCCTGTTTTTTCCTGCTTGTGTGCCTAATCTTATCCTTTTATATCCCAAAAGTGGCTTAATACACACCCTACACTTATGTGGCCTTATTAACATAGTAAAGCTCTGTTCCCAAATGGGATTACATCCATATGTGTAGGGGTTAGGATTTACAACCCATATTTTGGGGGGTCACAATTTAATCCATAACAGCTATTATTAACACTGATTTTTTAAATTTTATTTGGCTTTCTGAGAATCCTTAAGTTCTTGTATTACCCCTGAGAATGAGTCCTGACTTGACACTTTTTATCCTTTCTGATAAGGTAAAACACAGAAATTCCTTAAATCCCCTTACCTTTAATTCAGACAGACAGATTTACGATTAAGACTCAGTTGGGTGAATGTTTCTGGCAGAACAAACACCTCTATCTCTACATCAGTTCTCAGGAGCAACTGCTTCTCTCTGTGTCTTTCCCTATGAGAGTAACTGCCTCCTCAATTTAAAAAAAAAGAAAAGCTTTTCTTTTGTCTGTCCTTGACTCTAAGCCACATCCTTCTCCTCCCACTAGAATTTTCTCTTCTGCCAATTTGACCCAAATATTTAGACCTGTGATAGCATCACTGGACTTAGTATCAAATCTGAAGAGGACAGACTCACGTGAATATATTCAGATCTTATGTTTTTTAAATTAAAATTTTTATTTTATAGTTATTTCATTCATACTTAAATTTAAATGGCCACCTTAAAGTCCAAAATGCAAAGCAAGTTGGATAAACATTTTAAAAAGCCATATGAGAACTAAACATTGCCCAGTCCTGTGTCATCCTCATGATCGCTGGCGTGTTTCAGTCCATCTTCCAGTGACTGAGGCAATCCATCTGATTAAGGGTTTCCCTTGTCTTCCCTGGCCCTCTGTTTCACCAAACATGATGTCATCCTCCAGTGATTGATCCCTCCAGATGATGTGTCCAAAGCAAGTGAGTCACTCAGTGTTTTGTTGTGATCCATAAGGTTTTCATTGCCTAATATTTGGAAGTAGATAACCAGGCTTTTCTTTCTAATCTGTCTTAGTCTGGAAGCTCCACTGAAGCCTGTCCACAATGTGTGACCCTGCTAGTATTAGCATAGCTTCTAGCATCACAGCAACACAGAAGCTACCACAGTATGACAAACTGACAGATGAATAACCACCAAACCAAAAACTAAACCCACTGCTGTAGAGTTGATTCTGACTCATAGCTGCCCTATAGGACAGGTAGAACTGCCCCATAGGGTTTCCAAGGCTGTATATCTTTATGGAAGCAGACTGCCACATCTTTCTCCCAAGGAGCGGCTGGTGGGTTCGAACTGCAAACCTTTTGGTTAGCAGATGAGTGCTTTAATCACTGTGCCACCAGGGCTCCTATGAATAACTACACAATCACATAATTCTAGAGTTGAAAGGACCTCAAAGATCATCTAGTACACCTACTCTTCACTTATTGACTATCTCCTTGTCTGACATTTTGCATTTACGACAATAGTAAAAAATCTGCTATCTGATTTTGCGCATTAATGATGTACATCTGGCATTAACTTTTTCATGACCAGTGAGACATATAGTGTCCACCTACATTTTCTGCCAGTTGAGTTCAGAGGGACATATACATCCCACATAATATTTTGTGATCTGATGTGGTCATCCTCCATTTTTGCATAACACTGAGTTTTGCATAGTAACCCAGTGTTTGTAACCTAACTGTACTGTTAAGTGAGCATTGGGTGTACAGTGGTTCCCAAACTTTGGTGCACTTGCCTCCCACTGTAGACATTCTTATATAATTGATATGAGTGTAGCCTGGGCATCAGGGCTTTTAAAAACTCCCCAATCCCCAAAACCAAACACATTGCTGTTGAGTTGATTCCGACTCGTAACAAACTTATACGACAGAATAGAACTGCCCTGTAGGGTTTCCAAGGAGCGGCTGGTGGATTTGAACTGCTGACCTTTTGGTTAGCAGCCAAGCTCTTAACCACTGTGCCACCAGCGCTCCAAAGCTCCCCAGGTGATTGTAATACGCATCAAAGTTTGGAAATCACTGACCTAGTGCTACTTCCTGCTTTTTCATAGAACATACCATAGCTAGTAAGTGGCCAAGCCAGAACTTGAGAGAGGGTCAGTTACTACTTGGGCCAGTGTGCTTTTCAGTGTTCCAATGTTGTATTCCTTCTAAAGGAAATAGCACAAAATGACAGTACATGCAAACATCAGAGCAATATTTGAGACTTCATTAAGGTATGAAATACCTTAAAGAGTGCTGAAGAATGAAATTTAAGGTGGACCATTCAAAAAAAAAAGTTTTGTAGTAATAAACTATGTTAGTATTATAGGATTATCAATGACATTATCTGATTACTATCAATAAAATATTCATCAAGTGAGAGTAAGTCTTTAAAATAATAATATGCATTTCTTCATATTGAGTCATTAGAAGGTTGATTGAAATGATTTGTCTTTTTTGTAGGTTTATTTTTCTGTTAATATAAATTCTATAAGCTAGAAAGAAAATTATGCTCTGAGAAGTACCTAAATAAAATTTCTTCCATTCTGTTGATTAGGAAATAATTCTTTAAAAATGCTTGGATATTTAGCATACCCAGAATAGTAACAAGAAGGTCATAAGCAAGCAACACAAAAGCAGTTTAAGAAAACAGAACACAAATAAAAATAACAATAAAGCCATTTTAAGGGCATTGGTCTCAACACTGCTATTAATAATTGACTATCTGACCTCATTGTTTAACATTTCAAAATCACGAATGTGCAGTTGGCCTTCATTGTCCTTGAGGTCACCACAATCTGTCAACACCTACTAGGTAGTCATCAATTCTCTGTGTTCTCCTCTCTGTTGTTTTTCCTGTTATTATTTTTATTAATAGCAGTAAGATATCTTTTGTAATTTCAATTTAGGGATAAAATTTTGGCTGTAAGTGGAGGCATCACATCTACACATATATTGCTATCCACACTCTTTATTAAAGTTGTTTGCATATTAAGGGATATACAATTTTTAAAAAATATTCTAAATTTTCCAGAATAGCATCAATTTTCTAATGTTCTCTTTCAGAAATATATTACATAATGCTAATATTGGATCAGGAAAGTATAGCCTTCTCAAATATACGGAGACAAAGGCAGTATAGATTTAGCTCTTGGAGATTCTTCTGGAAAACTGGATGCAGACAGCATTCTTTCTGCTGGAGTAGGATTTTCAACACTCTAGCCCTTGGGATTATGAGAGTGTTCCCTATGCTCAAGGCCTCAAATCTGTGCCCCACCTCAGGTCAGAGTAAGAGGCTATGAGGAGGCAACCAAGGTGTGATGCCAGAAGTATTTCATGGGCTTCCTTTCCTAATGAACTTCTTGGAGACTTTGAGAAAGTTCCTTGAAAGAGTCATATATTATTGTTGCTGCCTCCAGAAGGCTTAGGAGGGTTTCTGTGGTGAACTCCCGCTGGAGGTGGTGCTGGGAGAATTTCACTGAACTTGTGTTGGTGGAGGGAACCAGAGGTGGTTCTGGGAGACGGAGTTGGGAGAGGTGTTAACAGGAGTTGCTGCTGGAAGCTCCTGCATCTTAGAGTCGCCATCACGGAGGGGTCAGTACTTTTGGGAGCTGCTGCTGAGGTTTTGCCACAGTATCACCATAAGAGTGGGTCACAGGAAGCTCTGCTGGAGGCAAAGCTTGTTATTCTGTCAATATAAATTAATAAGGCAAGAACAATTGTTCATGGTGAATATTGGCTGGGCCTCTATTCTGATAGGTCAATGCTTAGCATATTGCCCCTGCTCCTGGAAGCCATGAAAAAGGGAAAATGTGTTAGTATCAGGGGCTTTATTGTTTAGAGTTCTCTGTCCCCCTCCACCATTCCAGCATAAATCACCATTCACTTCCAGAAGCAGATTAACCAAAAACCAAACCTGTTGCCATCAAGTCAATTCCGACTCATAGTGACCCTTTAGAAA
The DNA here is from genome assembly GCF_000243295.1 of Trichechus manatus latirostris. Classification (NCBI taxonomy): domain Eukaryota; kingdom Metazoa; phylum Chordata; class Mammalia; order Sirenia; family Trichechidae; genus Trichechus; species Trichechus manatus. The sequence continues at coordinate 19,051,521 of NW_004443965.1, forward strand.
GTGGATTAGAGAGAGATTTCTTTTGATAATCTATATTCCTTTCTAGGGAGAGAATATCAAGACCCACTGGGAAAATTGATGATGCTGGAGCCTTAATGTAATTTTGTGGCTTTAATATATGTCTTCAAATTCTTTATTACTCCTTCCAGTGAGGTCTAGGGGCTGTATCCCTGATCCTGGAATCTGGATGGAGGTTAGTGACTCACTTATAACCAATAAAATGAAGCAGAAGTGACATTACATAACTTCTGATGTTAGGTCATAAAAGGCCCTGCAGCTTTGGCCTGGTTCTCTTGGATCACTTGTTCTTATGGTAGCCAGCCACCAAGTAAAAAAATCTGGCTACTCTGAGGCTGCCATGCTGTGTCAAAGCCATATGAAGACTCTTATCTCTGGGTGCTCCAGCCAACAGTCCCAGATGAGGTCCCAGGCTATAACCAGTATCAACTTCCAGATGTGTTAATGAAAATTCTTCCAGGTAATTCCAGCTCTCAGCTAACAAATCATCCCCTGTCTTCCCAACTGAGGCCCAGACATTGTAGAGCAGATTGTTTAATGAGTAAGAAATGACAATGCAAAGAAGAAATTATCTGGTGGTCTTAAAAAGACGATTGAAAAAGAGTGAAATATAAACAAAAAAGTCAGAAAATGGAAATTTTGTAAAATCTTATTAAAGAGTTTTTGACATTATTTTTGGGAAGAAAATGACTCAATCATAAATAATGCATAGGTTCTGGACATTGTTTATTGTTTGTATGGTACTTTAAAATTTCTCTCACCATGAGAATCATAGCTAATAAGGTGGCATTTCTGGTAAAGAAAATATTTTGATGTTATTTTATTGATGACCATCTTTCATAGGTATGTATGTTTAACATGGTAGTCCAGCCTCTTTTTTTTTTCAGTAAAATTAGAACCATTTAGATATATAATTTTTGAACATATTTTAATTTATTTAACATTTTATTGTGCTTTCGGTGAAAATTTACGTAACAAATTAATTTTTCAATCAGTGATTCTTATACAAATTGTTTCATTATCTTGGTTGCAATCCCCACGGTGTGTCAGCACTCTCCTCAGTTCTTCCTTGGGTTCACCGTTTCTGTTAGTCTGGTTTCTCTGTTCCTCCCTCTCTTCTCATCTTTAGTTTTGGGCAGATGTTGCCCTTTTCAGTCTTATACAGTCAGTTGTTCTAAGGATCACATTCTTCATGGATGTTACTGTTGACTTTATAGCAAACAAAACAAACCCAGTGCATCAAGTTGATTCTGACTCATAGCGACCCTATAAGACAGAGTAGAAGTGAAAGGTGGCCTCCAGGAGTGTCTATAGTTTCAAGGTAGAAGGTTGTCTTAGGACAGTAGTCTCAGGGGTTCCTCCAGTCTCCTTCAGACCAGTAAGTCTGATCTTTTTTTTTTTAATTTGAATTTTGTTCTACATTTTTTACCCATTCTACCCAGCACTTCTATTGTGATTCCAGTCAGAGTGGTCAGTAGTGGTAGGCAGACACCATCTAGTTCTTCTGGTCTGAGGTTAAAGGATGCTGTGTTTCACATGGGCTATTAATCCTTTGGGTTAATTGTTTCATTGGGTCTTTGGTTTTCTTCATTCTCCTTTGTTCCTGATGAGAAGAGATCAATGGTTGCTTCTTAGATGGCATATCACAAGTTTTTAAGTCTCCATATGCTACTCACCAGGATAGGATGTAGAACATTATCTTTATGAACTGTGTTTTGCCAACTGACCTAGATGTCCCCCGAGACTATGGTTCTTAGCCTTTCTTAGCCTATGGTTTCTTTTCCTTTCCTTTGTTGTGGATTTTGTGTTTATTGAATCTTTATAGTATTCTTCTTTTCTATTTTGGTGAGTAGGTTTATTAATTTTACCCTGAAATTTACCTTTATCTTCCTAGGGTTAAAACAGTCTGTTATATGTTGATATCGCCTTGACTTCCTCTCCATATGGTAGTTCTGTAATACACCATTTATTTTCTCTTTAATTTTGAAGTTGACATTGTTTACAGGTTGACTTCTCTGGTTCCCTTTTTTCAGTCTTGTAGCTTTATTTTATTTTTGAAAATTATTTATGTTGGTTGGTATTTGAGTATGTCTTGATCTCAGGTCGTGTCAAGTGTCTTTATCTCAAGTTGTTTTCTGGTGGTATTATTTCTCTATCCAGAGGACTCCCTTTAATAGTTCTTGTAAGGTTGGTCTGGTTTTTACAAATTCCTTTAACTTCTGTTTATCTGGAATTGTTGTAATTTTCTCATTGTATTTGAGAGAAAATTTTGCTGGATATAAAATTCTTGGTGGGCAGTTTTTTTCTTTCAGGGTTTTACATGTCATCCCATAGCCTTATTGCCAACGTGGTTACTGCTCAGTAGTTAGAGCTTAGTTTTATTGGTTCCCCTTTGTAGGTGAGAATTTGTTTTTCCTGAGCTGCTCCTAGAATTCTTTGTCTTTGGTTTTGGAAAGTTTGATTATGATATGTCTTGGTGACTTTCTTTTAGGGCCTATCCTGTATGGGATTCGTTGAGCATCCTGGATGGATATCTTCTTGTCTTTCATATTAGGGAAGTTTTCTGCCAGCAAATCTTCAAAAAAATTTTGTGCTTTTTTTTTTTTTTTTTTGTCTCCTCTTGTTCTGGGATTCCTATCACTTGTAAGTTATTCCTCTTGATAGTGTCCCACATAACTATTAGGTTTTTTTCATTTTTCTTCATTCTTTTTTTCTGAATGTTCCTCGAACAAATTAGTATCAAGGGATTTATCCTCTATTTCATTGATTCTGTCCTCCACTGATTCAATTATATTCCTATGTCCTTCCATTCAGTTACCTATTTCTGAAAATTTTTTTGTTAATCTTATGGATTTCTAGTTGCTGTTTTGTATGGTTTCTAGTTGTCTTTTTATTTTGTCATTTTGTTCTTGTTTTCCTGAATTCCTCTAGGGTTTTGTTTGTGTTTTCCTTGAACTGTTTGAGTACCCTATATATAAGTCTTTTGAATTCCTTATCAAGTAGTTCCATTGCCATTCCTTCTTCAGGAAAGTTTTCTGCCTCTTTATTTTGGTCATTTGCTTGAGCCATCGTGTCCTGTTTCTTTAATTGATTTGATATTGTCTGCTGTCTCCATGGTATTTAGGTGTTATTTATTTATGATTTTTGTTTTGATATGTCAGTGTGAGTAGGTCGGCTCTGCTTCACTGATCATTGGTCTGGCAGCATGGAAGTGTTCACCATTTGTCTCCAGCTAGGCATGGCTGTGGCAGGCAAGGCAAGCCCGTGTTGCTGTTCACTGTGTGTGAGAAACAGCTGTGGTGTGCTGGGTGGGTGCTAGCCACTATCCACCTCTGGTGTAGTGTTGTGGGAACTGTCACAATCCTGGAGGCTCTCCCTCCACCTGCTCAGTGGGGCAGTAGATGAGGGCCAGGTTGGAGTGTGGGTCTGGGGAGCGCAGATGCTCTTGCTCTATCTGCTTGAGGAGGCAGTGGGCAAGGGCAGGGAGAGGCAGGACAGATGGCTGGGGAGCACTCAGGCACTCAGCTGAGGAAGGGGTGGAGGGTTCCAGCCTCTTTTTGTTAGACAGGAACAGTATTTTTTACTTCAGTCTTATCCACTTTCCAGAAGTCTCCTTGGCTATTCTGTTCTTGTTTTTATCCAAATATATACTTATGGAATAAACATTAATTTAATAAAAACCTTAGCAAAATATAATTAGAAAGCTAAATCATAGGATTATATAAGTTTAGAATTGGAGGGTACTTTACAACTCAACTGGTTCCATCATCTTATTTTACAGATAAGGAAATGACACTCAAGAAGATTAATTAATTTGCTACCCAAGGCTATGTTTATAGCTAATGAAATATAAGTGCTTCTTAGAATATCTACAGTTTTGATGTTTCTGTACCTCAATTTTTCTTTATTATTCTTTTTAGAGGCAAATCTCTTTGAATGTCTCTGTGATACGGTCTAATGCAGTTCTCAAAGTGTCATCCCTGGACCAGCAGCATAAGTATCAGCTGAAATCTTGTTAGAAATGCAAATTCATGGACTCCACTTCAGATATACTGAATCATAAATCCTGGGGTGGAGCCCAGCAATCTTTTTCTCAGGTTGGAAGGCACTCAAAATACGACTGAGGAAGAGCTGTCTCCTCCAAGTAGAATTGACCTTAATGACGTGGATGGTCAAGCCTTAGGGATCTTCATTTGCTGAGGTGGCACAACTCAAAATGAGAAGAAACAGCTGCAAACATCCATTAATAACTGGAACGTGGAATGCACAAAGTATGAATCTAGGAATATTGGAAGTCATCAAAACTGAAATGGACTGCATAAAGATTGGTATCCTAGGCATTAGTGACCTGAAATGGACTGTTGTTGGCCATTTTGAATTGGACAAACATATGATCTACTATGCTGGGAATGACAGATTAAAGAGGAATGGCATCATATTCATTGTCAAAAAGAATATTTCAATATCCTGAAGTACAGTGCTGTCAGTGAGAGGATAATACCATACACCTACGAGGAAGACCAGTTAATACGACTATTATTCAAATTTATGCACCAATCACTAATGCCAGTGATGAAGAAATTGAAGTTTCTTTTTACCAACTTCTGCTTTTTGAAATTGAACATGCAATCGAGATGCATTGATAATTACTGGTGATTGGAATGTAAAAGATGGAAACGAAGAAGGCTCAGTAGTTGGAAAATATGGCCTAGATGATGGCAATGACACCTGAGGTCACATGATAAGAATTTTGCAAGACCACTGACTTCTTCATTGCAAATACCTTTTCTCAACAGCATAAATGGCCACTGTATATGTGGACCTCACCAGACGAAATACACAGAAATCAAATCAGCTACATCTGTGGAAAGAGACAATGGAGAAGCTCAATATCATCAGTCAGAACAAGGCCGGGGGATGACTGCTGAACAGACCATCAATTGCTCAGATGCAAGTTCAAGTTGAAGCTGAATAAAATTACAGCAAGTCTATGAGAGCCAAAATATGACCTTGAGTGTATACTACCTGAATTTAGAGACCATCTCAAGAATAGATTTGATGCATTGAACACTAATGACCGAAGACCAGAGAATGATATCAAGGACATCATACATGAAGAAAGCAAAAGGTCATTAAAAAGACAGGAAAGAAAGAAAAAACAAAAATGGATGTCAGAAGAGACTCTGAAATTTGCTCTTGAATGTCTGGCTAAAGCAAATGGAATAAATAATGAAGTAAAGATAAACAGCTTAACGTAAGATTTCAAAGGGTGGCTCAGTAAGACAAAGTAAAGTATTATAATGAAATGTGTGAAGACCTTGAGTTAGAAAACCAAAAGGGAGAAAGACGCTTGGCATTTCTCAAGCTGAAAGAACTGAAGAAAAAATTCAAACCTCAAGTTGCAATATTGAAGGATTCTATGGGCAAAATATTGAATGACACAGGAAGCATCAAAAGAAGATGGAAGGAATACCCAGAGTCACTGTACCAAAAAGAATTGGTTGATGTCCAACCATTTCAGGAGGTAGCATATGATCAAGAACTGATGATACTGAAGGAAGAAGTCCAAGCTGCACTGAAGGGAATGGTGAAAAACAAGGCTCCGGGAATTGATGGAATGCCAGTTGAGATGTTTCAGCATGTGAATGGATCACTGGAGGTGCTCACTCATCCATGTCAGGAAATTTGGAAGACAACTTCTTGGCCAACCGACTGGAAGAGATCCATATTTTTGCCCATTCCAAAGAAAGGTGATCTAACTGAATGCGGAAATTATTGAACAATATCATTGATATTACATACAAATAAAATTTTGCTGAAGATCATTCAAAAGAGGTTGCGGCAGTATATCTACAGCAAACTGCCAGAAGTTCAGGCCAGATTCAGAAGAGAATGTGGAATGAGGGATATCATTGCAGATGTCAGATGGATTTTGGCTGAAAGCAGAGAATACCAGAAAGATGTTTACCTGTGTTTTATTGACTATGCCAAGGCATTTGGCTGTGTGGATCATAACAAATTATGGATAACATTTTGAAGAATGGGAATTGCAGAACACTTAATTGTGTTCATGAGAACCTGTACATAGACCAAGAGGCAGTCATTCCAACAAAACAAGGGGATGCTGTGTAGTTTAAAGTCAGAAAAGGTGTATGTCAGTGTTGTATCCTTTCACCATACTTATTCAATCTGTATGCTGAGCCAATAATCTGAGAAGCTGGACTATAGGAAGAAGAATGCAGTATCAGGATTGGAGGAAGACACATTAACAACCTGAGATATGCAGATGACACAACTTTGCTTTCTGAAAGTCAAGTGGAATTGAATCACTTACTGATGAAGATCAAAGACTACAGGCTTCAGTATGAATTGCACCTCAACAAAAAGAGAACAAAAATCCTCACAAATGGACCAATAAGGAACATAACAATAAATGGAGGAAAGATTGAAGTTGTTAAAGATTTCATTTTACTTGGATCCACAGACAACACCCATGGAGGCAGCAGCCAAGAAATCAGAGGATATACTGCATTGGGCAAATCTGCTTCCAAAGATTTCTGTAAGTTATTGAAAAGCAAAGGTATCACTTTGAGGACTAAAGTGAGCCTGACCGAAGCCATGGTATTTTCAGTCGTCTCATAAGCATGCAAAAGTTGAATGATGATTAAGGAAGACCAAAGAAGAGTTGATGCCTTTGAATTACAGTGTTATAAGAGAATATTGAATATTCTTTGGACTGTCAGAAGAACAAACAAACCTGTCTTGGAAGAAGCACAGCCAGAATGCTTCTTACAAGCAAGTGTGGTGAGAGTTTGTTTCAAGTACTTTGTTTTTTTATTTTATTTTTATTTTTTTATTCTTTTTAAAAAAAATTTTTGTATTGTACTTTAGATGAAGGTTTACAGAACAA
>NW_004443965.1:19058548-19075099 GCF_000243295.1 Trichechus manatus latirostris
TGTTTTTCTTCTTTATTTTGATGAGTAGGTTTGTTAACTTTCTTTGTGGTTACCTTGAAATTTACCCTTATCTTCCTAGATTTGAACCAGTGTATCGTTACTTGGTATCGCCTTGCCTTCCTCTCCATTAGAAGGTTCTAAACCTGCACCATTTATTCGCTCTTTTATTGTTCTGATGCTGTTGTCATTTAAAGATTAACCTCACTGGTTCCCTGTTGTAATTCTTTTGGTTTTGCATAGTCCTTAAGAATTCATTTCCTCGGTTGGTATCTGGCTAGTACAATCCTGTGTACTGTATTCAGCTTGTGGTCTGATGCTGTTTGTTCTCAGATCGAAGGACTCCCTTTAATAAGTCTTGTAAGTTTGTTTTTTTTTTTTTACATAGTCCCTTAATTTCTGTTTATCTGGAAATGTCATAATTTCACCATCATATTTGAAGGAGAGTTTTTCAGGATATATTATTCTTGGCTGGCAATTTTTTTCTTTCAAGGTTTTATATATGTCATCCCATTGCCTTCTTGCCTGCATAGTTTCTGCTGAATAATCCGAGCTTAGTCTTATTGTTTCTCCTCTGTATGTGATTTTTTGTTTTTCTTATGCTGCTCTCAGGATTCTTTGTTTGTCTTTGGTTTTAACGAGTGTGATTATGATATGCCTCGGTGATTTTCTTTTGGGGTGTATCCTATATGGGGTTTGTTGAACTTCTTGGATGGTCAGCTTTTCATCTTTCATGATATTGGGGAAGTTTTCTGTCAGAAATTCTTCAATGATCCTCTCTGTGTTTTCTCTCCTTGTTCTGGAACTCCAGTCATTCACAGATTTTTGCTTTTGATTGTATCCCACGTAATTCTCAGGGTTTCTTCATTTTTCTTCGTTCTTTTTTCTGATTTTCCCTGAAACAGAGTTGTACCTGAGTGTTTGTCTTCCATTTCGCTGATCCTATCTTCCATTGTTTCGAACCTGCTCCTCAGCCCTTCTATGACATTGTCCATTTCTGAGATCTTGTTGTTTATCTTTTTGATTTCTAATTTTTTTTTGTATGATTTCTAGTTGTGAATTTATTTTGGCATTTTGTTCCTGTATTATTTTCTTGAATTCATCCATTTTTTTGTCAGTATTTTCCATGAATTTCTCTGCCCTTTCCATGAATTTGTCTATTTTTTCCTCATTTTTGTCTGCTTTTTGCCTCAACTCTGAATATTAGAGATTTGAATTCCCTATCAGTTAGGTCTAGTGCCTTTTCTTCTACTGGAAGTTCATCTGGTGTTTTATTTGGATGCCTACTGCAACCATCCTGCCCTGTTTTTGTAAATGTTTTGATATTGTCTGCTGTCTTCAGGACATTAAGTGGTTATTTTCCTTATTTATTGATTGTAAATTTGTTTCATCCTGATTCTTTGTTTTATTTGGTTATGTCTGAGCAAGCGGGCTGTGTGTTCTTTGCTGTTTGCTCATCTGTGGGCACATACTTTTCACCTCCTTCTCCAATTGGCAGGGTCAGTCACTCAGGTATTGTATAACAGGGCAGGTGCAGCTGAAGGGGAGTTGCTGGGATGGGTTGCTTGTGGCATGTACCAGAGCTGACAGTGAGGACCGGGAATCAGTGCAGGGCAGGTTCCAGTAGGCCATGCCTGTGCTGCTTGGGAGTGTGATGTTCAGCACACGGTGCAGGTAGGCAGGAAGGAGGGGATATATTGTGATGTGTGGAGCTAAGATGGGTATGGGAAAGATGAGAAGGAGGAGAAAGGAACAGGACCCCAAAACATATACAGAAACAAAAAAGAGTGCTAAGGGAGTTCATTATTGGAGTGGAGAGATGAGAGACTGAGAAATGGGGAAAAACAAAAAGAAAAAAAAAGAAAAAGGGTAAAAGAAAAAAATGAATCGAGAAACTGGAAATGAAGAAAGACAAAAAGGGAATAAGAGAAGAAAACAAAATAAAGAAACAAAAACAAAAAAAAAAAGGAAAAAAATACAAGAAAAAAGAAATGCCCCCAGGGATGTCCCTTGTGCGTCTGCACAGAGTAAGGGAGTAGCTTCCAAGCTGCGCAGTACTGCCCTGCTCTAAGGGACTCCAAAGCCGAGAAAGAAAAAAGAAAACAAACAAATCAAAAGAGAACAAATTAGAGCAAACAAACAAAAAAGCCCTGGGGGTCCCACCAGTGTGGCGGCATGAGCCGGGAAGCAGTTTCACAGTTGATCGGTGTTTCACAGCCTTTGAGGAAGAAGAAAAGATGGCACATGGAGCCAGGTATTTGAGAGAAAAGAGGGGGATGTGGTGAGAGGTAAGGAAGCAATCTAAAGAAGTGGTAAAAAGCAACACAAGCAGCCAACAAAAGGCACTCAGGGAGCTGGCCAGTGCGGGCGGGTGGAATCCAAGAGACACTGGGGTAAAGCTGGTGCTTCCCGGCCAAGAGACTGTGGCTGCAGGAAGTAGAGGAGGCTAAGTGGGGGTGAAGAAGGGTGGGGGGTTGGAAAGCCTATGTTGCTGGTTACCTGTTGTTCTGTCTCCTGCTAGAAGCTCCGTGAAGCTGCTTTCTCATACCCCCTGTTCGCTAATCTCTGATAGGAGTTCAAGATGGTGGATCTCTTTCAAGGTCTTTGGACATGTTATCAGGAGGGACCTGTCCCTGGAGAAGGACATTAGGCTTGGTAAAGTGGAGGGTCAGCACAAAAGAGGAAGACCCTCAACAAGATGGATTGACACAGTGGCTGAAACAATGGGCTCAAGCATAGCAAAGCTTGTGAGGATGGCACAGGACTAGGCAGTGTTTCATTTTGTTGTACATATGATCACCATGAGTCAGAACTGACTCAGTGCCACCTAACAACTACAACAGCAATAAGGGTCTTGAGAGAACAGGAAGTGATGGGATCCAAAGCTCTAGTGAAGGGATAACATTTGGAGAAGAGTTGAATCAGCTCTTCTATTGCCACATTGCCCAAGATAGGTTTGTAAGTTGGTAATCAAGGAGTTGAGAGAGTTTTCCTCCAAAGGCTTATATTCTCTTAATAATGTTAAAGGTGCGTCATCTGCTGAGTCTGAGGGCTTGGCAAACTCTCATTCTGTTGGTTAGCATTATAGGAATCACTACAGGGCTTCAACATAGTAACCGATGTTACTAAGAGGTGCCTGGTAAGCAGAGTGTTGCAGTAAGAAGAACATGGGATTTGATCTCAGTGGATTTGTGTTGAAGTCTCATCTCTGCACTTAACACCTGGACTTGGTCACCTTCCTCAAGTTTATTTTACTCAATTGCATTTCTTCACTAATAATTGAGGAGGCTACCTCTTATCTCACAGGGTAAAAAGTCAATGTAAATGATAAAACTCTGCCGGAATGTTAGTTATTTTTATTACAGTAGTACTACCAAAACCAAAGTAAACCCGTTGCTGTCGAGTCGATTCTCACTCATAGCAATCCTATAGGACAGAGTAGGACTGCCCCATAGAGTTTCCACGGAGGGCCTGGTGGATTCAAAGTACCGACCTTTTGGTTAGCACCTGTAGCACTTAACCACTACACCCCCAGGGTTTCCCCAGAAGTACTAGAGTCATGGAATTTTAGAGCTTGGAGGTTCATTATGAATCCCTAGTTCAACAACAACTCCTAGTGATGGATATGAGGGAACTAGGCCGACAGCAGTGGGGTTAGGATGGGAGCTAAGAATTCTGACTCCATTACGCTCTTTCCATTATTTCATGTTGTCCTGTGTAGCCCCTTTGAAGAACTGGCTTGTGTGGTTAATTTTTCTTATGGCTTTCTGGATTTTCCTTTTCTTTTCTTTTAGCTACTAGGCCTATTTCCCAAACAGAACTTAGTGCAAGTTATATGGAGGTTTGAGTCTACCCAGACGTTCCTTGGAAGAAAGGACTGGTGATCTTCTTCTGAAAAATCAGCCATTGAAAACCCTTTGGAGCACTGTTCTACTCTGACACAAAAGGAGTTGCCGTGAGTCAGAGTCGACTCAACGGCACCTGGTTGATCATAATAAATATGTTTGTTTTCTTTTATTCCTGGAAATTGTGGGTTTTAAGTCAATATCTAATATCTGAAGATATTGTCTATATTGGTTATACCTGAAGATTTACACTAATAAATAAGGAGAACACTCCCATTAAAATCTTCTAAACAAATGTAGCATGAATCTGAGTTCCTATGTATCCCCATTTAGTCTTAAAGATAGATGATAGGATATTCAATGTCCCTAATAAATTGGTGATGCTACCAATTTGTTAGTGACATTAAATTTCTTACTATCTTTCTTTAAGAAGATGGTAAAGAAAACCAGATTTACTTTAATACCCTTCAATTCCCACTAACCATCCACTCATAGCAATGGAGAGCAATCATTCCATTAATTTTCCTAGATTATTTGCAACATTCGTTTCAGATATCACCACACATCATTTTTGTTTCCATCAGTCAATGCTTCTAGTTCTGCTTATGAATATTTCATTGTTCATATCTTTTGCTTCCTGTTCAGGTTTAATGATCCGTTTTCTCCTTTACTGTCCCTTTGATGTATTATTCTCATTAGAGTAGAAGGGCAAGGGTTGTATAGATTTTTTGAACCAAGTCTAAAATTTCTAAAGTTTCTAAACTTTAAACTTCTACTCTGTGAGAACTTGTAATTAAAAAAGTCTGGCTGGAGTCTTAAGAGAAATGGATTTATGAAACAGATAGTGAATTGAGGTCAATAACATTTTTGCTTGGGTAGAATAGAAAAATAAAACATTTGTAAATTTGAAAAATACTTTGATTCTGCATAAAATAATTAGTTAACTAAAATGGGCTCTCCCATTTCAACAATTTCAGAAGACTGACAAGAAAAGAGGATGAACAAATTCTTCTAATACCAAGTCATTGGATGAAACCTGAATGGGTGGTTATAATATCCCCCCCCCCCTTTTTCTATTTTAAATAAGTGTAAAAGAAGAGTTTTCCTCAAGGTTACTGGATAAATTCTTGATAGTCCTCTGAACGCATTAAAGGAGGTATTACTATTGAAGCTTGTCAAGAAAATTAGTCAGCTAAACGCTGTGAAATAGGGTCTGTTTATCTTGTAACAACCACTTTCTCTTTTTAAAGTACTTGGCAGTACTTCCTACAGGTGATTCTTTCTGTTTGCAGCAGTAGAATGTTTCCACTGGAAGAACACAGTAACATCATCCTTGAGTTATGTACTGTGAGATTGCTTTATAGACATGAACATTTTATAATGCAATACTTTTGATTAGTCAATAAGCAAGCACTTTTTAAATAGGGCATAAGACAGACTGCCTTCTTAATGAAAATGACTGTAATAGTTTTGGAGTTTTTAATCTATTTGCATTGGACAGATGAACAAATTGGTTGTTGATGTTTCATGATGATATAAAACCAAATTGTTAGCAGAATGCAGGCCAGGATATGTCTTCTAATCAAGATCAGAGATTTGGTTTAGTTATCTCTCCTCTGGCTTTCAGAAAAATATGAAAACCATCTACAGTTGGTGAGAATTGATTCTATCCTCATAGTACTTCAGGTAACTCACTTAAACGTGTAACAATATGTATTCTGAATCTTTCCTGCTATGCTCTAAAAACTTCCTTCTGAATTGTCCTCTGGAAAAGGATCATCTGGTCACCATTTTCTTTTTACTTATTGGTGTTAAAAATCCTTGTTGCCATCTCTTTTCTCAGCTGAGCAGTCCAAATTTATGTAACCTTTCATGTAAGATTTGATTTTCTCACTCTTGGAATCACCTATTGATCTGCCTGAAACTGTCTCCAGGTTCTTCCTGTCCTTGGATGTGATAACTTAATGAGATTGTCCTGATACCACAGGAGCCATGGCTTTTTAGTTCCCATGGCTCAGCCTGCCCCACTTTCTGCTTACTTTCCTAATACTGCTGTTCTCAGATCTCAGCTCTGGAGAACAACACACATGACAATCCCCACTCCAGCAGGGTGCCCTATGAACAGGGGCAGATATGTGATTTCAGGTTCACAAGAGGCCCTTCACCACCCACCTTTTCCCTGAATTCTGCTTTTCCTTTCATAGGAGACAAAGCCTTAAATCCACAATTAGATAAGGCTTGTAATACAAATATACTCCAAGAGCAGTAAGATAGCTACTTGATTTTATTTGTATAAAACTATAAATGTCTAATATAGGACCCATAAAGCCAAACTAAACCAGTTGCTGTTGAGTAAATTCTGACTCATGGCCACCCCATGTGTTTCGGAGTAGAACTGTGTTCCATAGCATTTTCAATGGCTGTGATCTTTTGGAAGTAGATCACCAGGTATTTCTTCCAGGGTGCTTTTGGGTGGATTCAAACCACCAACCTTTCAGTTAGTAGCTAGTGCTTAACCATTTGCGCCACCCAGGCACTACAGTATCGGATCCATAGTTTATGATTTAAAATAGTTGCAGGGGAGAGGGTGCAGAAAGATCTTATGATACAAAAGGGGTTGGGAAAAATGCTAAATTGGACTTTTATTACTCTATCCCACTGTTACTTCTGATTAGAAGTGATAATGGTCCCTGAAAATACAATGAAGTGAAGGGATACCTTCTTGGGCTCTCAACAAGAGGTGAACTATCCATTGCTCAACATAGCTCTTGCTGTATTACTTCTCAATGTATCTTCTAGCTCATGATTCTTTCCTTGATGATGTACAGTTCACTGATCATCCCATCAAAAGCATTCTTCTGTTACAGTGCTTTTGACTTCTAGCATTTTGTTTTGATTCATTCTTAGAGTTTCCATCCCTCTGCTTACATTACTCATTTGTTCTTTCATATTATCTACTTTTTCCAGTAGAATCCTTAACGTATTAGTCATAGTTATTATAAATCCCATCTTTTAATTCTAACATTCGTGTCATATTTGAGTTTGGTTTTGATGCGTCTGTTCTAGGGTAAAAAACATCACACCGTTTAGTAAAGCAAAAAGAAAGGTTTTATTCAGCATATATTCAAAGAGGCAAAAGTAGGAAATGGACAAGCATGCTGCCAGAGTCATGTCTATGCAAGTCCAAGGAATATTACAGAATAAGCAAAAGTGAGAAAATGAACAACCATACTGCCAGAGCCATGTTTGCCCGAGTCCAAAGAATATTACAGAATAGGCAAAACTGGGAAAATGGACAAGCATGCTGCCAGAGCCATGTCTGTCCAAGTCCAAGAAATGTTACAAAATCATCCATATAAACATTACAAAACGGGCATTGAAAGCTTTACCTTTTCACAGATTGGCTAGAAACTGCTAAATCTCCATGATTCTACATTTTGAATTGTCTTTCTTAATAATCATTGGTACAGGTTTCAGTAATGACAGTCAGGAGGATCTTCATTGGTTCAACAAATTTTACTATTCACTAAATGCTAATAGAAAAAAATAAGAGTGGAAAGTATGTGGGTCTTTTGTGCTCTATTTTATTAGTTTATGTGAAAGGTTCCCTAAAGGATGTTTTCCAAGATTGTTCTAGTTATTGCCTTTATACCTCAGGGCCCAGTTCATGTGTCCTTGTGGGTCCTCATGAGTCCATCTCCAGCTAGGTCACATTCTAGGACAGAGAATAATGGCTCCAATATTATCTCCTAAATCACTTGCTTTGTCTATTCAGATAATGTTTTTATCTTGCCTTTTGGCATGCTTTGTAATTTTTTTTTGAAAGCCAGACATGTTGTGTTGGTAATAGAAACTGAGGTAAATAGGACTTTAGTGTGAGGATTTATGATAATCTGGCTAGGAGCTTTGGTTGAAATGGTTAATGTGCTTAGCTGCTCACCAAATGATTGGCAGTTCAAATCCACCCACAGATGCCTAAGAAGAAAGGATTGGTAGTCTACTTCTGAAAAATCAACCATTGAAAACCCTGTGTAGCACAATTGTACTGCTACATTCATGGGGTTGCCATGAGTCATGATCAATTCAATGGCAACTGATAACTGGTGGCAGGCTAGGAGTTGGGCTGTGTTTAGTGTTTGCTGTAATTGTGATTGCCAGAGTCTTCAGATTTCTCTAGTATCCTTTCTTTGTCTTCCCTCTTGACTTTGGGCTTCCTGATATACTCTTTCTCAGAGAGAGTCTGTGTCTTGTAGCTTTTTTAGTGGTGTTCCATGTTATACTGGAGCCCTTTTGGTATGGTGTTGAACTGGGGGTAGGTTATGAATAGTGGGTCTGTGTCTCTGGGCTGTGATCTTCACAAGTATTTCTCTATGAGATAGCCTTTATTTCTCCCTTTAGGTGAGACAGAAAGCCTAGAGGGGGCAGGTGGGTAAGGAACATCCTTCCTCTAGCTGGGGTAAGGTTTGATAAAGTCTTTTCTTTTGCTGAGTAGGCATTTGTTACGGAGAATGCTCCAGGCCTACTATACATTGATTACTCTCCCCCTTCTCCTGACAGAACCATGATTTTTTTTCTTACCTTTTGGCAAGTTTCTATTTCTGTTTTATCTCAGTTTCTATTACCCAACACAACATGTCTGGCTTTCAACAAAAAATTACAAAGCATGCCAAAAAGGCAAGATAAACCATGCGAAACCATGATTTTTCAAACAGATATTGTTTCTCACATATTCTCTGTGAGAACCTGGTGGAGATCCTGGAGGTGAACTCATGAAAGTGCGGGTCCTCCTTAAGACTGCAGCTTCCAGGAGTTTCTCAATTTCATACTAGTCCACACTCAACCTCCAGAAATTCATCAAAATTACTGTTTAAGAGATCCTGCCAGTTTCTGGCTCCAGCAACTTCTACTTCAGGTAAGCTATGACTCTCTGGATTTGCCTGTCTCTCCAGAGTTTGGAGTGGTGGCTTGCCCTGCAAACTTAGTTCTCTGATCAGTCCAAGAAATATAATTAATTTTAAGTTTGTTCAGTTTTTTCTTGTAAAGACAGGAGTGATGATTTCCACACTTTTTACATGTTGGAACTGAGACCAGAAATCTATATTACTTCTTTATATAACATTCATCTGATATTTTCATTGGCATACTTTTATGTTATTTCTTCCAGTGCATTCCTCTTGAAGCAATATGATTATTATTATTACTTCAATTAAAATGACTCTAGTTATATTTACAGTTACACTTAAGTCAGATTTGACATTAGAAGGGTTGAAAGAGTAAAACAAGATGACTTTGGAAAATAGAGCATTAGAGTGGATTCTAAATTCTACTGATGGGACCTTCAGAATATAGAAATTTTTTTCCAATCTACAACTACTCCTCCCCCATGAAATGTTATGTCAAAGTTACCTTGATATGGGGCGCAAGATTACATAAACTAAATATTAAAAAAAAGAGAAAAAAACTATTTTTACTTCCCCAAAATATCTCTCATTTTTCCAACTCTTTGATATACTTCAGATTACCTTTTTATTCTACCACACATACAACCAACTTGCCAAAATTTTACTCATTCTTTATAGCCCAGATTATATGCCACATACTATATAAGCCTCTTCTGATCACCTCAAGTGGAAATAACTTCTACTACCTTATCCTTAATTATTACAGTGGTGTGCTGAAGAGAGTTTCTACTGCCTCATAAGAGCTGATTGTGCATGTGCTTCTCTTCCCAGGTTCACATTGAGTGACATCACATTGGTAGATTGAAACAAGCCATGGTAGGAGCATTTGCAATATGAAAATTGGCAAATATTAAAAATAAGGACTTTTTTTCTAGAGAGTCAAACATTATCATCACATCTATATGTGTAACACACACACACACACACACACACGCACACACACACATATAATAGCTGCTAATGTTCTTCTGTTTTATTCTTGTGTGTTATTTCTTGAGAAGACAGATGTTATTTTTACTCCCAAGCATACACTCCCTCTTTTTAATTGGAAAACCACTGGTACCTTATTTCAATCCTGGTCATTTGAGGGGGGGTTAATTCTCTGGTTCTAAGGGTAGACATGAACTTGACACATCAGTATGTTGGCTTCTTCTGGCCATTGTGATTGACTCAAGGGTAGTCACATAACATAAATCGAGTTAATCAAATCCAATGAACACCAGCCCTAGAGTTTAGCTGGAACTACATTTTGGAAATGCACTCTATCATTGAGGTCCTACTTTGGTAGACATTAAGTCTAGAACTGCTGGCAGCCATCTAGCCAATGCAGTAGCAGAAACTGTCTAAACATAAAGACAACAAAGAGAAATGCAGAAACAAAAGATGGACAGACAGGATTCCTGATAATATGGACCACCGGGATCTATCCTGAAGTTCCATGCATTTTCAGGTGGGTGAGGTTATCTATCTATCTACCTATCCATCTATCTATCTGTCTGTCTGTCTGCCTGTTTATCTATCTTATTTTTTCATTGGATAGTTTGAATTGGGTTTGTGAAACTGGCCACCAAAAATAATATACAGCCTCTTTTTTTAAAAAAATAAATATAATCCCACAGAAGCTCTGTCTGTGATCAACTGAAAAACCAAACCCATTGCCATCAAGTTGGTTCTGACTCATAGTGACCCTACAGGACAGAATAGAACTGCCCCACAGAGTTTCCAAGGAGCACCTGGTGGATTTGAACTGGCAACCTTTTGGTTAGCAGCCGTAGCACTTAAACACTATGCCACTAGGGTTTCCGATGAATTAAGGCTATGCCAGAAATTGTTAACCCAATGCTTTTTATAGCTTACTTCATTTTCCTGTTTATACCTGTCAGCGTTTAATACATAATAATCAGAGATGACCCTCTCTTCTCTTGCATGTAAAATGGGATGGGATAGTGCTTACTTCACATTTTATTTGGATCAATTTTTAGTAAAATTAATTTTTTGTATCATGTAGCTATATGATCACCCAGAGGCAGGGAGAGGTTAAGACTCTCAACTCCTAAGGCTGGGAAGTAAAGTCTTGATTAACAGTGAAGTCCTTGTGGAAGGCAAGGGACGAGAGGGTGTTGACGCTTCCCCCCGCCGCTTCCCTTTCTTGCTAGGAATGTTGGCAAACCAGAGAAAGTCCCAGTGGCAAGGAAGGTCATGAGATCTCCTGGGAATTTGGGTTTTACCTCTTGCGTCACAGAGATTATTACCTAGATGAACTTTAAAGGCAAAGATAAGGCACCTTGACCTCTCTTCCCTTTGTTAGCTACAGGGTATCTCTCAATCCTTCCTAGTCTTAGGCCCATTTTTTTTTTTCTTTTCTCTTAAATAATCAGTTATTTAAACAAGTATTTAGTAGCCACTACATTTGGGTACTGTGTCAAACACTTCATGAGGAAAATATGCAGCCACAGAAAATATGGTCCCTGCTTCTAAGAAATATAGCACAAAGTAGGAGAGATGATATTTTTCCCAATGATAAGGAGTGATAAGTAGTGGGAGTGAGACACAAACCAAATGCTATGGCAATTCAGAAGAGGAAGGGAGTTCTTTCAGTTGAAGGATGAAGGTCTTGAAGAAAAGATAGAATTTTTACGTGGTAACTAGATGTTAAATTTGACTTTTGCTGTTCTTTCTGAAATTCAGCTAAAACCCCCCACCTCTGCAAGTAGAAAATTAATAGACACAAAATACCTAAAGAGAATGCTAAGGAGCTATCAGGATTACAAAGAGTTGCCCTAACTAGATCTGAGACCCACATTTCCTATTCCATCTAGTGATGAGGAATGCTATGGAATTTCTCCTTTCCTCATTGTGAATAAGGGAAAGGAAGATTTTCCTATTATATAATCAATTAAGAGAGGTCTCAATAAAACTTCTTGTAGTGAATGGGAATGACTGTAAGAAGGAGAGACTGACATCTCATTCCCCAGGAGTTCATTGTCACACATGAGATTAGAGACTGAGTGTGAAGCTGGTTTTGACTTCTACTGATAGGCTTTTACTTTTTTAATACCTGAACTGTCTTTACTAAAATGGGAATATGCCTGAGATGTCATCAGGGAGCATAGAAGGGAGATCTCATAGACCATGTTTGAAAGCAGTAGTTGGAAAAAGCTGTTTCTTGTTCAACTTATTCAATAAACTGGTTATACATGCAAAACTGAGACCCTCTGTGTTACAAATATAACTACATATTTCACTAGTCTCATTAAATAAGCTCTAATAAAAGGAGTGGTTTTATTTTCTGACATTAGTATTTTTTTTAAAGTGCTTAGTTTTTTAAGTCAGTATATAGTCCCCAGTAATCAGATTTGCATTGGGCAAATCTGTAAAAGGTCTCTTTCAAGTGTTAAAAAGCAAAGATGTCACTTTGAGGACTAAGGTGCCCCTGACCCAAGCTATGGTATTTTCAATTGCCTAATATGCATGCAAAAGCTGGACAATGAATAAGGAAAACCAAAGGAGAATCAATGCCTTTGAATTACGGTATTGGCAAAGAATATTGAATATACCATGGACTGCCAGAAGAATGAACAAGACTATCTTGGAAGAAGTACAACCAGATTGCTTCTTGGAAGCCAGAATGGTGAGACTTCATCTCACATACTTTGGACATGTTATCAGGAGGGACCAGTCCCTGGAGAAGGACATCATGCATGGTAAAGTAGAGGGTCAATGAAAAAGAGGAATACCCTCAATGAAATGGATTGACACAGTGGCTACAAAAATGGACTCAAACATAGCAACGATTGTGAGGATGGCGCAGGACTGGGCAGTGTTTCCTTCGGTTGTATATGGGGTTGCTGTGAGCCGGAACTGACTCAACAGCACCTAACAACAACAACAACAATCACACTTATGGACTAGAAAAGGGATGTATTATATCAGATAGCTTCTGTATTTCCATTTGCCTTTCATCTTTAAGACTAGTGAAGGGCAGGACTTTCTAAATTCTGACATTTATTACTTTCTATGTTGCTTATTTTTGGCAGATCAAATCATGCCTATCTCTACTCTGTGTATGTGACGAAGTTTGTTTATTTTTCAATCAACTTTTTTTGACCAAGGGAAGTATTTAATGGATTATATGGATGGCTCAGAAGAGGGAGCTCATAATCTATTTTTGGCTCAGATCTTGTACAATTTCAATCAATGTTGACTGAATTTACAAGTCATAAACATTTTCTAGCAACACAATTGCCAACACAATCTAACATCGATGTTTCAGTGCATTTGCCAATAGACATCATCCCACCCGCCAATAGTATTGGCATATTTAGTTAGTGTTTAACTTGACTAGTTCTTACACTTCTTGGTGAAAGAATATGAGCTATGAGTTTTTTTTTCTGTAAGATCTCTTTTACACACTGTAGGGTGACTTAGAAGCTTCTAGGACTTTCAGTGCTTGAATAGTGCTAGAACAGTGCGGAGGGAAAAAAAATCAGAATTAAGGAAATAAGCAATACATTTATGATAATTATATGAGGGGAATATTCAAAAGTCAGAGAATGGTTGAATGCCAACTAATATGTAGTCAGTGTAAGCTGTTTCCAGGGGAATTCGAAAGTAGTATGATTGAAACTTTTCCTTTATTGTTAGACAAATTTAACCTTGTTAGTATTCATGTTATCCTTAGTTCAGCTTGCTTTCACCAAATACTCATTCAGCCTACATTTTTCTCTCATAATTATATACAGTTGGTGATCACAACAACAGAACAGATATTCCTCAATCTTATGGAAAACTCACACTGCAGCATAAACTACTATCTGTTTTTCAAATTCTATGCAATAAACTGATTCACTTGCTTGGTAATGATCAGCTTTATTTAAGGGATAGGGACTCTCTCCTAATATACTCCCCTACCTTTCACTGCTCCTGCTTCCATGCCAATTGTGGTTGACTGAAAAATGGTCCTCCAAAATATATCCATGCCCAGTCTTTGGAGCCTGTGAATATTACTTATTTGGAAAAAGTGTCTTCACAGATGTATTTAAATTAAGGATCCTGAGACGATATAATCCTGGATTATATGGGTGGATTCTAAATACTATCACAAGTATCCTTGTAAGAGAGAGGCAGAGAGAGACAGACACTTACAGGAGAAGACACATACAGACGAGAAGGGGATGTGAAGAGAGAGAGAGGTATTGGAATGATGCAGCCACAAACCAAGAATGCTGATGGCCACCAGAAACTGGAAGAAGTGAGGAGGAATTCTCTTCTAGAGTCTCCAGAGAGAGCATGATTTTGGACTTCCAGCCCCCAGAACTGTAAAATAATAAATTTCTGTTGTGGTAAGCCACCAAGTTTGTGATAATTTATAACAGCAGCCCTAGGAACTAATACATCAATCAATCAACACACACACACACTTTTATACAGTATTTAAAGAAATACTATTAAGATTACTTCAAGTTACTCTTGATCTTTAAGTTATGTTGGACCTACTATATAGTTTCCAAAAAGTTACCATTGAAATAACTCATTAGACTGAGAAGAATATAACATATGATGATTCACATGACCTGGTTCCATTTGACAAAGGATTCGGATTATCTTTTACTACAAATCACTCTAAATCTTAGTGATTTTTTCTCATGGTTCTTTGTGTTGACTGGGCTCAGCTGGGAGGTCCTTGCTTGAGCATCTCTTTTTCAATTGAAATCAAATTGCTTCTAGAGCATGGGTGATCTGAAAGTTCTGCTGGATTGGATATTTTGGATGACTCACTGTCATGGCTGACAGTTGATTCTAGCTGTTCACTGGGAGCTTAGTTGGGGTAGTGCCTGGGGAGACCTACATATGGCTGCCAATGAAGAGGTGGGCGGTTCAAACCCACCAGCCACTCTGTGGAAGAAAGATGGAGCAGTCTGCTTTCGTAAAGATTACAGCCTTGGAAACCCTATGGAGCAGTTCTAGTCTGTCCTATAGGGTCACTATGAGTTGGAATCAACTCAATGACAACAGTTTTTTTTTTTTTTTTGGTATGAATAGTAATTAGGTTCATGATTAAGACCAACCAAATTGAGAAAAATTATTTGTGCTTGAGAAAAAAGGATTAAAACTCAAAGACACTTTGAGAAGATAAGCTTTTATAGGAAAGGTTCATAATTTAATATGACATCTGTCTACCGGCCTCAATTATAGCCTCTTCCAACTTCTCATAACTTTACACTAAAGCACAAATATAAGAAAAAATGCAAACTCACATCACCTCCCAAAACAAAGACCAATGAACAATCTAATATTAAGAGTTCTTTTCATAGCATATCTGGGCTCTGATTCTTAAAAGAGAGTACACCTAAAAAAAAAAAAAAAAGTAGGAAGACACTTCCTACCATTACTTTTGGTGTTCCTGGACCCAGAGTCTCAGGATCTCAATGACTCAGAAAATTAGCCATCTCTCTCTGTACCCCAAAATTGCTGAATTGACTGGCTCCCTGTCCTACCATCAACCTACAAGTATTATTCCTCCCTACCAAGTTACTATGCCTATCAAAGATATTTTTACCAGAAAATAACTGGGCAATAATTGAGAAGGGGAAGTGGTTTAGAACTAGTGATGCTGCATTGCTTTGGGGCAATGTAATACTCAAATATAAAGTACTTTAGGCAAAGGGTGGAGGAGTTCCAGGAGCAGTGCATTTTAGAGTTGAAGTTCAGAGTTACTAAGATCCAGGCAATGATGGTGCTTGAGGAGAGCAGAGGTGAACTAAGAGAAGACCTACAAGAAAAGCTAGGAGCTCAACTGGGCAAGGGTGCACATCATTCTGTACTCTAGCAACAGATTAAAAAGGGAAATGAAACATCACCCAAGTAGACAGAGAATAGGGCCATATCAAAGGTTTGTGGACAAATGTTACATCTGAACAAAGCTTGTCTTGTTCAAGCACAGTAAAGGCCTAAGAAATTCACCACTAACAATGATCCATGGCAAGGTAGAGAAGGACATTTCAAGAAATTATAGAAACAAACAAATAAATAAAAAGCAAAGAAGTCCCTTTTGAGGACTAAGGTGTGCCCGACCCAAGCCATGATATTTTCAATTGTCTCTTATGCATGCAAAAGCTGGGCAATGAATAAGGAAGACTGAAGAAGAATTGATGCCTTTGAATTATGATGTTGATGAAGAATATTGAAAGTACCTTGGACTGCCAAAAGAATGAACAAATCTGTCTTGGAAGAAGTACATCCAGAATGCTCCTTAGAAGCAAAGATGGTGAGACTTCATTTCATGCACTTTGGACCAGTCCCTCCTGATAATGTGTCCGAAGTACATGAGATGAAGTCTCACCATCCTGGAGAAGGATATCATACTTGGTAAAGTAGAGGATCAGCAAAAGAGAGGAAGACCCTTAATGAGAAGGATTGACAAAGTGGCTGCAATGATGGGCCCAAACAGCAACAGTTGTGAGGATGGTGCAGGACTGGGCAGTGTTTCATTCTGTTGTACATAGATAGGGTCGCTATTAGTCAAAGTCGACTCCATGGAAGCTAACAATGACAACATGCAAATCTGGAAAGCAGAAGTAAAACTACCCCTTGTCACAGATGATATGATTCTATATACAGAAGATCCCAAAGAATCCACAAGTAAGCTGTTAGAGGTAATAAATGAATTCAGCAAAGTGACAGGATACAAGGTCAATACAAAAAAAATCAGTTAGGTTTTTTTTTTTTCTTTTTTTTTTATTGTACTT
>NW_004443965.1:19081932-19117725 GCF_000243295.1 Trichechus manatus latirostris
ATTTACTGATTGTAGATTTGTTTGTTTTTCCCTTTTTATTTTTTAAATTTGACTATGTCTGAGCAGGCGGACTGTGTGTTCTTTGTTGTTTGCTCGTCCGTGCCCTCAATATTTTTTGCCTCCTTCTCCAACTGGCAGGGTCACTCACTCAGATATGGTATTGCAGGGCAGGTCTAGCTGAAGAAGAGTTACTGGGAAGGGTTGTTTGTGGCACTTACTACAGCCACCAGGGCGGGTAGGTAATCAGTGCAGGGCAGGTTCCAGTAGGCCGTGTCTATGCTGCTTGGTGGTGTGATGTTAAGCACACGGTGCAGGTAGGCAGGATGTAGCGGGGAGATTGTTATGTGTGGAGCTAAGATGGATATGGGAGAGAAGAGAGAGGAACAGGAGCCAAAAACATACAAACAAAAAAGAATGCTAGGGGAGCTTGCCGTTGGTGTAGAGAGATGAGAGACTATGAAATGGAGAAAAACAAAAAGGGGAAGTGGAAGAAAATAGAAGAAAAGAAAAGAATGAATAAATAAAAATTGGAAAGGTTAAAGAACAGCAAAGTTCCCAGGGATCCCACCGGTGTGGCTATGAGGTCTTGGGAAGTTGTTCTCAGGTTTTGCAGTACAGCCTGGCTAGAAGGCATAGAGGTATACAATGCCAGGTTTTCAGGGAACAGAAAGGGAAGGAAGATATAGAGAGATGAGAAACTGAGTAATGAAGAAAGACAAAAAGGGAAAAAGAGGGAATAGAAAACAAAACAAATTTTAAAAAAAGAACAAGAAAACCCCCCCAAAAAAACAGAAAAAAAACGACAAAAAAAAAACCAAGGAGAAAAGAAATGCTCTCAGGGATCCCTCTGCAGGTCTATGCAAGCTGAGGGCGTAGTTTCCAAGCCACACAGCACTGCCTGGCCAGAATGGGCTCCCAACTCAAGAAAAGGAAAAGAAAACAAACAAACAATTCAAAACAAACAAACAAACAAAATTCCTGGGATCCCACCAGCGCAGCAGCCCAGACCGGCAAGCAGCTCCACACTCGAACGGAGCTCTGTAGCCCCTCATGAAGAAGCAAAGATGGCACATGGAGCCAGGTATTTGAGCGAAAGGAGGGGGAGGTGGTGAAAGTTAAGGAAGAAATCAAAACAAGCAGAAAAAAGCAACACCAGCAGCTAACAAATGGCACTCAGAGAGCCGGCCTGTTTGGGTGGGTGGAATCCAAGCAGCCAGTGCTTCCCGGAGAAGAGATTGTGGCAGTGGGAAGCAGAGGAGGTCGAGTGGGGGTGAAGAAGGGTGGGGAGTGGGAAAGCATATATCGCAAATTACTGGTTGTTTTTTCTCCCGCTGGAAGCTCCATGAAGCTGCTTTCTCATACCCCCTGTTTGCTGGTCTCTGATAGGAGTCCAAGATGGCGGATCCACGCTGCGTTAGCTGATAGGGGACCTCTGCATGAATCTCTCCTCGCTCTCCGTTCTCTGTCAGTTTTCTCACTCCATTTGGTGCTTGGCTGAGTTCTTTATCTCTTCATTTGGTGTGTTAGGGTTTCTGGATTGTTGTTTTCTCTGTTCGGCTTAGTTTTTCAGATCTTTGCTGTGGAGGGACGGCATGGTGCTTCTGCTTAGAGCGCCATTTTGCCGGAAGTCCCTCAGTTAGGTTTTTATCCATCAGCAGTAAGCAACCTGAAAAGGAAATCAAGGAAACAGTTTCATTTATAATAACATCTAAAAGAATAAAATACCTAGGATTTAATTTAACCAATGAAACGAAAGACTTATACACTGAAAACAGTAAAATATTATTGAAAGAAATTAAAGAAGACATAAATAAATGGATGGACATTCTGTGCTCGTGTATCAGAAGACTTAATTTGTTATCAGTACCACCTAAAGTAATCTATAGATTTAATGCAATATCCATCAAAATTCCAATAGCCTTCTTTGCAGAAATGGAAAGCCAATTTTCAAATTTATGTGGAACTGCATACCCGTTGCTGTCGAGTGTATTCTGATTCATAGGAACCATGGAGTACCAAGTACCCAAAGCAATCTTGAAAAAGAAGAATAAAGTAGGGGGGCTCACAATTCCCAATCTCAAAACATATTATAAAGCTAGAGTCATCAAAACAGTTTGGTATTGGTATAATGATAGACATATAGACCTATGGGATAGAACTGAGAGTCCAGAAATAAGGCTGTACATAAATGGTCAGTGATTTTCAACAAGGATGCTAAGTCCATCCAATTGGGAAAAAATACAAAAAAAAACCCATAAGAAACCAAACCATTGCCGTTGAGTCGATTCTGACTCAATATTCTTTTTAATAAATGGTGCTTGGAAAACTGGATTTCTGAAAGGAAAAGAATAAACGTCATACCATATATAAAAATTAACTCAAAATAGATCAAAGACCTAAATGGAAGAACGGAAACCATGAAATTCTTAGAAGAAAACGTAGGGGTAATGCTTCAGGACCTAGTTTTTAACAATGGATTCTTATATATGACACCAAAAGCACAAGCAACAAAAGACAAAATAGAGAAATGGGACCTCATCAAAATTAAGAACTTTTGTTCATCAAAGCATTTGTCAAGAAAGTGAGGAGACAACCTAGAAATTGAAGAAATTTTTGAAAACCATATATCAAATAAAAGAGTTCAATATCCAGAATATATAAAGAACTCTTACAACTTAACAACAAAAAGTCAAACAACTCAGTCAAAACATGGACAGAGTATTTGGATACACATCTATCCAGAAAAGAAATACAAATTGTCAACAAGCATATGAAAAGATACTCGTTGTCATTAGTCACTAAAATCCATTGCCACTGAGTTGATTCCGACTCATAGCGACCCAATAGGACAGAGTAGAATTGCCCCATAGGGTTTCCAAAGAGCAGCTAGTGGATTTGAACGGCTGACATATCCGTTAAGCAACCAAGCTCTTAACCACCACGCCACCAAGGCTCCATTAGTCATTAGGCAAATACAAATCAAAACCATATCACTTCATACCCACTAAAACGGCTATGATTAAAAAGCCAGAAAGCAACAGGTGTTGGTGAGGATGTAGAGAAACAAGAACCCTTATTCATTACTAGTGGGGTAGTAAAATGATATGGCCACTGTGGAAAACAGTTTAGCGGTTCCTCAAAAAGTTAAACAAAGAATTACCTTATGACCTAGCTGTTCCACTCCAAGGTATATACTCAATAGAATTGAGAGCAGGAATGCAAACAGGTACTTGTACACCAGTGTTCACTGCAGCACTATTCACAGTAGCTAAAAGCTGAAAGGAACCTAAATGTCCATCAACAGATGTATGAGTAAAAATATGTGATATGTACATACAATGGAATGATAAACAAAATGTGGTACGTATGTACAATGGAATATTACTCAACCATAAAGAGAAATGAAATCCTGATAAATGCTACAACATGGATGAAACTTGAAAATATGTAGAGTGAAACAGGTCAGTCAGAAAAGAACAAGTATCGTATGATTGCATGTATATGAAATATCTAGAATAGGCAAGTGTGCAGAGCCGAAAGTTTATTAGTGGCTACCAGGGGCAGTGGAGTAGGAGGCAGAGGAGAGCTTAATGCTTAGGGGACACTAAGCTTCTGTTAATTAATGGTGTTGGAAACATTTGGAACAGATTAAAGGTGATGGTTGAACAACATGTCATAATGTCAGCTGAACTGTACATGTGAAGACTGTTGAAATGGCAAATGTTTTGTTACTTAGCACAATAAAATAAAGTAGGATATTCTCATCAGACAGCAAAAATATACAACTACCATAAAACGGAAATAAAGAAGAAATGGTAAAGATGCAAAGAGAGTTAGGCAAGATTTAAAAATATGGCAAGAAAACATTATTTTCTTTTTTTCCCTAAAATATCTAGATTAAATGAAAAGTTAACTTTAGAAAACATTCTTCGAGTAGAAGTCTATGTTTTAAATTTAAGAAAAAACAAAAACAGAATATTCAGCTGCAAGATGGGAAATAATTGGTGGGTCTAATAATGGTATAAAAGGACCAGTGGTAATTTAGTGGTTTTATTGTTAAATCAAATATATCAGCCGTGGTATAGGTTTAAGGGCATGAAATCACCCCTACCATAATGGTTTTTATTGATCAGACCCAGCTAGTTCAGTGTTTAACATTTTAGGATAAATGTTTCAGTATAAGTAACAAATAATAATGAAAGAAGTTGGAAATAATTTAGTCCAGAGAATGCAAGGTTAAAGATTAATTGAGTAACCACAGAGGAGTTCTGGAATAGAGTCAGTCAGATTTCCTACTATACCTAGGAAATCTGGCCTGGGAATAAGTATGGTACACCAGTGCAGAAAGGGAGAGAAAGCATAGCCTCACTCCCTTTAGGGACTGAAGATCCAGAGGTGGCCATGGCAGTAGTTGGTTGGTTCATGAGTTCCCCAGGAGGGGGAGAGGTTCCAGGCAGCTACAAAGTGCTAGAACTTTAGGTCTTAGAGAGCAGAAAGAGGACAAAAATGGCCATAAGGAAAAAGAAAAGGACTTATTAGTGGGGAACTAGAGCTTGGGATTTCAGAAATAAAACATATATCTAGGATGAGATTAGGTTCAGTCATGGCTGAAGGTATGAGAGCAATTCATATTCTACAATTCACTGGAAAATATTTTGTTTGAAGACAATCTCATGACCTACAGGAAACATTTGTGTTCCCAGGATCCTCTTTTAAAAGGGGGTCGGTATTGCTAAGCCATGTATAAATGGATACTTCATTTTCAAAAGCACGTTTGCTCAGTATACATATGCTAACATTTTTTCCCATGATATTTTGAACATCTTGCTTAATAACACAAAAATTTATTTTTATCCTCAGCCAGTTTCCTAACCAGAAGCATTAATGTAATTTTTAAAAAGATAAATTCAGTTTCAGAGAACATAGTAAAAAATAAATCTTCAGAATCAATAAAGTTTTTTCAAATGGTTTCTGATTTTTCATTGTTGTATCTAATCCTGCCTCTTATTACAGTTCATTTATCTACCCTTCTGAGATTCTGTAGGCTGCACAAACCTCTAAAAAATGCTGATTCAGTGGTATATACCATCTTAGTTTTACTAATTTGTGTAATGAAAATACATTTACTTTCCTCTCAGCCCTTCTTATAACAGAGTTAGTTCAGAGAAGTGTTTGCAAATTCTAAAAAACTTGAAATGTTCCCTAGTAGTAAGTGGTGATCTAGTAACAAAGCCTCCGCTGTGAGCTAAGTCTAAGAGAGCAGGGTACCGTAATTTACTTATGCCAGCTGAAGCTTGTGAAAACTTCTTAGAATCCATGCGTTACTCCTGGACTTCATTTTAGCAATTAACTTAAAATGTCTTACTCTTCTTCTGACTTATTTTATACAAATATTGGAGTTAGCATAACCTTTAGGGTAATCATTTTTGAGGCTAATCTTATGTCATATGGATCATTTAGTGCTCTTGGTGGGTCACAGTTCTTTTTGAAACTCATGGGAACTGTGGACCATTTTTCCTGAGAAAAAGGCAGCACACATCAGTTTTGTATATAAGTTTTAGGAAGTTCAGCGATCCCTATACTGAGCCATGGAATATTTTCATATCTAGTCCAATTTCTTATTTCGTGTCTAGAAAACATTAAACACATATACAATGTTAATTCAAGGAGAGCTCATTAATAATTATGATGAAAATAGCTTAATTTTTCTTTCAGTTAAATTTTTTTCCTCACCCAGATGATTTTTGACCCATTTAGACGATTAGACTTAGTTGAATTTTATCATGGTCAAGATGTGTGTTTGACTGAAGCACATTGACCACTTCCCACGCCATCCTCCTTTTCCAAGCTGGATGGGGAAATTGTACAGATGGGAAGGAGTCTGTTCATGCATGTCATCAAGCCGTTATACTTGTATTTCCAAATGCCTCCTGAAATTATCCTCTACTCATCTTAACACTCTTTTAATTAGAAAGCAAACACTGTTTTGTGAATCAATAAGTTAAAAAATATTATGCTTGATGATTCAAAGCAACTTCTTTTTACGACTCCTAGCCCTAATCTTACACCAGCAACTATTAGTAGTGCTTCATGTCTTTCTTCCTTTTATTCAGGTAAGCATTTATATTTGCAATTTCTGTCACACTTTGTAGTTGTTTATTCTGTCCTGATTTTTCCTCTCAAAGTGATGAATCAGCCACACTGTTTTCCTGGTATTGTTATTAAATACTACCATTTTTATCCTCATTTGCAACAATTACCATTTAAGAACATTCTAATCACTAGCCAATCCTTGCTGCTATGTTCCTTTCTCTAGTTACCATAGCAACATAAATTCAATCCAGACTCCTTATATGCCAGACAGAGCGCTTCCAGAAATTCCAGTAGAGCTTAAAGGAGTTATTTAAAGGAATAGCAACAACTACCGCAACAAAAATAAATTTTCAGTTTAAATGTTTATAGAATGTGTCATAGACTAAGACTTGGAAAGAGCCTTAGATTTCATCTCCTCCTCCTTCCCACCCAATCCAGTAAGTCCTCTATTATATCATTGGCAGGTGGTCATCTATCCTTGGCCTGGAAACTTCTAGTGATAGAACATTTTCACTTTTTGGTGCAGCCTATTCATTGTTGGGAGCGCTGGTGGTGCAGTTGTTAAGAGCTCAGGCTGCTAACCAAAAAGTTGGCAGTTCAAATCCACAAGCCACTCCTCGGAAACCCTGTGGAGCAGTTCTACTCTGACCTATAGGGTCGCTATGAGTCAAAATTGACTCGACAGCAATGGGTTTGTTTTGGTTTTTGGTATTTATTGTTGGCAGCTTTAATGATTATAAAGTTCTTTCTTGTGTTAATGAAAAATATACTTTGCAGTAACTCCTAAACATTAATTCTAGTGATATCATGTGAGGATTCACAAAATAAATTGGGTCTATTTTTAATTTGTCAGACTTTCAACATTTGAAGACAGGTATTATTGAAGTGGAGGAGCCCTGGTGGTGCACTGGTTAAGCACTTGGCTGGTAACCAAAAGGTTGGAGATTTGAACCCATCAGCTGCGCCACGGGAGAAAGATGTGGCAGTTGGCTTCTGTGAAGATTACAGCCTCGGAAACACTATGAGATAATTCTACTCTGTCCTGTAGGGTCTCTATGAGTTGGAATTGGCTCAAAAGCAGCGGGTTTGGGTTTGGTTTATCATTGAAGTGGCCATCTAGGGTCTATTTCTCTTTCTTCTCATAACAACTCAATTTCCCAGTGGGAAATTATCTTCATCCTACTCTCCACTGAAGTGGCTTACCATGCAGCTATGCGTTTCTTTCTTTCATTCTCTAGGATGTACACAAACTGAAGACCCAATCAATCAACATATTCCATTTCCATGGCCATAGTTATTATTTCAGGCCTAGGCTAGTGATCTAAACTGGTCCAGTGGAATTCTACACTAGGATTTTATTTGAAATACTGGAGAAGTATAATAGAAGTCCATCTTCTGGACTTGTTAAGATGTTAGGATGTAAGTTTGGAGCTGGTAGCAGCCATCTTGTGACCACGTGGGGAGAGCCTGCCTGTGAATGAGGATGACCCAAATAAAGTAGATCCTTGAAATAGAGAGAAACAGACCCCTGATCACATTGTTAGCACCCCTGGAGCCAGCCATACCTCAAGCTATATTCTTTCTTGATCTTTTAGGCACATCTGTTAATAAATACTTCTTAAGATAGTTTGAGATAAGTTTCTGTCAGTTGTCCCAAAAGACTCTTAAGTAGCACAATTATATATTTAAAAAAAAATTTCATTGTGTTTTAGGTGAACACTTACATGGCAAATTAGCTTCCCATTAAACAATTTTTATACAAATTGTTCTGTGACTTTGGTTACAATTTTCACAATGTGTCAGCATTCTCATTATTTCCATATTGTTTGTTCTGTTTCCATTGATCTAGCTTCCCTGCCCTTCCTTGCCTTCTCATCTTTGGTTTTGGGTAAATGTTGACTATTTGGTCTCTTATAGTTGATTGTTTAAGAGATCACACTACTCACGGGTGATATTGTTTATTTTATAAGCCCATCTATTATTTGGTTGTAAGGTGACCTCTGGGAGTGGCTTCAGTTTCAAGTTCAAAGGGTATCTTAGGGAGATAGTCTCAGGGGTTCTTCTAGTCTCTATTGGTCTAATAAGTCTGGCCTTCTGTAGGAATTTGAATTTTGTTCTATATTTTTCTCCCATTCTATCCAGGACTTTTATTGTGTCCCTGGTCAGAATGGTTGGTAGTCGTAGCTGGGCATCATCTAGTTCTTCTGGTCTTAGGCTAGAAGAGGCTGTGGTTTGTGTGGGCTATTAGTCCTGTGGACTAGTTTCTTCTTTGAGTTTTTGGTTTCCTTCAT
Source organism: Trichechus manatus latirostris (assembly GCF_000243295.1). Lineage (NCBI taxonomy): Eukaryota > Metazoa > Chordata > Mammalia > Sirenia > Trichechidae > Trichechus > Trichechus manatus. Next base: position 19,090,317 of record NW_004443965.1, read on the forward strand.
TCTCTTTTGCTCCAGACAAGTAGAGACCAATAGTTGTATTTTAGATGGCCACTCGTAAGCTTTTAAGACTCCAGATGCTACTCACCACACTAGGATGTAGAACATTATCTTTAAGATCTATGTTGTGCCAGTTGACTAAGTTGTCCCACAAGACTAGGGTCCTACGTTTTTAAGCCAGTAAACCAATCTGTCAAGGTACAATTACATTTTATTGAGCCTTTTCCTAGCTAAACATCTATTCTTAGTATGGCATGATTATCAGATCTTTTCATCTTTAAGTCACACTACTTTTTATGTGCTCTCAATTGTCAATGTCACTGTGAAAACTAGAGTATCTAGAACTGAACATAATACTCTATATGAGAATAGAATGTATTAGCATGGAATACAGTGGAACACTTTCCTTCCTTGTTTATGCCCCCTTGTTCTGAATTTTCATTGACAGATGACTAAACTGTCTTACATGCTCCCAGAACCTTTTTTTGTGGGTTGACACTCTGTTGGCTTATCTAATATTTGAATTTCTTAGGCCTTGTTTACACAAAACTGATACTAGGTTATGCCTCACCTCTCCATCTCTTCACCTTTACTCCCAGTACTTCCACAAGCTACACAAATATCCACATGTCTAGACTATTGAAATAGTTTTGAATTTTGAGATTGAGCCAGTAATCCAATCTCTCAGAGCTTTAGTTTGCTTTACTGTAAAAGCTTAGGATACTTTTGGCTACAGGTATTAGGAACTCCAACTTAAAATAGTTAGTTTAGTTCCTAAAGTGGCCTATTATCCATAACAAGAAATCTGTAGGTAAGGCAGTTTTAGTTTTGGCTAATTTGGTAGCTGATATTATCAAGGATTCAGGCTTCTGCCATCTTCCTATTCTGCTCCATTCAGTGTGTACTTCTCAGGCTAATTCCCTTCATGGCCTAAAGACGGCAGCCACAGTTCCAGGCATCACGGACAGACATCAAAATGTCCACCGGCAAAAAAGGGATTCCTTCTTCCCAAAAAGTTCTTTTAAGAAAGAAGAAAACATTCCTAGAAGGCTCTCAGATTTCCCCTCACATCTCATTGGCCAGGATTATATTATGTAACCTCTTGCCATGGAGTCAATTCCGACTCATAGTGACCCTATAGGATAGAGTAGAACTGCCCCATAGGGTTTCCAAGGAGTGGCTGGTAGATTCGAACTACCAACCTTTTGTTAGCAGCCGAGCTGTTAACCACTGCGCCACCAGGGCTCCTTGTATTATATACCGATCTTTAAAGGAGCGCTGGTGGTGCAGTGGTTCCTGATTTAAAAGGGATAATCGGAAGGGTTTAGACTGATCACAAGCAATTTATCAGAATCACCTGGAGGGCTTGTTAAACCACAGATTGACTCACCTTTAGAGTATTTGTTTCATAGGTCTTGGGTGGGGCCTGGATTTTGTTTTTCTAACAAGTTCCCAGATGATACTGATGTTGCTGGTTGTAGACCACACTTTGATAATCAGTGACTTAGACAAACATGATGCGTCACTGAGACTGGGACTCAGGCTGGGGCCCATCTGGGGCAGGTTATGTTATTAAGGAAGGGATAGAAGGTAACCAGTAATGACCTTGCAGGTTTGAGACCTTGTAGGTTAGAGATAATGCATGTAAATTGCCCATCATAGTGCCCAATATTTAACAGATGTGTCATAAACAGTAACTGTTATTTTGATTCTGACATAGGAGTTGCATTGATAGACTCTTCTAGTTTTACCTGAAAATTTGATAAGTATGCTTTTATATCCTTATTCAAGTCGTTGATAAAACATTGAATAAGTCAGAGTCAAATACAAAATCATGGAATCTTTAATGGAGATTCCCCTGGTAGTCGACTTAATCTACTAATCAAAAGTTGGTTCTTTAGTGATTTCACTTCATTGAATTTCCATTTAGCCATTGTTTTTCCATCTTATCCAAAATGATATCTTGAGACTATAAAATAATTATTTCTAATTTGCATGTGAATCTCTCTGGGGAAAAAGATACAGTAAATTATATATTCTGGCATTTTATTAATAATATTAACTAATTTTTTTTTTAGTGTGCTTACTCTATGCCAGATACTGTTCAAACTGTTTTACATGGATGGGCACTATTATTATCCCTATTTCACAGAGAAGAAAACTGAGGCACAAAGAGATTAAATGACTTTCTCAGGGCCATGCAACCAGCAAATTTAGGTAATGGGATTCTGATTCATCCTTATGTAATCCCTACTAACTGGCACCACCACACATAAACAGTACAATCACAGGTAATGGTCATGCCCATAATCTGAGAATACAGCAGGTACCTAAAATGCTTTCACAGTCACATACACACACGCAATACACACACACACGTCTGTCTTCATTATAGTTTTTAAACATTATACATTTTAGTATGTTCTAATTCTTTGAGAATCGTTCAACAACCCAAGATGCATGTGGTAACTTTTATTAATCAGTGTTTAGTGAACCACTGTACTCAATAGTGTCATTATGATGGACAACAGACTTCTTCTAGATGGAAAATTTATTTTAATATCTTAGTCCTATTTAATATTTTAGTGAACATTTAAGCAGAAATCTCTGTAAATGTTTGCAACAACTTTTGCAGAGTTTTACCGTGGAACGGAGTTAGAGCAAAACAGTAGTAATGATGGTAACTATGAGAACAGGATTTGGCATTATGCTGATTAAATTCCATATCAAAATACTCTATCATGATTCTGTCCTCCTTGTCTGTTATAAATAACTAATGTTTTGATGATTAATCTTTGAGTGACTAAAATTCCCAATGATATAAAAAGTTGTTTATTTGAAGTTAGGGCTAATCTTCACTGTAATAATTTGGGTCAGCTCTGTTTTGATGGCTATGCTGTGTCTGGACTCTAACTGAACTTATTTTGTCTCCTTATCACTAGTTTTTTTCTTTGCGACTTGGCTAGGAGCCTTGAATCCCCAGGGAGGAAAAGTAGTCGGCACTTTGTGAACTCCCCACACCTACCTGGCCGTGAATTTTAGCAAATCTAGGGCAGCTTGGCAGAGGGGTTTAGGCACAGCTCTTTGGCTGTTGTTTCTGATACTCTGTCACATTGTGTTAGGTCTGTTGCACCAGCAGGTGTCATACTGGGCTGTACTTTTCCACAGAAATACATCAAGTGAAAATCCAGAATCATTTCCTGTTTCAAAAACTCTGAAAATAGAACATTAGCCTCAAGCCTTCTACCACACAGAAATGGTAAGTTGTGCTGTCTTAATTGTGAATGCATTTAATATGAGGCCTTTTCCCCCTCCCAAGTCTCTCATGGTAAATGCACACAGCATTAGGGCTGTTCATCTAGGTAGCTGGCCTGCCTTCTTTAAGGGGGTCCAAGGAATACAGCAAGTTAATGAGTCTCTCTTGCTATACCAGGGCTGAGGCTGCTTCCCAGAGGGAGTATGTCCTTTATTCAGTGCTTCTCAGTCTTGCTAAAAGGGCCTGTTAAAACACGGCTTGCTAGGCTCCAACCCTCATGCTTGTCTCCCCCACCACATTAAAATAGGGTTATACTGGGGTCCAGTAATAAATGGAGCTCTCACCCAGATCTATGGACTAACCCAATAGTCATTTCTCCAGTTCCTAAGTGTATATTCATAAAAAAAAATTTAACATTTAATTTAATGGTCTGACACTTGCAAATTGGATGGATCATGGTAGATGATAGTGAATTACAACACATATAACCAAGTAGTAGCCCCAACTGAAGTTTATAATTTGTAGCTATTGATCTTATAAAAGCCCTTTCTTCATACCCATCAGGAAGAAGGAGAAGAGGTGATTTACCTTCACTTTGAACAACCACTGAGTACATTCTCTCCAGATTCCACCCTTTGCACAATACAGTCTGAAGGGAACTGGACAGGCTGGATGTTTTGTAGAAAATTACTTTTGTCCACTATATTGATGGAAATAGGTAAAATAGACCTGATGAGCAAAGAGCTGCAAGTAATCAGAATGTCATCATAAAATATATGTACCAAAAGGTGAAAGATAAGTTTCACAAAAATTTAGGAGGTTGCCATATTGATGAAGATGTTAGGGGCCCAGTAAAGGACAAGATGGTTCACCTTTTAGCTCCTACCATTAACAGAGACGCAAAATGCTTCGTAGTCCTCTTTTTTCAAATTTTTAAAAAATTTTATTGTTGTTGAGAATATACACAGCAAAACATATACCAATTCAACCATTTCTATATGTACAATTAAGTGATATTGATTACATTCTTTGAGTTGTGCATCCATTCTCACCCTCCTTTTCTGAGTTGTTTCTCCTTCATTAACATAAACTCACTGCCCTCTAAGGTTCCTATCTAATCTTTCGAGTCTCTGTTGTCACGATGATTCCATATAGATAGTTCTTAAAAGAGCATAATGCTCAAGGCAGGTATTTTTTACTAGTTAAGCTAGATTATTATTTGGTTTTAAGAAGATTTCAGGGAATATTTTTAAGGTTTAAAGATTATCTCAGGGTAATAGTTTCAGGGATTCATCCAGCCTCCATGGCTCTAGAAAGTCTGGATTCCAGGAGAATTTGAAATTATGTTCTGCATTCTCCCCTTTGATCAGGATTCTTCTACAGAATCTTAGCTGAAAATCTTCAGTAATGGTAGCCAGACACCATCCAGTTCTTCTGGTCTCAAGGCAAAGGAGGCAGCTGTTCATGGCCTCTTTGTTTTTTTGAGGTAGCACTTGGGAATGACCATTTATTGGGTGAGGTGAATGTCTTCTAGTTTTGACTAGGATCCAGAGCAAGAAAAGACTGTGCAGCAGGTTAAGACTGCATACAAGCAACTTTGTCACTGGGTCATATGAATTATGGTATTACAGGTATCTGTGGTAGAGAAAGATGCCATTAGAAAAGTCTCAATAGAAGAGTTGCGGTGCAGAATCCTAGGATTTTGGAGCAAGGTTATCTAATCTTCTGCAAAGAACTGTACACCTTTCATAAAAAGAACTCTTGGAATGCTCTTGGGACTTGGGAAGGACTGAGCATCTAAGCATGGGACATCAAGTGACCATATAGTCAGAGTTTCCTATCATGAGCTGCGAGACTGTCAGATCCTCCTGTTCATAGGGATGGGTGAGCCCAGCAGCAATCCAGTATAAGATAGAAGTAGTAAATTCCAGTGTCTAGAGACATAATTAGGCTTCATGAAGAAGTGGCTTAGATCCAAAGTGGCATAGATCCCCCTATTACTTACCAGTGTTGCTCTGGCACTTGTCCCTTAGCTCCAACCTATAGTTTCTTGGTGGGCATTCCCTTGGACCAGTAGACAGAGCAGGAAAAAACAGCTTGATTCATAGGTCAGTTGACTTGGTATGGTGGTATGAGCATAAAATGGACTGCTTTTATACAATAGTCACATTCAGGAGTGGCCCAGAAAGGCTGTGGTGAGGGGGAAATCTTCCCAATGGGCAGAGCTTTTGTTAGTGTACATGGTTATCTTCTTTGTGTGAAAGGAGAAGAGGTCCAAGGTAGGATATTCATGGCAGTGGCAAATGGCTCAACTGATTTGCCAGGGATATGGAAGAAGCCAGATTGGAAGATTAGGGTCAAGGAAATAAATGGAGAGACATATAGCGAGACTTATCGGAGTGGACACAAAATGTGAAACATTTTGAATGCATACCAGAAAGGATCCACTTCAGAAGAGAAACTAAAAGTCCATGTAGACCTGATAGTTACACAAAGACAGATTTTTGTTTTTTGAGAAATAAAGGGACTAACATGCAATGCCTAAACTATTTATGATAGCTTTTCTGATTTATGGAGTATGGTGAGGGAAAATAAAAATACTTGAGTGATAAGGATGTATAGGCAAGAAAACAGAATTTCAGACTTCTCAATGCAGTGAACTTAAACAATATGAGTTTTATTATTTTAGATACCAAACTGGGGTAAAATTTTGACAAATTTCTAATCAGTTTTTCAGCTTTCAGTTAGAAGACCTGAAGAGGTGTTTAGAATGAGTTTTCTGGCTTTAAATTTCTTAGGATACTTTAAAAAATATAGATTTCTTATAATATTATTTTTGTTATTTGAATCACATTAAAAAAGATTTAAAAACTTTTCTTCATAATTCTTTTTAATCCTTGCAACTTTTTGGCCTAAGAGGAAACCCCAGAGACCTATTAGTATTTTAGACTTCAATGGATGTGGCAGACAGAATAATGACCCTACCCACCCAAAGACATCCATGCCCTAATCCCCAGAACCTATGAATATGTTACTTTACATGGCAAAGGGAACTCTATAGATGTGATTAAGATTGTTGTTGCCGGTTGTTGTCAAGTCAATTCTGACTCATGTTGAACCCATGTGTGCAGAGTAGAACTGCTCCATAGGGTTTTCGAGGATATGGTCTTTCAGAAGCAGATCACCAGGCCTCTCTTCTGAGGTGAGCTTGTCGTCAGGCCTCTGAGTAGGTTTGAACCACCAACCTTTCAGCTAGCAGTTGAGTGCTTCACTGTTTGCACCATCCAAGGACTCCTGTGATTAAGGTTAAACCAAAAAACAAACAAACAACAAACAAACCAAACCCATCGCTGTTGAGTCGATTCCAACTCATACTGACCCTATAGGACAGAGTTGAACTGCCCCATAGGGCTTCCAAGGCTGTAATGTTTATGGAAACAGACTCCATATCTTTCTCTCATGGAGCAGCTGGTGGGTTCAAACCATCGACCTTTTGGTTAGCAGTTGAGTGCTTAACCACTGTGCTACCAGAGCTCCTTGTGATTAAAGTTACAGACCTTGAAATAGAGAGGGTACCCTATATTATCCAGGTGGAACCAATCTAATCATATGAGCCCTTATAAGTAGAGAAGTTTCCCTAGCAGTGGTTAAAGAGATGAGACATAGGAAGAGATTTGAAGCATGAGAGAGACTCAACCTGCCATTGCCAGCTTTGAATATGAAGGAAGGAAGCCCAGAGTCAAAAAATATAGGTAGCTTCTAGAAGCTGGGAATGACCCACAGCAGACGACCAACAAGAAAGCGGCAATCTTGGTTCTACAACCACAAGGGACTGAATCCTTCCAACAACCTGAATGATCAAAGAAATAGATGCTGTCCTTGATCCTCCAGAAGGGAATGGCAGTCCTGCCAACACCTTGATTTTAGCCTGGTGAGACTATATCAGACACCTGATCAACAGTAATGTAAAATAATAAATTTATGTCATTTAAATCACGAAAGGTGTGGTAATTTGTTATGGCAATCATAGAAAACGAATACACTGGACTTCCCTGCCCTTCATTTCCTCATCTGCAAAAGATGCTACAAGGGAAAGTGCCTGGAAAACTTTAAAATGCTGTGAAACAATAGATATTGTTAGACTTAGAATTCTTGTTGATGCAAATAGCCAATCACATTGGTTGTGTCCATTGCTTGAAAATACAATAATATTAAGGAAATAAAATTATTTCAAATTTTGTTGGTACATTAACATTTGACAGCATCTAGGCCTGATGAGATCACAAGAGTAAATTCAGGATGGCCTGTTAGTGGAGATTATCTACATGTCACAACAGGAATAGGAGACAGAACAGGATCGTTGTTATTTTAATATAAACTCCTATCCTGATAGAATGAAAAGTTAATTAACATTTGCCACCCGAAAAACAAATAGCAAACTCCATTTCGGTCTCACTTTTTTGGGTTTGGTTTGATTATGCTGGCTTTGGTATTATCATTCCCTTGGCACTGATTTCTTGATCAGTGAAGCAATGCAAAATAGCTGTTTATTACTTGCATATGGTTGATTATGTTGCATTATTTCTTTTGCAAGTGACCACAAAGCTTACTTATGTGGGTGGTGGATTGTACTACCTCTTTGCTTTTGGGGATAATCACTTTCAAAGAAAGTTTTATAAATTCAGAACAGCTTGTTCTGATTTTTTTTTTTTTTTTAAATAGAACAATCAGAACTAGGTGGTTGAACATCTTAGTCAGGGAATACTTATTGCAAGGAAGCTATTCAAGCTAGCTACAGTGCAGGGGATTAAATTTTAAGAATTCAACAGGTGACTTCAAGGGCATAAAATCTGAAATACAGGTAGGCTTGTGAAACCAGGAATTGGGAAACCAAAAATCAAGGTTTCTTCATCTACCTTTTATGGAGCTTTTGGTCTTTTGGTTCTGTTTGTTCCATTCTCTTTCTTCTCGCTAGCAAACCACCTTCCTCTCTTTGGTTCTCAGCATGCTTGTAGCTAAAATGACTATCTCAGGCCTGCCTTTATGTACACTGAATTCAGTTGCATATATCACTTTTTCCCCATACCTGTGCCTGTTAGTTTAAATTGAAGACAGAGAATATGATTGATCACTGACTGGTTACTTTCAGTTTGATGCCTACTTCTAGTTCAATGAACTAGGTGAACTATGGTGCTGCGGTCTCATGGTACAAACTTGGCTGCAGAGGTCTGCACCTTCAGCAGGCAGTGCCCAGAGAAGCAGGCTATGGGGAGGCAGGCACCTCAACTCATGTCTTTATTTAGTCACATCTAAAGCTTTAGTTTCTTGTACCTGAAGAATAAATCAGTTTCCTATTCGTTTTATGTTTTTTTTTTACTATATATTTAACTTTAAAACACTAAATGTTGCATTTTTTCATATAGCAATAAAGCTATGTGAATAAAGCAAGTGAGCATCGTTTCTTGTTTGCAATAAATATACTATACTGTTGAAAGTAATTCAATTCTTGTCCTTTCTGAGCTTATAGTCACAGTCTTTCTACAGTTATGTCCATAAATGCTACAAATAATATGTGTTTGTAGTTTGGATCCTACCAATTTTTCAAATTTGTTTTTTTAAAAATTTTTAAATTATTTTTGACTGACAGACAAGGCAATGCAAAGAACAAGAAAGTAACCAAAATATCAAACGAATAAAAAAGGAATATGATTAGTAAATTTTGGTGCATTGATATCGTGGAATACTATTGTCACTGAAACAATTAGAAATATTTACAACAATATGAAAAAATGCTCCTTTTATAAGGTACAGTGTAAAAGTCAGGTTAAAATACACACCATTAATGCTGTTAAGAAAGCTGAAAGTAAAGGAGATAATTTTTTTTATTTTTAATAAATTTTTTCTTTGTTTTTATTGTTGTAAAATATATAGAACATAACATTTGACAAGTCAACATTTTTCACATGTACAATTCAGTGACACCAATAGCATCAATCATGTGCAACCATCACCAAATTTTCTTTTGAAAGGACTGATGTAATGTGTTTGTCTTGGGCTATCTCAAGGACTATGTGGAAGCTTTTTACTGCTTTCTGAGGGTAGCTGCTGGAACACGTAATATCTCTTTCAAATATATACTGATTTTATAACCAGTAACTCAAAGAAATAACTTGTAATAAAAATAGGAGTTCACAGAGTCTAAAAATGTAATGCTGAAACAAAAACCTAAATTATCCACTATAGAAGGAGAAACTTTGTCTTATTTTTACCTGTGGTGCTACATTAAAAGGAACATTAAATGGTATTGTGAGCAATGCAACTAGAAATTTATATGAGCCTGATAATATTCTGGTAATTATATTTAAGGCTGTTTAAGCTCTAGAAGGCTACTTAATTTGAAGAAATTTATTACAAAAGGATTTAGTGATATAATTTTCAGCCTGGATGTATTACACAAAAACAAAAAGGCTTGGTCTTGGAACAAATACTGACAACACCAACTTGGCTGAAGTTCCTTTCACTATGGTTTATTTCTGAACCAATAAACAGGTTAAATGACATTAAGGATAAAAATGAGTGAGTTGATGCAGCTCCTCACAGCTTCACTGGTTCTTTTCTTTCTTTTTAATTTTTATTGTGTTTTTGGTGAAAGTTTATACAGAAAACTAGGCTCTCATTTAACAATTTCTATACCTATGGTTCAGTGACATTGGTTACATTCTTCACAATAATATCAGCATTCTCATTATTTCCATTTTGGTTGTTCTGTTTCCATTAATCTAGCTTCCCTGTCCCTCCTTGGCTCCTCCTCTTTTGTCTAGGGTAAATGTTTACCAGTTGGTTTCATCTAGATGATTATTTTGAGGAGCACAGTACTCATGGGTGATATTTATTTTATAGGCCAATCTGTCATTTGGCTGAAAGGTGACCTCTGAGAGTGATTTGACTCCCAACATTAAAGAATATCCCAGGGCAATAGTCTTGGGGGTTCATCTAGTCTGTACTGGTTCAGTAAGTCTGGCCTTTTTTAAAGCTTTCCTAATTCTTTATGGAAGTGATTCTGATGTTTAGCGCTCATAACAGGTGGCATGGTCTGAACAATCATGTCAGAGAAGCAAAGAGACTGTGTATTGTTGCCTTTTTTACTTTTTGGCTGGGTAAGAGCCTACAATAAGTTGATTGCTGTTACCATGGTTATATAATTCCATGTTCTATTTCTTACTGTACCACAGGCCTACAGAACACCTACCATGGTCTTCCACATTATACTAATTTTTTTTTTTCATTTTAACTTCAGGAAATTGAGATTATACAAAAAAAAATCCCAAAACAATTATTGTCAGGCTGTGATGGTTAAGATTGTGTGTCAACTTGGCTGGGTCATGATTCTCAGTGTTTTAATGTAATCACTCCCATGATTGAATATACTGTGAATAGCCAATCAGATGAAAGGGAGTCTCCTTGGGGGGGGGGGGGGGGTGGCCCGCATCTGTATATAAGCAGACGTTCTGGCTTTTTGCTCTTTCTGGATCCTGTGGCTGTTTCCTGTTGTCTCATCCCCCGTTCTTGGGACTTGAGGTGTCAGCTTATCTGCCGAACCTGGGATTCGTCGATCTGCACAGCCTGTGAACTCTCCGACCTTCCGATCTTGGGCTTGCCAGCTTCTGCGGCTGTGTTACTTGGGAGAGGCCTCTACACTGATCCACGGACTTGGAACGTTCTAGCCTCTACAATTGCGTGAGTTGTTTCCTTGATATAATCTCTCTCTATATATATATATATTTGTACACTTTACTGGTTTTTCTTCTCTAGAGAACCCAGCCTAAGACAAGGCTATTAGACCACACATTCTTGAGCCAGACTGAATAAATTCAGATTCCAGCTCCGCTAAACAATAGGAACTTTGGCAAGTTATTTAAGCTCTCTGTGTTTCAGTTTATTCTACTTTAAATTTGAAATAATAGTGCTTCTGATTTCAACTATGACCGAATAATGGGTATCATTCGGATGCTCCCACAGTAAACAACAATAATACTAGAAAAATGTATGAAAGCACCAGTTTATAGGTATTGGAAAACAAAAAGATAGTGGAGGATTATTGTCTTTAAGTACAGGGAAACATACGAGGTATGTGATGGTTAAGGTGTGTCAACTTGCCTAGGCCATGATTCTCAGTGGTTTGGTAGTCATAATGTAGTTTGGCAGTTGTATAATGATATAATCACAGCTATTAAAATATGTTTGATGATTTAAACGAAAAGGTGGGCATAATCAATGAATAGATAGGGAATCTCAGAAAAATAGGAACAATAGAATAAACCAAATGAAAACTATTGAAAGGGAAATTATCTGAAATGAAAATTTTCCTGAATACATTTTCAATGGTATATTAGACACTACAGAAAAAAGGGTCAGGAAACTTCAGTACATGTTAATAGAAACTATTCAAACTAAGGCACAGAGCAAAAGAAAAAAAAAATGATGACAAAAATTGAAAAGAGACTCAGTGACCTGTGAAACAATATTAGGTAGTCTTAAATACACGTAATCTGAGCCCCAGAAAGAGAGGAGGAAGAGAGTTAAAGCAGAAAAAATTGAAGAATTAACAATCCAATTCTCCAAATTTGATGGAAAATATCAACCCACAGATCAAAACACAACAAATCCCAAGCATCATAAACACAAGGAAAATCACACCTAGGTACATCATAGTCAAATAGCTGAAAATAAAAGGGGAAAGTTGAAGTAAGAGAAAAATACACATTACATATAGCAGAACAACAAGAATGATTCTTCTCATAAGAAACAATGCAAGACGGAAGACTATGGAACTATATCCTTAAAGTTCAGAAAGAAAAAAAAGTCAGTGTAGAATAAGGACAGACAAATAGATCAATGGAACAGAATAGAAAATCCAGAAATAGAGTCAGAGTTAAGTGGTCAGTTGATGTTTGACTAAGGCATGAAGGCAATTCAATGGAAAAGGAAAGGTTTTCTTTTCTTTTGTAACTCATGCTAGAACAACAGAATATCTATATAGAAAGAATGAAGTATGACACTTACTTGACACCATAAGAAAAAAAGAAAAATAATTTAAGATGTATCATAAACCAAAACATGAAAGTTAAATCTATAAACTTTTAGAATAAAGCATAAAATACCTTCATGACCTTGGTGTAGGCAAAGTTTTCTTATACAAGACACTGAAAAATTCACCCTAAGAGAAAAACAAACAAATCTGATAAATTGTGCTTTGTCAAAATTAAAAACTGTTACTCATTAAAGTACTCCATTAAGAGAATAAATAGCTGAGCCACACATTGGAAGGGAATATTCACATTACACTTTTCTGATGAAAGACTTGTATCTAGAATATATGAATAACCCTTACCACTCAATAATAATAATATAAAGAGCCCAGATTAAAAATGGGGAAAGGACTTTAATAGACTCTTCAAAACAGCGAAATACAATAGTAAGCAAATGAAAATATGCTCAACATCATTATTCATCAAGAAAATATAAATTCAAACCAAAATTAGATACCACTTCTGTTATCGATTTAATTGTGTCCCCCTAAAAATACATATTGAAATTCTAGTCCTTGTACCTGTAAATATGATCCTATTTGAAAATAGAGTTTTCTTTGTTATGTTAATTAGATCATATCTGAGTAGGGTGGGTATCTAATCTAGTACTAATCACTTCTGAGTTATAAAAGGAGAATAATGGACACAGACATACATGAGGAAAGACAGATGCCATGTGAGGATCATCTACAGGCCAAGAAACGTCAAAGAACCAAGGAATGCCCAGGGCTACTGACAAGGAAGGAATCGATATGACTTAGACCCTGATTTGGACTTTTAGCCTTCAGAATGTGAGAAAATAAATTTCTGTTCTTTAAAAGCCACCCACTTACAATATTTGCATTACAGCAGCATTATGTAACTAAGATAACCAACTACATACCCATAAGAATGGCTAAAATTAAAAAGAGTGACAACATAAATGTTGGTGAAGATGTGGAGCAACTGGAATTCTCATCATTGCTGGAGGGAATGTTAAATGATACAACTACTTTGGGAAAATAACTGGCAATTTCCTATAAAATGAAACATACACCTAAGCTATGGCCCAACAATTATAGTTCTAGCAAAGAGAAATGAAAACATAGGTACACAGAAAGACTTATACAAGAGTATATATAATACAGCTTTATTTATAATAACCCCAAACTGGAAAAAACCCAAATGTCCATCAACATGAAAATGGAAAAACAAATTGTGGTATATTCATACAGAGGCTTACTATTGATGAATGCTACAACATGGATGAATCTCAGAAACATTAATCTAAGCAAAAGAAGCCAGAGACATACTGTAGGACTCCGTTTATATGAATTTCTAAAACAAGGGAAACTAAAGTACCATGATAGAAATCAGCACAGTGGTTGTTTCTGTAGGTCATGATTCAGGAAATGGAACTTTTTCAGGAAGGGGCATGAAGAAACTTTTTGGGATGTTGGAATGATCTATATCTTGTATGAATTTGTCCAAACTCGTTGAAGTGTACACTTAAGATCTGTGTATTTTTTGTATGTATGTTATACCTTAATTTAAAAAAAAAAGAAGAAATTGAGATAATAATAACCATTTTATAAGAATGTTGTGGGAAATAAATGAACTAATACATGTAAAATGCTTCCAACATTTACTGACAAATAGTAAGTACAATACAGTATGAGCATTAGCAATTACTATTATAATTCATGTTATTTATAATGCTGCATTCATTTAATGTACTACTGTGTAGTTCGGCATAAATGTTAAAACCATAGAATATATTTCAGAAACTTAGAAACAATAGCTCACATTGTATATACTGGCACTTTTTGGGTATTATTCAGTTCTGTTGTTAAAAAGGCATTACAGCTGTTTGTACTTATGAAACCTCTTGACACTCCCCAAATTCCCCATCTGTGGTTTTCCTGCCAGCTGACTTCTAAATGGCTGCAAGCTTTCTTTTCCATTCAATTGTCTAGAATTTTAAGTACAAGTAATTAATCCCTTGATCAAATGGTATAGAATTAGACTGTCTGATTGTTAACTCCCCTCAAGGGACCCTAAGCTTCCAGAGACTGTAACATTAAAGCACATTTAAACAGAACATAAGGTGGTTTGGAAAACGGCTGTGTGGTAGTATCCTCAAAATCCATAGCCCAAAGCATTCATCTGATGAAATCAAACAAAATGTTCTTTTGCCTGAATTCTGGAGGTAATTGCTTCATCTACACAGTCCAGAAGTGCTAACGTTTTAGCTAAATGGTAGGATAAAAACAGCAGAGAGTTTTCTTCTTCAAGTGACAAACAGAAAGCAAAACATTGCAGCGGTGATGGTACCGAATAGTAGGGGTAATTTCTTTTTTTAGAAGAGATTTATTTTTTACCCCTCTGGCTTTGGAAGAAAATGTTCACTGACAGATGCTGGTGAGTGAAATGTAAATGGTGAAATTGCAGAGTTGATGATGACTGCTTTTCACTCGTCATTGGCAATGAGTGTCAGCCTAAGTTTAACATCATTTCTCGGGTCTTATCTGTTTTCATGAGGGTTTTGGGGAGGTTTCAAAGTTGAAAACGTTCTATCCCTGTATGGTGCTGGAACGATTTCTGGGGCAGTGCTTGTAACATAGACAAACCAAAACCTGTTGCCGTTGTGCCGATTCCCACTCATAGCAACCCTGTAGGACAGAGTAGAACTGTCCCATAGGGTTTCTAAAGACTGGCTGGTGGATTCCAACTGCTGACCTTCTGGTTAGCAATCTGAACTCTTAACCACTGCATCACCAGGGTTCCTATAATGTAGACAGTAGCTCAAAATGAAGATAGTGGGAGACTAAAAGACCAAAATAATAAAAAAGCAAAAATAAAGCCACATTTCAACTCTAATTTTCTTTGGTACAATAATTCTGCTTTCTTTGAAAACTAGATATAATGAAATGCCTACCAGTTGGCTGGCAGTAGCCTCATTACCCGAATTCCACATAATTGCAAAGTTTGATCAAGCAAGGCTGAAAACAGCTGGCCCGGATATTGGTGTGTATATCCATTTCAGATGAAGAAGTTTGCAGGCCTCACAAGCATTCTTTTTTTTTTTTTTTTTTCCTCCACTGCTTGGAACATGGGATGTATTTATGGTCAGAGAACTTTTGAAGTTAGATAGCACCTCAGATAACCCATTATACTAGGAAAGACCTTGTTAAGTTGCAACGTTAGCAAGACTTCCCAGCATTGTGCCTTTTAGTACTTGGAAATGCTCTTCTTAAAGAAGAGATTTAATTAAAAAAAAGTTTATTTTTTCCTAGTGGATCCCAATGGTTGAATGAAACCTTCTGTCTCTTAATTTTCCTTGGCTCTACTTCTCTTGAAAAAGTTTCTAACGAGAAGGTTTATAAGATTTTAAAGATTCAATTCTCCAGAAGACCAGGTTTAGAAATATTAAACCCATTGCAGTTGAGTCAGTTATGATTCATAGAGTCCCCATGTGTTACAGAGTGGAACTGCTCCATAGGGTTTTCTTGGCTGCAATCTTTATGGAAGCAGATCACCAGCTGGTCTTTCTTTCTCAGCACCACTGGGTGGATTCAAACAATCAACCTTTAGGTTTGCAGTTGAGCACAAAGTGTTGCACCACACAGGGACCTTGAAATATTGAACAGGAGATGATTATTACTTCCAAAAAATGAAGGAGGTTATTAGAAAATTAATTAATAAAAGCAGTTTGATCTTAAAAAATAGTATCTGTTGCTCTAAACCAGCATCTAATATATGGTGCCGTTTCTCCCATAGTCAGGATTCATGGGTCCAGAAATCAAGGGGTGCAAATGGGAGTGGCACCACTCACTATTCCTCTAGTGACCCACTCCCAAAATTTTTGCTTCCTGTCCCTGCAACCTTATTCTCTTCAGGTTTAGAGGTCTTAGTTCCAAAGGGAGGACTGCTCACACCTGGAGACACATCACTGATTCCATTGAACTGGAAGTTAAGAATGCCACTTGGTCATTTTGGGCTCCTTATGCCTCTGGATCAACGGGCAAAGAAGGGATCTACCATACTGGCTGATGTAATTAATCTTAATTACCAAGGGGAAATTGGATTGATATTACATAATGGAGGTAAAGAAGAGTGTATCTGGAATTGCAAGAGTTCCTTTAGGGCATCTCTTAGTACTACCATGCCCTGTGATTAAAGTCAATGGAAAACTACAGCAACCCAATTCCAATATGACTACTAATGGATCAGACCCTTCAGGAATGAAGACTTGGGTCACCCTGCCAGGCCAAAGAATCACAGCCAGCTGAGGTGCTTGCTGAGATTAAGGGAATACAGAATGGGCAGTAGAAGAAGGTAGTTCTAAATACCAGTTATGACCACGTGACAAGTTGCAGAAATGAGGATTGTAATTGTTATGAGTATTTCTGCCTTGTATGTGTGCATCAAATATTGTTGTTTTCTTCACTTGTAAAATATAAGATGTAAACAGGACTAGTGTGTATTCGCTTGCATGTGTGTTTGTTGTAATATATTAGGTGCAAGTATGACCTTATAATTCTCTTTCTTCAGAGATTATGTATGGTTTAAGGAGATGTGTACAGGTGCCAAGTTGACAAGGGGTGGATTATGATAGTTAAGGTTGTGTCAAGTTGGCTGGGCTATGATTCTCAGTGGTTTCACAGTTATGATGTAGTCTGGCAGTTGTATGATAACGTGATCACTTCCATGATGAGATTTGATGTAATGTGATCACCTCCATGATGGGATCTGGTGTGAGTAGCCAATCAGTTGAAAGGGAGTTTCCTTGGAGGTGTGGCCTGCATCCAATATAGGTAGACTTTCTGGCAAGGCTCTTGGCCTTTTTTTCAATCTGGATCCTGCAGCTGACTCCTGTTTGTCTGACCTCCGGTTCTTGGGACTTGAGCTAGCAGTTTACCGGCTGATCTTGGGATTCTTTGATCTTCGCAGTCTGTGAGCAACAGCCCTGCTGCCTGACCTGCCAATCTTGGGTTCAATAGGCCCTGTGGCTGTGTGAATCAGGAGAAGCCTCCAGCCTGACCCACGGACTTGGGACTTTCCAGCCCCTAGAACCATGTGAGCCATTTCCTTGATATAAATCTCTCTCTATATATATTTATATGGTTTACTGGTTTTGCTTCTCTAGAGAACCCAGCCTAATAAAATCCAAATGTTCAATAACTTTCCTAATGTATTCCCATTGGTATGAATGGTGAAACAAATAGCTTATTGTTGCACCTTCATATGCCAGCTAATTAAAAGAACATTTTTTATCTTGCTGTAAGCTCCAACTGATATATATGTTTTTCTTTTGCTCCTAAATATTTTAGAACAGTTCAGAGTTCCCTAAACTACATGGTACTCTTTAGTGGAAAGGGAGGGCCATGATCCTGATAAGGAATCTCTAAAATTAAAATATATATATGTATATACATATATATATAATTAAATTGATTTCTGTAAGTTGTCTGTGGGATACATGGAACTACAAAGAAAAATGAAAATCTTTTGTTATTTTTTTCCTATTTAATATCCACTTTTCCATGGAGAAGTATAAACAATGTGAGTTATTCTGACTCCTAAGAAGGGACCTCATGCCACCAAGAAAGTAGTGCCAGGAGTGGAATGTGTCCTTTGGACCCAGGCTCCCTGTACTGAGAAGCTCTAAGACCAGGGGAAGATTGATGACAAGGACCTTCTCTCAGAACTGACAGACAGAGAAAGCATTTTCCTAAAGCTGGCACCCTGAATTTGGACTTCTAGCTTCCTAAACTGTGACAGAATACATTTCTCTTCGTTAAAGTCATCCACTTGTGGTATTTCTGTTACAGCAGCACTAGATAACTAAAACAACTAGGGAAAAAAGTCTTAGTTGTTTTTTGCTTGCTGTTTGAATGCTTTTGCTGGTAACCTGCCGTTTCATACATAAAATCATTTCAGGCAAGAATTTACCTGATCCTTTTATCATTCAATTAGGGTAGCTCTTGAAATTCTTTCCTCATAATGCTACACAAAATTGGCTCAAAATATCCCTGTAAACTCAGAAAGTTTTTTAAGGAAAAAAATCAACCTACTGAACCCAAAACACTCACCCACTCAGAAAAACAATAAAATTATATTTATAATGATCAGTCTTACGTAATGTGAAATTGTATAAGAATTATTTAGGCAAAGCAACAAGCAAATGACAAAACTAAACAAGCAAATGAAAAATTCTCTCAAATGCATCCCTCAAACAAATTTGTTCCTATTGCTTGTTCTAAAATTCTAATCAAAGAAAACAATTTTTAGAAAAAATACAACTATATTTTATGCAAAAAATCCAGTACAAGACAAAATTGCTTTTGAGTGTACAAATGTGTTTTCAGTGTTCCATCAGTTGTAATAGAGAAACTTGTTGTTTGCCAAATATGAGTTCAGTAGCTAACAAATTTATAAATGGCATGCATCTATGAACACATTCATAATCCTACAGATTACCAACACCAACATGATCAGAATTTACCTTAAAATCTGTTTTAATTTTTAGCTTATATCTGGAAGTACTGTTGTGTTGGGGGGTGGGGATGGGCAGGAGCATGATGCCTTAATGCATTTCTCTTTTTTTATATTTATATATTTGCTATTAATTATAACTATATTTCAGAAATTTGGAAGGAGGAAGAAAAACAAAAAAAACCCACACTCATAATTGATTCAGTTAACACAATCACTATATCTCATATTTCAAGTATTTTGTGTCTCATATTTCAAAGAAAAGAATAGAAAACCTCTTTTCTTTTGGAAAAATGAGGAGGGTCAATTTGCTCTGGAGCACAGTTGTTGGTATTCTTACTGGTGCCACACAGCTAATTGTTCAGTTCATCTTCCTATATGTTGGTGACGATGACAAGCTTCTCCTCTGACTGTCATCTTCTTTTGTAATGTTATCCACACCTCCGAAACTTCAGAATATTGCTCCCAGAGGCCTTTGAAGGCAGGAAGCACCGTATTTTGTTTTCACAACTATTAAACTGTTATAGACTAATCTTATTTGATTCCAGGTAACATACTCACATTAAACATTACTGAAACCTCATAGTTTTCATTTTCTGCACCATTTAGTATCATGTAATCTTTCCAGCACAAACGCTGTAGGCCTACTTCTCTTTTGAGTGTTTATCTTTTTGCCTTCTCTACTTTGTTTAGTTGTATGCACTTTTTTTTCTTTTTGGTAATTAATAAATAACTTCGACTGACTCATTGGTCAAAATATTTTAAACAACATAAACAGTATATACCCATTGCTGTCGAGTCAATTCCTACTCATAATGACCCTATAGGACAGAGTAGAACTGCCTCATAGGGTTTCCAAGGAACGTCTGGTGGATTCGAACTGCCAGCCTTTTGGTTAGCAGGCATAGCTCTTAACCACTATGCGACCAGACTTTTCAAACAACATAAAGGAAACATTGAAATTTCAGTGCAATGTAGTAATTGATATGTCTCTTTCTGTGACTTGGTTTCCTCATGTGGAGAGTGAGCCATCAGACTGTATCTACCACTTCTAGTAGTAACTAAAGGTGTTTTTCTTGGCTTCTGCTCCCTTTCACTCCTCAACCCACTGCAATCTTATTTTGATCCCCACTGTTCTACTAAACCCGCTCTTGCCAAAGTGACTATCCAATGCCTTCTTACTAAATCCAATAAGCACTTTTCAATTCTTATTTAACGTAACCATATATGATTGCAAAATGAACAAGTAAAAACGGTTCTTTCTTTTGGTAACAAAGAGAGCCATAAATAATGATTGCCTTAGGAAAAACTGTAAATGACTACAATTTTTAGCCTTTTCCTAGCTGTTACTCTTTGTGTATGCTTCTTCAAAATTACTGTGAAATTGTGGCTACCCTTTCTTTAAACATAATTTTTAAATCTCAAAAGTAACATATTCATTGAAGAAAGCAAAAGCAATTCAAAGATGTTGAAAGAAAAAGTTAACTTTTCTGCTTCCTATCCATGTCTTAGGAGCCCTGGTGGTGCAGGAGGCACAATAGTTAAGTGCTTGGCTGCTAACTGAAAGGTTGGTGGTTCAAATTTGCCAGAAGCTCCGTGGGAGAAAAGACCTGGTGCTCTGCTTCTGTAAATATTGTAGCCTGTGAAACCCTATGGGGGCAGTTCTACTCTCTTCTATAGGGTCACTATGAGTTGGAATCGACTCAAAAGCACACAACAACAGCATTCCATCTCTAGTTATACGACTTTGAAGTCTTTGGTGTAAACAGCACAATTTGCATCTTTCCCCATTGTTATGGATTGAATTGTGTCCCCCAAAAATATGTGTTGTAAATCCTAACCTCTATGCCTGTGGTTATAATCACATTTGGGAATGGATTGTCTTTGTTATGTTAATGAGAGAGGATTAGCATAGGGTGTTTTTAAGTCAATCTCTTTTGAGATATAAAAGAGATTAAACAAGCAAGAGAAAGAAGCAGAGATGGGGGAAAATAGATTCGATGCCACATGAAGAACCCCAAGAAGCCAAGGAACCCTGGGCCTACAGATGCTGAAAAGAGACAAGGACCTTCCCTCAGAGCAGACAGAGAGAGAAAGAGCCTTCCCCTAGAGCCAGTGCCCTGAATTCAGACTTCTAGCCTGCTGTGAGAAAATAAATTTGTTTGTTAAAGTCATTCACTTCTGGTATTTCTGTTATGGCAGCAGTAGATAACAAAGACACCCATTGTTCACTATGTTCATACAAACACAGGTACAATACGTGGGGTGATTTTTCTATCCTCCCCCCTTTTTAGAACCATAATGGCAATAGTCTACGTATCTTACTGTGACACTTGACTTTTTTCTATCTCATACACTCTTTTAAAGAGTATCATGGTACTATATAATATGGTAGCACAAATGGGTAAGTGCTGGATTAATCAAAAGGTTACTGGTTCAAACTCCCCTAGAAGGACCTCGGAAGACAGGCCTGGAGATCTGCTTCCAAAACGTCATAGCAATGAAAACCCTATGGAGCAGTTCTACTCTGCACACATGAGATTGCTGTGAATCAGATCAACTTGAAAGGTAACTAAGAACAACAACAGCAATATAATATGGAGGTCCTGAAATTTGTTAAACTTTCCTGTTGATATTTGCTTTGTTTCCAGTTTCAGCCATTATCAACACTTAAATTGATGTGTTTTATCTCCTAACACATACCCTTATATACTTATGCTTTAATTGATAAAGGTTTCCAAGCATAGGCACGCTTGGTCAAAGGGTTTATGTATGTTAAATTTTTTATAGACTTTTTAAAGAGCAGTTTTAGGTTTACAGAAAAATTGTGCAAAAAGTAGAGAGTTCCCATATATCCCATTTCCTCCCTGCATAACATTTTCTCTATTATTAACATCTTGCATTCTATATTTATTACAATTGATGAACCAACATTGATTAATTATTGTTAACTAAAGTCCATAGTTTACATTAGGATTCACTTTTTGTGTTGTACAGTCCTGTGAATTTTGACAATGCATAATGTCATCTGTCCACCACTACAGTATCACACAGAATAGTTCCACTGCCCTAAAAATACCCTGTACTCCACCAGTTCATCTCTCCCCACTTCCCCTGAACTCATGGCAACCACTGATGTTTTTACTGTCTCTAGTTTTGCCTTTTCCAGAATGTCATACAGTTAGAATCAAAGAATGTAACTAATGTACAAAAGAACGAAACACTGCCTTCTCCTGCACCATCCTCACAATTGTTATGTTTGAACCCATTGTTACCGCCACTGTGTCAATCTGTCTCACTGAGGGTCTTCCTCTTTTTCAGTGACCCTCTATTTTAACTTCTCCAGGGACTGGTACCTCCTGATAACATGTTCAAAGTATGTGAGACAAAATCTCACCATCCTCACCTCCAAGGAGCACTCTGACTGTACTTCTTCCAAGACAGACTTATTTGTTCTTCCGGCAGTCCATGGTATATTCAATATTCTTCACCAACACCATAATTCAAATGCATCAGTTCTTCTTAGATCTTCCTTTTTTATTTTCCAGCTTTTGCATGCATATGAGGTGACTGAAAATATTATGGCTTGGCTCAGGTTCACCTTAGTCCCTAAAGTGACATCTTTGATTTTTAACACTTTAAAGAGGTCTTTTGCAGCAGTTTTGCCTGATGAATGCATCTTTTGATTTCTTGACTTCTGATTCCATGGGTGTTGATTGTGGATCCAAGTAAAATGAAATCCTTGATAACTTCAATCTTTTGTCCGTTTATCACGATGTTGCTTATTGGTCCAGTTGTGGGGATTTCTGTTTTCTTTATGTTGAGGTATAATCCATACTGAATGCTGTAGTATTTGATCTTCATCAGTAAGTGCTTCAAGTTCTCTTCGCTTTCAGCAGGCAAGGTTGTGTCATCTGCATATCATGCAGGTTGTTAATGAGTTTTCTACCAGTCCTGATGCCCTGTTCTTCATATAGTCCAGCTTCTTGGATATGTATGGTGAAGGGATGCAACCCTGACACACAGCTTTCCTGATTTAAACCATGCAGTATACCCTTGCTCTGTTCAAATGACTGCCTCTTGGTCTATGTACAAGTTCCGCATGAGCACAATTAAGTGTTCTGGAATTCCCATTCTTTGCAATGCTATCCATAATTTGTTATGATCCACACAGTTGAATGCCTTTGCACAGTCAATAAAACACAGGTAAACATCTTTCTGGTATTTTCTGCTTTCAGCCAAGATCCATCTGACATCAGCAATGATATCCCTGGCTCCACATCCTCTTCTGAATCTGGCTTGAACTTCTGGCAGTTCCCTGTCAATGTACTGCTGCAACTGCTTTGAAATGATATTCAGCAAAATTTTACTTGTGTGTGATATTAATGATATTGTTCAATAATTTCTGCATTCTGTTGGATCACCTTTTTTGGAATGGGTACAAATATGGATCTCTTCCAGTCATTTGGCAAGGTAGCTGTCTTCCAAATTACTTGTCATAGACAAGTGAGCACCTTCAGCACTGCTGCATCCCTTTGTTGAAACATCTCAGTTGGTATTCTGTCAATTCCTGGAACCTTGTTTTTTGCCAATGCCTTCGGTGCAGCTTGGACTTCTTCCTTCAGTGCAGTTGGTTCTTGATCGTATGCTAAGTGCTGAAATGGTTGAATGTCTACCAATTATTTTTGGTACAATGACTGTATTCCTTCCATCTGCTTTTGATACTTCCTGTGTCATTCAATATTTTGTCCATAGAGTCCTTCAAGATTGCAACTTGAGGCTTGAATTTTTCTTCAGTTCTTTCAGCTTGCACATTTCATTGTAATACTTTACTGTCTTCTCAAGGTACCCCTTGAAATCTTCTGTTCAACTCTTTTACTTCATAATTTCTTCCTCTTTTTAATGACTTCTTGCTTTCTTCATGTATGATGTCCTTGATGTCATTCCACAACTCATCTGATCTTCAGTCATTAGTATTCAATGCATTAAATCTATTCTTGAGATGGTCTCCAAATTCAGGTGGGATATACTCAAGGTTGTATTTTGGCTCTTGTGGACTTGTTTTAATTTTCTTCAGCTTCAACTTGAACTTGCATATGACTAATTGATGATCTGTTCTGCAGTCAGCCCCTGGTCTTGTTCTGACTGATGACATTGAGCTTTTCCATCATCTCTTTCCACAAATGTAGTCGATATGATTCCTGTGTTTTCCATCCGGTGTGGTCTACACATACAGTTGCCATTTACGTTGTTGAAAAAAGGTATTTGCAGTGAAGAAGTCATTGGTTTTACAAAATTTTATCATTCGATCTTCAGTGTCGTTTCTATCACCAAGGCTACATTTTCCAACTACCAATCCTTCTTCTTCATTTCCAACTTTTGCATTTCAATTAACAGTAATTATCAATGCATCTTGACTTCATGATCAATTTCAGACTGCAGAAGTTGGTAAAAATCTTTAATTTCCTCCTCTTTGGCATTGGTGGTTGGTGCATAAATTTGAAGAATAGTCATATTAACTGGTCTTCCTTGTAGTCATATGGATAGTATCCTATCACTGACAGCGTTGTACTTCATGATAGATCTTGAAATGTTCTTTTTGACAATGAATGCGATGCCATTTCCCTTCAATTTGTCATTCCCGGCATGGTAGACCATATGACTGTCCAATTCAAAATGGCCAATACCATTCCGTTTCAGCTCACTAATGCCTAGGATAACAATCTTCTTGCATTCCATTTAATTTTTGATGACTTCCAATTTCTTAGATTTGTACTTCGTACATTCCATTTTCTGATTATTAATGGATGTTTGCAGCTGTTTCTTCTCATTTTGAGTTGTGCCACCTCAGCTAACGAAAGTTCCGAAAGCTTGACTCCATCCACGTCATTAAGGTGGACTCTACTTTGAGGAGGCAGCTCTTTCCCAGTCATATTCAGAGTGCCTTCCAACCTGATGGGCTCATTTTCTGGCAGTATATCAGACAGTGTTCCACTACT
The DNA here is from genome assembly GCF_000243295.1 of Trichechus manatus latirostris. Lineage (NCBI taxonomy): Eukaryota > Metazoa > Chordata > Mammalia > Sirenia > Trichechidae > Trichechus > Trichechus manatus. Next base: position 19,115,135 of record NW_004443965.1, read on the forward strand.
ATTCATAAGGTTTTCACTGGCCAGTTTTTTCACAAGTAGACTGCCAGCCAGGTCCTTCTTCCTAGTCTGTCCTAGTCTGGAAACTCTGCTGAAACCTGTGCACCAAGGGTGACCTTGCTGGTATTGGAAATATTGGTGGCAAAACTTCCAACATCACAGCAACAGGCAAGCCACCACAGTACGACAAACTGACAGATGTGCGGTGGGACCTTATGTATAACAGAACAAAATATTGCCTGTTCCTGTGTCATCCTCATGATTGTTGGTATATTTGAGTTGCTTATATAAATTAATTACTCGTTTTTGGTCTTATTGCTTTAGCAAGAACATCCAAAAGTATATTGAAAAATAGTGGCAATGGAGTTTTTCCTGCCTCATTCCTGATATTAATGGAAATAGTTTTAGCATTTTGTTTTTAGTATGAAGTTAGCTTTGATTTTTGGTAAACAGATAATTTAAAAAAAACACTTTTTTTGAGCAGTAAATAGCTTTTTAAAGAAACAAGTCTAAATAGTTTTCTTTTATTCCTACTATAGTCTTTGAATATCATCAAAAGCATCAAATGTCTTTTCAAATATATAATCATATGAGTTTTCTCCTTTTTATTGGTGATACCATGAATTATGTTACTACATTTTCTGATGTTGATTCAATCATACATTATTGTAATAAATCTTAGTCATGACTCATATTTCTTTTAATATACACATACATGCATATTTAATTACATGATTGCTATAACACACCCTTTTGCATCGTATTATTCTTTTTATATGCTTATAAATTAAAGTTGCTAAGATTTTATTTAGAATTTTTGATTCAAAATTTATAAGAATTAGTATTACTTAAAAAAATTATTATTGTACTTTTTAGATAAGGTTTACAGAAGAAACTAGCTTTTCATTAAACAGATAGTACACATATTGTTTTGTGATGTTGGCTACCAAGACCAGGACATGTCAACACTCTCCCTTCTTGACTTTGGATTCTCTATTACTAGCTTTCCTGCCCCCTTCTGCCTTCTAGTCCTTGCCCCTGGGCTGGTGTGCTCCTTTAGTCTCGTTTTGTTTTATGGGCTCGTCCAATTCCCCAGCTGAAAGGTGAGCCCCAGGAGCGACCTCATTACTGAGCTAAAAGGGTGTCTGGGGGCCATACTCTCGGGGTTTCTCCAGTCTCTGTCAGGCCACTAAGTCTGGTCTTATTTTGTGTGTTAGAATTTTGTTCGAAGTGTTTCTCCAGCTCTGTCCAGGACCCTCTACTGTGTTCCCTGTCAAAGAGTCAGTGGTGGCAGCCGAGCACCATCTAGTTGTACTGGACTCAGTCTGATGAGAGGCTGTGGTAGTTGTGGTCCATTAGTCCTTTGGATCAATCCTTCCTTCTTTAGTTTTCTTCATTCTCCCTTGCTCCTAACGGGGGTGAGACCAGCGGAGTATGTTAGATGGCCACTCACGAGTGTTTAAGACCCAAGATGCTACTCACCAAAGTAGGATGTAGAACATTTTCTTTATAAACTATGTTATGCCAGTTGAGCTAGACCTTCTCTGAGGCCATGATCCCCACAGGCCTCAGCGCAGCAATTCGGTCCCTCAGGGAGTTTGGATGTGTCCATGGAGCCTACGTGACCCTACCTTGTACAAGCTGTGCCAGCTTCCCCAGCATTGTGTACTGTCTTACCCTTTACCAACGTTACCACTTATCTACTATCTATTTAGTGTTTTTCCATCCCTACCCCTCCCCTCCCTTGTAAACATAAAAGATTCTTTATTTTTGTGTGTAAACCTTTTCATGAGTTTTTACAGTAGTGGTCTCATACAATATTTGTCCTTTTGTGATTGACTTATTTCACTCTGCATAATGCCCTCCAGATTCATCCATGTTGTGAGATGCTTCACAGGTTCCTCATTGTTCTTTATCGTTGTGTAGTACTCCACTGTGTGTATATACCATAGTTTATTGATCCATTCATTTGTTGATGGGCATTTAGGTTGTTTCCATCTTTTTGCTATTGTGAACAATGCTGCAATGAACATGAGTGTGCATGTGATTATTCTTGTGATGTTTCTTATCTTTCTAGGATATATTCCTAGGAGTGGGATTGCTGGGTCATATGGTATTTCTATTTCTAGCTTTCTAAGGAAGCGCCATATTGTCTTCCAGAATGGTTGTACCGTTTTGCATTCTCACTAGCAGTGCATAAGAGTTCCGATCTCCCCGCAGCCTCTCCAATATTTGTCATTTCCAGTTTTTTTGATTCATACCAGTAATGCCGGGGTGAGATGGTATCTTAGGCTGGGTTCTCTAGAGAAGCAAAACCAGTAAAGTGTATAAATATATACATAGAGAGATTATATCAAGGAAACAGCTCACGTGATTGTAGAGGCTAGATCGTCCCAAGTCCGTGGATCAGGGTACAGGCCTCTCCCAAGTCACACAGCTGCAGAAGCTGGCAAGCCCAAGATCGGAAGGTCGGAGAGCAGGGCTCCCACTCACAGGCTGTGCAGATCAATGAATCCCAGGTTCAGCAGATAAGCTGACAGCTCAAGTCCCAAGAACGGGAGATAAGATGACAGGAAGCAGCCTCAGGATCCAGA
>NW_004443965.1:19117825-19120483 GCF_000243295.1 Trichechus manatus latirostris
AAGATGACAGGAAGCAGCCTCAGGATCCAGAGAGCAAAAAGCCAGAACGTCTGCTTATATACAGATGCGGGCCACACCCCCAAGGAGACTCCCTTTCATCTGATTGGCTACTCACAGTATATTCAATCATGGGAATGATTACATTAAAACACGGAGAATCATGGCCCAGCCAAGCTGACACACAATCTTAACCATCACAGATGGTATCTCATTGTGGTTTTGATTTACATTTCGTTAATGGCTGGTGATCACCAGCTTTTCCTCATGTGTCTGTTAGCTGCTTGACTGACTTCTTTGGTGAAACGTTTGTTCATTTCCTTTGCCCATTTCTTAATTTGATTATTTGTCTTTTTGTTGAAGAAGTGTTGGATTTTCCTGTAAATTTTAGAGATTAGACCTTTGTCGGATTTGTCTTAGTCAAATTTTTTTCCAAGTCTGTGAAGTCTTTTGATGAGCATAAGTGTTTAATTTTTAGAAGATCCCAGTTATATAGCTTATCTTCTGAAGTCTGTGTTCCTAGTTATGGTTTGTATCCAGTTAATACCATGTATTAGGGCCTATAGTGTTGATCCTATTTTTTCTTCTATGATCTTTATAGTTTTTGGTTTTATATTTAGGTCTTTTGTTCCATTTTGAATTAGTTTTTGTGTATGATGTGAGGTATGCGTCCTTTTTCATTTTTTTGCAGATGGACATCGAGTTTTGCCAGCACCATTTGTTAAAAGCTTGCCATATCTTTTCTCTATTTGATGGACTTTGGGCCCTTGTCAAAGATCAGGTGACGATAGCTGGATGGATTTACATCTGGGTTCTAAATTTTGTTCCATTGGTCAATGTTTCTGTCATTGTACCAGTACCAAGCTGTTTTGACTACTGTAGATGTATAGTAACTTCTGAGGTCAGGTAGTGCAAGTCCTCCAACTTTATTCTTCTTCTTCAGTAGTGCTTTACTTATCTGGGGCTTATTCCTTTTCCATATAAAGTTAATGATTAGTTTTTCCATCTCCTTAGAGAAGTTGTTGGTATTTGGATCAGGATTGCATCGTATTTGTAAATTGCTTTGGGTAGAATTGTTATTTTCAGAGTGTTGTGTCTACCTATCCATAAGCATGGTACGTTTTTCCATTTATGTAGATCCCTTTGGGTTTCTTGCAGTAGTGATTTGTAGTTTTCTTCGTATAGTTCTTCTACATCCCTGGTTGGTTAGATTTATTCCTAAATATTTTATTTTTTTATGGGCTATTATAAAATGGTATTGTTTTCCTTTTCATCTTTCTTTTTATTGGTGTATAGGAATCCAACTGATTTTTGTATGTTTGTCTTATATCCTGCTACTCTGCTGAATCTTTCTATTAGTTCCAGTAGTTTTCTTGTGGAGTCTTTTGGGTTTTCTATGTATAACATCATACCCACAAATAGGAACAGTTTTACTTCTCTGTTACCAATTTGAATGCCCTTTATTTCTTTTTCTTGCCTTATTGCTCTTGCTAGGACTTTCAGCACAATGTTAAATGGGAGTGGTGATAAAGGGCATCCTTGTCTTATTCCTGTTATCAAGGGGAATATTTTCATCCTCTATCCATTACGAATGATGTTGGCTGTTAGTTTTGTATAGATGCCCTTTATTATGTTGAGGAATTTCACTTCTATACCTATATTATTGAGAGTTTTTATCAGGAATGGGTGTTGGACTTTGTCGAATGCATTTTCTGCATTGATTGAGATGATCATGTGATTATTTTCTTTTATTTATTTGGTGTATTATGTTGATTGATTTTCTAATCTTGAACATCCTTGCATAACTGGTATGATTCCCACTTGGTCATGGTGTATTATTTTTTTGATATGGTGCTGAATTTTGTTGGCTTGAATTTTGTTGAGAATTTTTGCATCAATATTCATGAGAGATATTGGTCTGTAATTTTCTTTTTTTGTGGCATCTTTGCTTGGTTTTGGTATCAGGGTTATGCTGGCTTCATAGAATGAATTCAGAAGTATCCCTTCCTTTTCTATGTTCTGAAATAGTAGTACTGGTGTAAGCTCTTCTTTGAATGTTTGGTAGAATTCTCCAGTAAAATAATCTGGGCCAGGGCTTTTTTTCTTGTTGGGAGTTTTTTTTCTTTATTAGCTTTTCAATCTCTTGTCCTGTTATGGATCTGTTAAGATTTTCAGTGTCATTTTGTGTTAGTTTGGGTAGGTAGTGTGTTTCTAGAAATTCTTCTATTTCCTCTAGGTTTTCAAATTTGTTGAAGTACAGTTTTTCATAGTACTCTGTTATGGTCCTTTTTATGTCAGTTGGGTTTGTTGTAATGTCCCCCATTTCATTTCTTATGTAGGTTATTTGCATCCTCTTATGTTTTTCTTTTGTCAGTTTGGCCAGTGGTTTGTCGATTTTGTTCATCCTTTCAAAGAACTAACTTTTGGTTTTGTTGATTATTTCTTTTGTTTTTCTATTCTCTATTTCATTTATTTCTGCTCTGCTCTTTCTTATTTCCTTTCTTCTAGTGGCTGTGGGCTTCTTTTGCTGTTCTCTTTCTACTTGTTTCAGTTATGTGGCTAAGGTTTTGATTTTGTCCCTTTCTCCTTTTTTGATGTGTGCATCTATTGCTATAAATTGTCCCTGAGGACTGCCTTTGCTGTGTCCCAAAGGTTTTGGTA